>NC_135784.1:130708063-131028972 GCF_051106095.1 Pogona vitticeps
CTTGTCTTCCTTCTTTCTTCCTTGGCTAATTATATTGCACTTCTTTGCTAGATCTGCTAGAAAAGTCCAGAGTTACTTTCCAGCTAAAAGCTGAAAGGAGCTACCACATCTTTTATCAGATCATGTCCAACAAGAAGCCAGAACTGATTGGTAAGAACTAGCATCTGTTTTACCCTGGTGGCAAGGGCAGTGACAATGTTGGCTCCTGCTGAGGCTGCTAATATTTTCTCTTAACACCGTGACTGCGCGCTTGATAGCAGAAAATGCATATCTGTCCTCCTTCTTATTCAGAGATGCTCCTGATCACCACCAACCCCTATGACTTTCACTTTGTGAGTCAGGGTGAGATCACCGTTCCTAGCATCAATGATCAAGAAGAGCTGATGGCAACCGATGTAAGTGATTTATTTATTTATTTATTTATTTATTTATTTATTTATTTATTTATTTATTTATTTAATATCTTGCCTATCTGGTCGGTTAAGACCACTCTAGGCGGCTAACAGCATAAAATAAAACGGTGAACATATATAAAACAATTTTACATAAAAAATAAACATAATAAAATAGACAAATAGAAGGAAGAAAGAGGGCATCAGGGATTGACTGGAGGCCTGTTTTAAGTTGATTTTTAAAGGTACCCAGCGATGGAGCCACACGAATCTCAGGAGGTAGGTTGTTCCAGAGGCGAGGAGCCACCGCCGAGAAGGCCCGATTTCTTGTCTTTTCCTTCCGGGCCTCCCTCGGCGTTAGGCTCCTCAGCCTCACCTCCTGGCTCGCATGAGTGACACGGGTAGATCTGGGCGGGAGTAGGCGTTCCGCCAGGTATCGAGGCCCTAAACCGTTTAGGGCTTTGTACGTAAGCATCAACACTTTGAAGTCGATGCGGAAGCGGATGGGCAGCCAATGCAATGCGGCCAGAGTGGGGGAAATATGTTGGTATTTTTTCACTCCACTGAGTAGTCTGGCCACCGCATTTTGCACCACCTGAAGTTTCCGCAGCAGCCTCAAAGGCAGCCCCACGTAGAGCGCATTACAGTGGTAGTAACACTCCTATTTGGGCCTGTCATTCTCTTCACCCAAATCTCCCGTGGAACAAACCTGTATAATAATGAGGCAGGAAGGAATTTTAACTCCAAATTCTCTGCCTCCAAGTGAGACACCAGATTTAAAGATGCAGTTATGGATCAGAATGAGAATTTTAACTACTAATGTGATTTGCAGGAAGCCATTGACATCCTGGGTTTCACTGCTGAGGAGAAGACAGCCATTTACAAGTTGACTGGGGCTGTGATGCACTATGGAAACATGAAGTTCAAGCAGAAGCAGCGTGAGGAGCAGGCTGAGCCCGACGGCACAGAAGGTGTTTGCAAAATTCACCACGAATCTTTTGATATTGCATGGAATCTTTATGCACTAAGACCTGTCGTATGACGACATTTTTTAAAAGAAAAATTAAGTCGAAAGAGGAAATAATGTGGATATAATAATATTCAGTATATTATTATCTTCCATTTTAAATAATTTTAAAGAAATATGTAAGGGTTTGTTTTATTCAACATTTGACTAAGAATCTGATATGTCATTATGAAAATATAGAATGACTTAGAAATGAACCTGAGATTTGGGTAGTTTTGTAGTTTAATGTTAAATTTAATGGATAAATTGGATCTGTTTGAATGCAGGCAAGATATCATTTTGGTCATCTATAAATTTGAGCAACTTAGTCTTTCTAATACGCATTGCTAACCCTTTTTTCTCATGTCTTTGCTCAGTTGCTGACAAGGCTGCCTACCTCATGAACCTCAATTCAGCAGATCTCCTGAAAGCTCTGTGCTATCCCCGTGTCAAGGTCGGCAATGAGTATGTCACCAAAGGCCAAACTGTCCAGCAGGTAACTATCAAATAAATGAAACTTGTTATACGGAGTAAATGTGACATTTTAGTAGTAGTTTGCTCATCTGCTTGACATGCTAATTCCAGGTTTTGTATCCTGTTATTCTAGGTGTACAATAATGTTGGTGCTTTGGCTAAAGCTGTCTTTGAGAAGATGTTCTTGTGGATGGTTATTCGTATCAATCAGCAACTGGATACTAAACAGCCAAGGCAGTACTTCATTGGTGTACTGGACATTGCTGGCTTCGAGATCTTTGATGTAAGAGAATAGAATAGAATAGGGAGCTGCTCCTTGTCCATTTTTTTCCTAATTCAGATCTCTTGAATTATCTTTTTGAAATGTCCTCATCAGCACATAGTCTTAAGATGTCAGTCCTAGTTGAAGGTGGAAAAATAACACAGTGGACTGATCACAGAAACTTTATAGGTAGTACCTACACAGAAATGGAAATGATGAGATTCATAGATTTACAAGTACAAAAATCAGTTAAAGAATATATGGTAGAGTACTCAAATTTAGAAGAAAGAAATGAATACAGTTGGTATAAACACAGTACTGGATTAGAGCCAAAAGGAAACTGATGGGTATACATCAGTCTTCAAGGATTAATATCATTTATAACATTTCCTTCCTTTTCTTTCAAGATTATTCACATATTTTTAAAAACATATTTGAATATGGAATGGGTAGACATTATTTTCATTCAGGCCATCAGATTTATACAGACCTATACCTACAGATAAAAACAGGCCAGTTATCATGAAGCATGTACAAACTAGAATTAAGGGTGAGCAACACTGGGTTTTTGTTTTTGTTTAACTCCCACTTTATTTTTCTAGTTTAACAGCCTGGAGCAGCTTTGCATCAACTTTACAAATGAGAAACTGCAACAGTTTTTCAACCACCACATGTTTGTGCTGGAACAAGAGGAGTACAAGAAGGAAGGAATTGAATGGGAGTTCATTGACTTTGGAATGGACTTGGCTGCCTGCATTGAACTCATTGAGAAGGTTTTATTTAAATATAAGTTTGACTAATCTTGTGTGCCATTTTATTATCTTCCTTATAATGGGAAAGTTGTACCCTGACCCAATGTCAGGATAAATTAAGACGTTTCCCAGTTCATAAAAAATACATATGTGTACAAGTTAGAGAGAGAAACAAAGAGTTCAATGCTGAACAAGCAAATACTGTATACTTCTTGTTCACAAAATATATATTCTACATTCCAAGCTGGGTCTCTTGAGTGTTTTGCTGTGTATATATAAAGTTATAGAAATTATTTTCTAATCAATCAATGAACCAATCCAGACACATCTTTCTACAGTCAGTAACATTTCTTTATATGTAATATCTATACATAGTGAATGATACTTTTTTTGAATCAAATACTAATGATATGCCAGTTGTTTGAAACAATATATTATGGATCAGTCACAAATACTAGAATCATTTAACATATTCCATTTCCGCATGAGCAATAAGCTCCCTTTTTCCCTCTGTTTCCTATAGCCCATGGGCATTTTCTCCATTCTAGAGGAGGAGTGCATGTTCCCCAAGGCAACAGACACTTCTTTCAAGAACAAGCTCTATGACCAGCATCTTGGCAAGAGCAACAACTTCCAGAAACCCAAACCTGCCAAAGGCAAGGCTGAGGCTCACTTCGCTCTGGTGCATTATGCCGGCACTGTGGACTACAACATCAGTGGCTGGCTGGACAAGAACAAGGATCCCCTGAATGAAACTGTTGTGGGGCTCTACCAAAAGTCTTCCATGAAGACCTTGGCCTTACTGTTTGCTGATCGTCCTGCAGAAGGTAATTTCTGTAATTTTAAACATATTCATGAACATAACCCTGAATAGGAACCTAGGTTCAGCAGCAATCCCTGCTACTTCCACGGCTGTTATGACCAGCCTCACTGTCCTTTATTCAGAATGATAAGGTACTTTGACTAATTTCTCAAGTGGGTCTATCTAGTTGAAAAGCAGCCAACTTCACTTCTTTTTGTTCTCTAAATGCAAGAGTCGCTTACAAAAATTAGTCTTTTGAGAAAAAGCAATATAATAAAAAATAATTTAAGAAGGCAAAGTTATGTCATCTTAAAGACTAACTGCTATATTTTAATATGAGCTTTCATGAATCAAGTTCACCTCCTCAGACATAAGAGTGAGATTACACGGCACATTTTTATACATTTAAATTACTGACAATTCCTTCGTCTCCCTAATCAAACACTGAAGGCCTTAGAGATTATCACAAAAAGCAACATTACTGTGCAGTATGGAGTATTTCAGAGCATTTCATTTATCTTTCTTTTTCTTCCTTCGCTCAGCTGAACAAGATACAGAATCAGTTATAGGGGATGAAGGAATGCACTCAGTAAAGGGATAAAAATGGGGCAATAATAACAGTACTGCTGCATTTTAGTTCAGGATAGTCTTGTACATAGTAGCACTGACGTACTCTATGAATAGCTGGACATTATCAGCATCTCTCTGCACAGTACTTCACAATCAATGCAGAAAGGATTACTGTATATTCGGAACAAAACAGAGAGACTTTAGACTTCGGGTGCACTTCATATATTGACTGAGCAAAATTCAATGGGGGTTGTGGCTCAAGAAATGACATGCAGAAAGTGGTTCATGATCTTGAGCCTACCTATCTTCAGTCACCACATACCTTGAAAAGTTTAAATCAGAAATTTCTCACATCTTGATTTTTTTTAAAAAATGAAACCCCATTATGTCAGGATTTGCAGCTTCTCTTTTTTTCTGGAAATTACTGTGTCCTGAATATTAGCATACGACTGTCCTTTATGTTTTAAATGAACCTTCCTTCATAGTCAGCCACTGCAGATTTCATTTTATGATCTCCCACAAGAATAATGAACCTCCAATAGTTGGAGTGAAAATAGTGAGCTATTGACGGTGTAAGAAGTACTTGGCATACAGTATGTGGCTTTATGTGGGACAATGTCATAAGATCCTTGGTGTATTGGGGTTAACTGTAACTTTTTTTTTAATTCAGAGGGTGCCAAGAAGGGTGGCAAGAAGAAGGGTTCTTCCTTCCAGACGGTCTCTGCACTTTTCAGGGTAAAGTAAAATCGTCACCTAAGTCATCACATTTCTGAGGGAGAAAAACAGTTTTCCAGTTTGACAACTACAGAGTAACAACATGCTTCTGAGTACAAGCTCGTTATAGCTAAAGGGCAAAACTTTAGGTAGCTCACTGGGAATATGCTTCGTACATGAAAAAGCCAAGTACTAATTTCTGCTAGGGCTTGGAAAAACCTATCTGAAGCCTTAGAGCACTGTTGCTATGTGGTTCACTGTAGATAATCAGGAAAATTTACAAATACACTAGTCTGAATTGGAATATGATAACACCTTATGCCTTTTGCTATAGACAGATAGAGACATGAATACTAGCATGAATCAATTACAAGGACCCTTGTAATCAGAATCGTGCAGTTTATTAATTAGACAAAGTTGCCCAAAAAGCCGATTGAAAATGCTAGAAAGCCTCCATGTTTGAGTCTAGTTCTTAAAAGGAAATGTGAATCCAATGAGAATTGGTACAACACGTATTTTTTTATTCATGTAAAGACATGGTTCAGTGAGATTTTTACATAATTGACCTTAGTCTTTCGAAGAATCAACAAACATTTAGAAGTTCTATGAATCTATCTAGCTTCTAAATGTTAGTGAGATCTGAATCTGTATCTCTCTCTAGTACCAAACATTTAGAGGAGCAGGAGGGGGGAGGGGGAGGGGGGAAGGAGGGGGAGAGACAGAATCTGAATGGGATGTATCAACCAGTTCTTAATTTCTGATACCACAGGAGAACTTGAACAAGCTGATGACTAATCTTAGGAGTACCCATCCACATTTTGTGCGCTGCCTCATCCCCAATGAAACTAAAACCCCTGGTGAGCTACAGAGTTATACTTTGATTTTAAACAAATTTCACCTATTAATTGAATATACTGACTATCCATATTCCCCCTGATTTTCTCAGGTGCCATGGAACATGAGCTTGTGCTGCATCAGCTGAGGTGTAATGGTGTGCTGGAAGGTATCCGAATTTGCAGGAAGGGATTCCCCAGCAGGATCCTTTATGCTGACTTCAAACAGAGGTTGGTAGATCCCATATTACTAGAGTATTCAAGTTAACTGTGGTTCTGAGTTCTCCTGAAACATCATTAGTTCTTAGAATACAGCTTCTATTATTGTATCATTGCACTTGATTAACAGTTATATCATAAAAACCTTAGGAGATTTTAACATGAAAATAGTATAGTGATGGATGAGAAGCAGTTGCAAAAATTACACAACATTTTTGCTTCTACAGACCAGAGTACAGTATATACAAAAGATATGTGTGGGGGGGCAGTATTCTGTTATAGCACTTACAGTAAGTAGTAGTCATACAAGGAAGATGCTTCAACAAGTCTAAAAAGGACAGTGTATTAAATTTTCTATGCAAGGTCACAAATTACAACATTGGACCAAAAGCAATGTCAAGATTTTCATGGCATTTGTACTGCAACCGACCACAATATATTCAAAAACTGTGTATAATGAACAGTGACAGCCCAAGCAAAAATAAAAATAAAAATCACCAGTTGTTTAAAGACAGAACGAAAGACCACAGTTACAATAGGCTTTTACATATTGCCAGTACCCCTCTTCTCCTTTCGAGGTAATCAGTTATTATGTGAAAATAGCTTATTTAGAATTTACTCTCAGATATTGAAGCAGATGCACCGTTGAACTAATCAAATAAGGCACGCTTTATGATCATGGCTTCAAATGATAAGAACCATCACTTTCTGCTTCCTTTAACAGATACAGAGTTTTAAATGCAAGTGCCATCCCAGAGGGACAGTTCATGGATAGCAAGAAGGCTTCTGAGAAGCTTCTTGGCTCCATTGATGTCGATCATACTCAATATAAATTTGGTCACACCAAGGTAAAATTACTCTCTGGCACATGATTATACCATCTGAGCTTGTTGGTACAGGTGGCAATACTTTAATACACTTTCTTTTTTCTTTTTCAGGTGTTCTTCAAAGCTGGCCTTCTGGGTACTCTAGAGGAGATGAGAGATGACAAGCTGGCACAGCTGATAACACGTACTCAGGCTATATGTCGTGGCTACTTGGCAAGAACGGAGTTCCAGAAAATGATGGAACGGAGGTAAAGCTATGACATCAATAACAGGATACTGCAAAAATCAAAACCAAATTCCCATATTTGTACACCTTATTTTACTTTAGAAAACAAAGCACTGTTCAAATGTCATACCTGAAGGCCTATGCAACACAGTATTTTAGAGTCTCATACCCTATGTTCTTGTGAAGCATGCCACAGGCAAACCTGATTTTGCAACTGAACAAGGTTGATCACTTGGGTAGTTTACTAGAGTAACAAAATAATAAAACATAAGAATAGACCAAATCTGAAGAACTCTGAGCTGAACTGAGTTTATTTTGAAATGGTAAAAGCATTTTGTTTTGCTTTGTTTTCTTTACCCAAAAGAGAGTCCATCTTTACTATTCAGTACAATGTCCGCTCATTCATGAATGTGAAGCACTGGCCCTGGATGAAGCTGTATTTCAAGATAAAGCCTCTGCTGAAGAGTGCTGAATCTGAGAAAGAAATGGCCAGCATGAAGGAAGAGTTTGAAAAAACAAAAGAAAATCTTGCCAAGACAGAGGCCAAATTAAAGGAAATTGAAGAAAAAATGGTGTCTCTGATGCAAGAGAAGAATGACTTGCAGCTCCAAGTCCAGTCTGTAAGCATATTTCATCACGTCATTTTTGCTCTACTGACACTATGCCTCATATCATTTTATTTCAGGAATTGAAAGGTGGCTGAGGAAATCTCAATACTGTATAGTTATTTGGGATAATTAGACTGCATCCTCAAGTTATGAGTATATATAATGAATGTCAAAGATATTAGCCCAATACTGGGCTAATATCTTTATCACCTAGCCCTTAATATTAAGCCGGTTAATTTTCCTTGGATATTGCTGTCAGTTCTCTAGTTCTTTAAATGGTATTAAGCATATAGGAAAACAACACAACTTTTCCCTCTATAGGAAGCTGATGCCACAGCAGATGCTGAGGAGAGATGCGACCAGCTGATCAAAACCAAAATTCAGCTGGAAGCTAAAATTAAGGAGCTGACTGAACGGGCAGAAGATGAAGAGGAAATGAATGCTGAGCTGACAGCCAAAAAGAGGAAACTGGAGGATGAGTGCTCAGAACTGAAGAAAGACATTGATGACCTTGAGTTGACTCTGGCCAAGGTTGAGAAAGAGAAGCATGCCACAGAAAACAAGGTATCCCCCATTTGACAAAAATGTGCCTAATGTTAAATGGAATTTATACAGTATAATAAAATGCTGGCTCTACTTATTCCCTTTTAAAAGGTCAAAAACCTCACAGAAGAGATGGCCGTCTTGGATGAGAACATTGCCAAACTGACCAAGGAAAAGAAAGCCCTTCAAGAGGCCCATCAGCAGACCTTAGATGACTTGCAGGCAGAGGAAGACAAAGTCAATACTCTGACCAAAGCAAAGACCAAGTTGGAGCAGCAAGTCGATGATGTAAGTGAAATAACATGGAGAGTTGCAGTTGCAGAGGTAGCATTAGAATGGCATAACTTTATCCCCTCCTTCTCTTCAGCTTGAAGGGTCTTTGGAACAAGAGAAGAAGCTTCGTATGGACCTTGAAAGAGCCAAGAGGAAGCTTGAAGGCGATCTGAAGTTAGCCCAGGAATCCACAATGGACTTGGAAAATGATAAGCAGCAGCTGGATGAGAAGCTTAAGAAGTAAGTAGCATGTTCTGTAGAAGAGCCCTTAGGAAGCTACCCTGCTACACATCCCTCTTAGCAGTTCACCTGGAAAATAACACTTGATATCTTCTTGCATAAAGGAAAGATTTTGAAATCAGTCAGCTCCAAAGTAAAATTGAAGATGAGCAGGCCTTGGGTGCCCAGCTTCAGAAGAAGATCAAAGAGTTGCAGGCAAGTCAAGCTCCCTTGTGAGTCAATGAATCCGTTCATCTCGGAAAACATTTTGACTCTAAATGGCTACTTTTCTCTTTTAGGCTCGTATAGAGGAACTGGAGGAAGAGATTGAGGCGGAGCGCGCATCTCGGGCCAAAGCAGAGAAGCAGCGCGCTGACCTCTCCAGGGAACTTGAGGAAATCAGTGAGCGTCTGGAGGAAGCTGGTGGGGCAACAGCGGCTCAGATTGAGATGAACAAGAAGCGAGAGGCTGAATTCCAGAAAATGCGCCGCGACCTTGAAGAGTCAACTCTGCAGCATGAAGCCACTGCCTCTGCCCTCCGCAAGAAGCACGCAGACACTGTAGCAGAACTTGGGGAACAAATAGATAACCTTCAGCGAGTGAAACAGAAGCTGGAGAAAGAGAAGAGTGAGCTGAAGATGGAGATTGATGACCTTGCTAGCAACATGGAGACTGTCTCCAAAGCTAAAGTATGCTATGCCATTTGCGCCATGTTTTAGCCTAAACAGATGAAGGAATATTGTAGAGAATAATTTATAATCTCATCAGTTTAGTTACTGGAAGTGATGAACAAGCAGGTAACAAGTAGAACTATGTATGAACTTAAGTCAAAAATAGGACCTCATAAAATGCATGGTACTCTTGCCAGGATACTGCTTTTTAAAGCAGTAAGTTCTAAACTAATTTTTTACAGACTGACACAATCCATTTAATCCATAGCAACAACACATAAGCTGCCCCCTTCAGTAAATCAAATGTCCATTCATGTGGATCTTTCCTGTACAGTATATGCACCAGGATGCTGGCACTGGTAGTTTTTATGCTACATATACAACATAAATAATGGTTTTCTTTATTACCTATATGGCAGCATCCCAAGCATCTGCTTAGATTGGCCCATGACTTTTGCCAGGTGTCTTTAGACCTTCTCGTGTTCAATGGTTTCTTCAGGGCTAACAGTATTTTTGGTTTTAGGGTTTCTACTGCAAGTAATCAAGCAGCATGCAGCAGCTTGCAGCCTCTACATGACAAGCCAGGGTTCCCATGCATGCTTGGCTTGTTATGTCACCCAAATTTACTGGTCATGCTTAGCTTCTTTCTGGTCCTCTCTGGTGCTATCATAATCTATAGAGAAACTGCTGAAGTCTAGCATTGAGCAATGACATTGGAACTGGCTTTTAAAAATACAGAAATACATTTTATTATTAAAGAAACTTAGCAAATACAGTGAAGCAGAATATATTAGCATATTGTCCATGTTTCCTAGAGGCCCAACATTTTCAAAACCTTCAGAGCAATGCTGGCATATTCACTCAAACTCATTCCTCTTTTATATTTCATACATAGGCAAATCTTGAGAAGATGTGCCGCACCTTAGAAGATCAACTCAGTGAGGTTAAAGCAAAGGAGGAAGAACATCATCGCACTATTAATGACCTGAGTGCACAAAGAGCTCGTCTACAAACAGAAGCAGGTGAAATGAAGTAAACTTTTCAATACTCAAGCATTACCACCAGTGGAATTATAACCAAATCACTGTATTGATTCAGGATAACCTGCATGAATCTTCTTGAATGTTACTGGATAAAGAATACTTCTCAAATTTTAAAATATCTTTGCACAATGGAATTGAATCATGGGGTTGGTTGTTTAAGTAACATCAATGTTGGTAGGTTTTCTTCTGAAGCACTCTGAAGCTAAGTGAAGCACTCTAACAACTTGTGATGATGGAGAAATAAATTATTAAAAAAATGAAGGGTAAATTTAGAAGGATCCAATTTTTTTCTGCATCAGGTGAATATTCACGCCAAGTAGAGGAAAAAGATGCACTAATTTCTCAGCTCACAAGGGGAAAGCAAGCATTCACACAGCAAATTGAAGAACTGAAGAGGCAACTGGAGGAAGAGATAAAGGTATGAATTGTGTCCAGCACACATATATCTAAATCCTTATTTTGAAAATTAATATCTGTACAATTTACACCTGATATAGGATAAAAACTTGGAGAATGGTTGCAAAGAATGGCAACTGCAGATCCTTTATCATGGGTTTAAACAAACTTCTTATCTTTCTTCCAAGATGTACCGAGATGGTTCAAATCCCCTTCATTCTTATTTGACAAGCTATGGGACGTTCAGAAAAGTTCTCTGCGCATTTAACTGAGGACTTCACAAATCTGTAATTAAAATGGACAAAAGAAGCTCTATGCTCACTTGTTTCAATCCCCTAAGCTTCTATCATTTTGCATGTTTATTATTTCTACTAAGAACAAATACATAACTGCCCACAATTTGCCCCGCAATAAGGCTGTCAAACACTGTATCTGAGTGGACAGCCTCTAGTCCATGTAACTGGAGCTAATGTTGTGCAATAATGGCCACAAGTACATTTATATTTACAGATATAGTAAAGGTAATGGGAATTGACAGATTAATCACATACATGTGTACTGACATGTGTTTTACAACAAACAATGCTAACGGACTGAAATTTCTTCCTTTCCCCTTATTTCAGGCAAAGAATGCGCTGGCCCATGGCTTGCAGTCTGCTCGCCATGATTGTGACCTGCTCCGAGAGCAATATGAAGAGGAGCAGGAAGCTAAGGCTGAGCTGCAACGTGCCATGTCCAAGGCCAACAGTGAAGTTGCCCAGTGGAGGACCAAATATGAAACTGATGCCATTCAACGGACAGAAGAGTTAGAGGAAGCCAAGTAAGTGCCAGCATTCATTTGTAGGTGAGCAGTTATAACGGCAAAAATGTGTATGTTTTAATGGTATACTAAGAGGAGAGCCTAGGAAGATGGCAGAACATCTTTCTAGAAGGTCCACTGGGAAAAAAATAGTGGTATCAGAACAGAAAAAGTCACACACTGCTTTCATTCGGGGCTCAGGGAAAACACACAGATTTATTTGCACGGCAATATGCATTAACAGGAAAGGAGCAGATTGATATGTTCCTGAGATTCCACAAATGTCTTCAAAGAGTCAAAAATCTTGGAATGTTGGTTAGGGATGATAAACTATCATTGCCTGCTGCAATTACATCCTTGCAGGAAAAAGCTTGCCCAGCGTCTGCAGGAAGCTGAGGAACATGTTGAAGCTGTGAATTCCAAATGTGCTTCTCTTGAGAAGACAAAACAGAGGTTGCAGAATGAAGTGGAGGACCTGATGATTGACGTGGAAAGGTCCAATGCAGCCTGCGCAGCTCTAGACAAGAAGCAGAAGAACTTTGATAAGGTATTTCTAGATATTGTAAGAATTGATACTGAATGGGCTGCAAAAGGTTTTCTACTTTTATAGAAATATATTGAGATGTATTTGATGATGTTTTGTAGATTCTGGCAGACTGGAAGCAGAAATTTGAGGAAGCTCAATCTGAACTGGAAGCTTCCCAGAAGGAGTCTCGTTCTCTCAGCACAGAACTCTTTAAGATGAAAAATGCTTATGAGGAGTCCCTGGATCACCTGGAAACTCTGAAACGAGAGAACAAGAATCTGCAGCGTAAGTCTGTTCTCTCTTTTTTTGTGGTTGAGGAGCTAGCAAAAAACAAGCGAGACATATGGATCAAGACTGTCAAAGAAGATTTTATTTCCTGAGGAAGAGCAATAAACAGCATGCCCACCTTGCCCTATCCAGCGTAACAGTGGTCTTTCTGGTGCATGGTCCTGATCTTTCTGGGGATGGATGAAAGGGCAGCATCATAAATAGGAGACAAATTGTATCTAAGGCCTCCACCCCTGTTGAGTGAAGGATTTTCTATATGCACATGTATGTCCCTCTACCAACTCTCCTCAGATGGAAGAAGCTACCTGGATGAGTAGCAAAACATTTCAACGTAATAAGAAAGAAGTCCAGTTGCCATGACTCTACTTCCAGAGTTCATGAGACTACTTCAAGCTATTTTGGCACGTGAGGAAAAAAAACTCTCACAAGTCTCTCTCCCTTTCTATGGCAATAATATTATATCATGACATGAGATATCATGACATGATATGACGGGACATGGCATACTCTACTCTACTCTACTCTACTCTACTCTACTCTACTCTACTCTACTCTACTCTACTCTACTCTACTCTACTCTACTCTACTCTACTCTACTCTACTCTACTCTACTCTACTCTACTCTACTTTACTATGATAGTTAAAAATTGGTTCTTTTCATTTCCCCAAAACCAATTTAGCCTGAATGGAATATCCTCATGGTCTTTCTCTCAAAGGCTACACGTACATCAGAGCTTACACTTGAACTCTGTAGGACTGTAATTATTATTTTTTATTATAGTAGAAGAATTTAGTCTTGATCTGATGAAACTGAGTAAATGAAGAGAATTTAACAGCTGTATTCATTTGCATTACTGCCATCCATGTAAACAGTATTAATCTTTTTGTCTTTTCCCTTTACTTTGTATGGACCTAACAGAGGAGATAGCTGACCTAACAGAACAGATTGCTGAGGGAGGAAAGGCCATCCATGAACTGGAGAAAGTGAAGAAGCAAATCGAGCAAGAGAAATCTGAGCTTCAGGCTTCTCTAGAAGAAGCTGAGGTAATCATGTCATTATTAATTAGAAGAAGAAGAAGAAAGCTCTAGAAAGCCAGGTGTAGACTCACCAAATCTCATTGATTCAATAGGTCCATTGTATCTGGAGAAACACTTTCTTTTATCTGACTTGAAACTGCATGATCCCAGCTTTAGAAGACATTATAAAGGAGAAAAACATGTCTCCAACCCAATTCTCTACAAAAATAATAGTTGTATAAACACCAAACACATAGTTCCACATCTAATGAATTTTTTGTTTGTTTTAAGGCCTCACTGGAACATGAGGAAGGCAAAATCCTTCGCATCCAGCTGGAGCTCAACCAGGTGAAGGCTGATATTGACAGAAGAATTGCAGAGAAGGATGAAGAAATTGATCAGCTGAAGAGGAATCACTTAAGGGTAGTGGAATCCATGCAGAGCACATTAGATGCTGAGATCAGGAGCAGAAATGATGCCCTGAGGGTAAAGAAGAAGATGGAGGGGGATCTGAATGAAATGGAAATCCAGCTGAGCCATGCTAACCGTCAAGCTGCTGAGGCCATGAAGAACCTCAGGAACACACAAGGACTTCTCAAGGTATGCAGAGCACAGTTTCAATTATTTATTTATTTTAAATATATTTACCATGCCTTTCTCCTAAGAAATGACAGGAGGCAGCTTACATCACTAAAATGCAATATTAAAGCTAAAAACAGTAATTATTCAAATATTAAATTAATTTATAACATTAAGAACATTAGGTAGAGCATTTTAGAAGCAACAAAATGCAAATCACCTCATTTAAAAACCTCTCCTAGACAGTCTGTTTTCTAAGGAAAAACCTGCCTGAAAAGAATGGTCTTTATCTGCTTGCAAAAGGACAGCAACAATGCAGCCAGTCTGGCCTCCTGTGGGAGGGAGTTCCAGAGTCTAAGAAGAGTGGGAGAGAAAGCTCTCTCTCACGTCCCCACCAAACATACCTGCGAAGTGCACCAACACCAAGGCAGGGTCATAGAGGGAGAAACAGTCTTTGGACTGAAACTGTTTAGGGTTTTACAGGTTAAAACTAGAACTTTAAATTATGGCCAGAAATAGACTGGCAGCCACTGGAGCTGTTGTAACAGGAGGGCTTTATGTGATCCCTGTAACCAGTCCCAGTTAATAATCTGGCTGCTGTGTTTTGGACCTGCTGAAGTTTCTGAACGCTTTCCAAAGGAAACCCCACATACAGCATGTTACGGTAATCCAGCTGGATGTAACTAAGGCATGTGTCACTGTGACCAGGTCAGATTGGCATACCAGTTTTAATTGAACAAAGGCACTCCTGGCCACTGCCAAAACCTGGGCATCTAGGCTTGAGGTGAATCAAAGTGTGCACCTGTGTTTTCAGAGGGAGTATAACCCCATCCAGAACAGACTAGGTCCTTGTTATGCCTTTTGACTGATCAGGAGCACCTGTGTCTGGATCTTCCCTCATGTAGTCTATAACTGATAAGAAACACTGATCTAATAATGAAATTGCTTCCTTGGATTTTAATGGGAAGGACAAATAGAGTTTGGTGCCATCAGTATCCTGGTGATACAGAACCCCTAAACTCTGGACAACCACACC
The DNA here is from genome assembly GCF_051106095.1 of Pogona vitticeps. Lineage (NCBI taxonomy): Eukaryota > Metazoa > Chordata > Lepidosauria > Squamata > Agamidae > Pogona > Pogona vitticeps. The sequence continues at coordinate 130,723,139 of NC_135784.1, forward strand.
CAGTGATTTCATGTCAATGTTAAATCGAACCCTGAGGACGACATGGGCCAGTGGCCAGGGTGTTGGCTAGGAGTCCCCTAGGACCACCTTCTGAGTTCTCCTCTCCAGGCAAGATGGAGCCACTGTAAAGCAATGCCTCCAAGTCCCATCTCAGAGAGACAGCCCAGGAAGATCTAGCAGAACCAACAGGGTCACACGCTCCATGTCCAGTTCCCAGCATAAGCCATCCACCAAAGCAACTAAAACAGCAGGAAAAACCTTTGCGTCTCACAGTAATTTGTTTCACAGGATACACAACTGCATTTGGATGATGCTGTGAGGAGCCAAGAAGACCTGAAGGAACAGGTGGCCATGGTGGAGCGCAGAGCTAACCTGATGCAAGCTGAGATAGAGGAGCTCCGGGCAGCTCTGGAACAGACAGAGAGGGGCAGGAAAGTGGCTGAACAGGAGTTACTGGACGCCAGCGAGCGTGTGCAACTCCTCCACACACAGGTGAGCATCTAATATGTAATGAGTTTATATAAGCATATGTAGTGAATGGAAATAAGCTACATATAGCCAGGACTGTGCTTCAGAATCAGAATTTATTCAGAAAATGAAGCAAAACAGATATATTTGTCCATTTCTAAAGTAGTCTAAAGTGAAGCAGTACAGCTCAGATCAAATTACGGCTCTCTTGCTTCAGTATCTTGCAAGTTAAACAAATTTCAGTTCAGAAGATCCAGAGTTGATTGACAGCTGGACAACAGTGTCCAGCTAATGCAGGATGGAAGGGCACAAGCTGGGCAAAGGATAAATTGTCAAGCTGGAGGAAGGAAGGAAACTAGTGGGAACTATGCCCGCACACGGTAGGTCAAACAATAGTGAAGGCAGTAGTTTCAGCCCCATTTCAAATAAGAGCCCTTTGTTTTCCCCCATTTTCCTGTTTTTTCATTGTCTGCACAAATACAAATATGTACAATGGATTTATCATACTTGCGTGAAAACAGAAATAGAGTCAAATCAACACAAAGTGAACTGGTGCAATTTGTATGACAAATAATTTGAATTGAATCATAGCATATCCCTAGCACAGGTGTTGCTCTAGATATATGGATTGTGAAGTGGTAAAGAGGCATTTCTTCCTGCTTTCACTGTACCCCAGCGGAACAACTATTGGCAGGTGACATTTGAGGCAAGAGAACCCTGGTGGTGCTTGTCTTTCCATTGGAGGTTTGAATAGCTGCAAAGTGCAACAACGTTCCTGTTTACATGACAAAAAAAACTCAGATGAAAAATTTAGGCTTAGTAATTTATGAAACATATGTTTTCCCCTATTCTCATAGAACACCAGCTTGATCAACACCAAGAAGAAGCTAGAAACAGATATTGCTCAAATCCAGGGTGAAATGGAGGAGACTATCCAGGAAGCACGTAATGCAGAAGAAAAAGCCAAGAAGGCTATCACTGATGTGAGTTGGAGAGACTTTCCTTTCTCAGGAAACGACTTGTCAGATCTGCAGACCTTTCCTTTAAATCATAATTCCATTTGTGGTTGGCATGCATGGCTTCCTGACCTGGGGCATTTTCTCTGTTAACAGGCAGCCATGATGGCAGAGGAATTAAAGAAGGAGCAAGACACCAGTGCTCACCTAGAGAGGATGAAGAAGAATCTGGACCAGACTGTGAAGGACCTGCAGCACCGCCTGGATGAGGCAGAACAGCTGGCAATGAAGGGTGGCAAGAAACAACTCCAGAAACTGGAGCAGAGAGTGTGTATCTGTTATTCACAAATTCATGCCATCCTCATTCTGCTGGAGTGGATCAAGAACCCAAGTGCTGATTGTTAATTCCTGTTTTTTCAGGTGCGTGAGCTGGAAGCTGAAGTTGAAAATGAGCAGAAGCGCAGTGCTGATGCTATCAAGGGTGTTCGTAAATATGAGAGGCGAGTAAAGGAACTGACCTACCAGGTGAGGATGCAGTTCTTCTGGATCTTTGGGAACTTTAAATATACATGAATGAACCAGTGAAAACACTACCATCAGAGGCACTCACTCCATTCTGTATTGTTATCTACTCTGTTCAGTCTGAAGAAGATCGGAAGAATGTTCTCAGACTCCAGGACTTGGTTGACAAACTGCAAGTGAAAGTGAAGGCATACAAGAGGCAATCTGAAGAAGCTGTACGTATTACCCCGAAAATGGCATACCTTGAACTAGAATTGTGCAGACCAGTTCTACGTAAAGAACAATTGTTTACTTGCACCCCCAGCTGCAAAACAGATTAATCCATATAAGGCCTAAAGCCTTATTGTATTTTGTACAGAATCATATCACTAGCACAAAGGCTCCCAATGTACTTTGTTGCTTTGTGCACATTTTAAACTGATTCCCTACTTGTGAGCAAACATCTTCACTGCTATGCCAAATGGGCTCTCAGCTGTGTTGGTTAGATAGGTTTATTTGTTTAGGTGGGCTTTTCTTCTACTTATAAATCTATTAATACATTTATGGAAACCTGGGCTTAGTGGATTGTGCTGGCTGTTTCCAAGGGGAGAAATCCTTTGAAAACATAGATAACAAAAGTAATATCAAATACTAATGATCACATATTACAAAGTGTTGGACTAATTCTTTTTGCATCTACATTAGAGTTTGCAACAAACACTGTTTATTTGAATAGTGTAAAAAATGATTGGTTAACACACTAACCAAATCTACATAATGTAAGCAAAGTCGTACAGTTTGGTCCATTCCTTGCTGGTAAGTAAAGAGACCTTGTCACAATTTTCAAGGGTGTAAGCGGACATTGGCTTGGTGCATTTGCATGACCCCAAGAATCATGGTGAGAGCTCTTTATTTGCAGTAAGGGATGTACTGAAATATACCCCTTTATTTATATTATGTGGCAAGATTATCTAACAGAGAATACACTAATACACTGACTAATAAGTACTACAGAGAAGGTGAGTTCAATCCTCCAAAAAGGAAAACCATCTTCATCCCTATGTTTATTAAACAAAATAAATCTTTGTTCTCTCATATAGAGATCCATAGAACTAGACTAGTAAAGATTATGTTAACTGTGGATAGAACTTTGCTGCAGATATGCTGTTTACGGATAATGATGCTATCACAGCATGTGTTTCATTTCACTCATTGCACAGTATTAACAGTGCATTATGTATGGAAGGGCATGACTAGTGGGATTATGCTGTAGTGTATATTTTGGGTGGAAAATTAAGAAAAGATCCATCATTTTTCTATGTTCTGAGTCACACAGCTTGATATACAGCCTATGTTTCTCTGCATCTAGAGTGTAGCCTCAATCAGAGCATTGTTTTAAAACAAAGCTTTCTGTCTCTGTGAATTTAAATTCCATATAGAAATAGAAAAAATGTACATGTTACATGGGAGTAGGGGAATGATATAGCAGGTTTTCTAATTCCCTACATTTGATACATTCTAAAAGTAATTTTAGTAACTTATTTATTTATTTATTTATTTATTTATTTATTTAATATCCCGCCTATCTAGTCACTTAAGACCCCTCTAGGCGCCTTACAACAAGCGTAATACAATAAATTAAAACAATTTTAAATAAGGGGAAAAACTTTGGACAAGATGGGACAAACACTAGGAGAGAGGAAAAAAGGGGGAAGATCAGGAGTTGGTTGAGGGGAAGGCCTGCCGAAACATCAGTGTTTTTAATTAATTTTCAAAAATACCCAGCGAGGGAGCTGCGTGAATGTCAGGTGGAAGGTTATTCCAGAGGCGAGGAGCCACCGCCGAGAAGGCCCGATTTCTTGTATTTTCTTTCCCGGCCTCCCTCGGCATTAGGCTCCTCAGCCTCACCTCCTGACTTCATAACTTCAGTTATGAAAATGAAAGATTTTTTCAGCTGCTATTTGAAAAACTTGGGATAATTCCAAATAACATGAGAAGGAAGAAGTACGGTAAAGTCTTAGGGAAAATATAATCTTCGCATTGATGGGAAAGGAACTGGAAGAAAATGTTAGCCCAGCCTATAAAGGGGGGACACCTGAGGGACATCATATAGATGGGTTCTAACATTACAGTGGGGTCTTGACTTGAGAACTTAATCCGTATTGGAAGGCGGTTCTCAAGTCAAAAAGTCTGTAAGTCAAGTCTCCATTGACCTACAGTGCATTGAAAACCGATGAATCCCGTAACAGGCCGTTTTTGTTCCATTTGGGTTTTTCTCTGGTCTGTAAGTCAAATCTCAGTCTGCAAGTCAAACCTAAATTTTGCGGCCAGAGAAGTCTGTAACTCAAAAAGTCTGTAAGTCAAGCCGTCTGTAAGTCAAGGGTCCACTGTATCAGCATCTCCTGCAGATGCAGCCACTTGCGTAAGATACTTTAGACACAAAGTTCTCTCTCCTAATTCCTACATAATAGTATTGCATTTCTAGATACAGATAGGTTCTCTTAAAGGCACAGAAAAAAGAGGACAGATTTGTTGTCCCTCTGTTCCCCTTCAAAATTACTTGTACTGTTCGAATCTCTCATCTATGTTGGTCTGTTTGACAGTCCACAGAATTCACTTTCCCTTCCATTTTCAGGAGGAACTATCCAATACAAATCTTTCCAAGTTCCGCAAGATTCAGCATGAGCTGGAAGAGGCTGAAGAGCGGGCTGACATTGCTGAGTCCCAGGTGAACAAGCTCCGGGTGAAGACCCGAGAAGTCCGTAAGACTATTGTAAGTGAAGAATAAGGTCCCCATGAAGTTGTAAAGTGATTGAAGGGAAGCACAGAATGTGAAACTCTTTGTCACTTGTGCATTTTTTATTTTGTTCTTCATTTGTAGAAATAAAAATTCTAGATTCATTGGCAAGCAGGCTCTTGTGGTTTATTTACATCTCAGTTACTGATGTGTGCTTTTTATTGTTTCATGTACAATCTTAGTTTCTTGTTTCTTGTACAATCCTAGTTCTGTCCAATAAAAAAATGAATTTCCCAAACTGTCATGTGAAAGAAAAGTATACTTCAGTATTCTTAACAATTATTATAGGAGAACAGATGAAGAACTCTTGTTTATTGTAGGAATAAGAAACCTGCACTTATATCTCTCAATATAAATAATTCACATTGACTACTTAGGTTTACATTTCTTCACATATCAATTTAGAATGGTACAACCACAGAAAATACTTGGGGAATGTAAAGAAGCACTGTTTCATTGCCTGCCTCAAGGTCTTTGATTTGTCAGATTTAAGTTCTGAGTTGTCATTTGTTATTGGAGTTCATTTAGGGAGCGTAAGGAATCTCTGAATTGAAGGTGGTGAGTCTCTCCACCTCCTTTTGCATAGAGTCCTTTCAGAACTCTATGCGTATATTAGCAACCTCTGCAATAGATGTGCCCCAACACACCTCCATAGATCTGTTTCTGCCCAGATTCTAGACACATCCTTCACATTAGGACTGCATTGCTACATTGCTATCAGTTTACCAATTTAAAAAAGAAATTCAGATACTAAGGCCACCTTTGTATTAATTCAGTATTATTTATATAATACTGCAATACATTTCAGTGCTTAAAAGGTATGACACTTGTTTAAGTGCACTCAAAGGTATGACACTTGTTTAAGTGCACTCAATAAAAAATGAACAGGAATTTTAAGCCTTTTTATTCAGATAATGTAAATACAGATACAGAATTGGGCATGTAGGAAAGTAAAAAATATACAGGATCCTATTTAAAAATGGAAAACAAGGAGCATCTCCTATGGAGATCCCTCTTTCACACACCTCTAACTGCAGAAGTTCCTTGTGGACCAGAGCAAATTCTGTCCTGCCGCAAGCCTACCTAAGTATAACCCTAACCTCATGTTTCATGGGACAATCCAATCCTACCTTCTTTCCTTCTGTACTGAAACATATACAGGTCTTCTTCCATTAAATTCAGATACTCCCATTTCATCCTGCTCCCTTTTCTTTTGATAAAATACAAATCATGGGACTTTAAATGCCTTAGGCACGCTACCCAAACGATTTCCTTTGCACTGTGAGAATGACTGTTTGGGATTTCAGTTCTGTCAAGAGTAACATGCCTGTTTATCTTTTAATATAATGTTTTTCTACATTTTATTCAAGGAAAAGAACTTGTAGAAATTACTTTTTGGGATGGCAAAACTATGCAAAATAACATTTTGAATAATAAAACACACAGCTATTTAAATAGAGAAACAACATGTAATGTAATTTAATCGTTTACAACTTGGCAATTAAAATTTAACTAAAATGTCAATGATAAAATATAAATAGAAAAAGAAGAAATGGAGTAGCCCTCATAATCAACAAAAAAGTGGGAAAAGATGTAATGGGATACAATCTCAAAAATGATAGAATGATTTCAATACGAATCCAAGGCAGACCTTTCAACATCACAGTAACCCATGCACCAACCACTGATGCTGAAAAGGCTGAAATTGACCAGTTCTATGAAGACTTACAACACCTTCTAGAACTGACACCAAAGAAAGATGTTCTTCTCATATAGGGGACTGGAATGGTAAAGTATGGAGTCAAGAGATAAAAGGAACAACAGGAAAGTTTGGCCTTGGAGTTCAAAATGAAACAGGGCAAAGGCTAATAAAGTTTTGTCAAGAGAACAAGCTGGTCATCACAAACACTCTTTTCCAACAACACAAGAGGCGACTCTACATGTGGACATCACCAGATGGGCAAGATCGCTGGAGCCAAAGATGGAGAAGCTCTATACAGTCAGCAAAAACAAAACTGGGAGCTGATTGTGGCTCTGATCATCAGCTTTTTATAGCAAAACTCAAGCTTAAACTAAAGAAAGTAGGAAAACCCACTCACTGGGCTAGTCAGGAATAATCTAAACCATATCCCTTATGAATACACAGTGGAAGTGAAGAACAGATTTAAGGAACTAGATTTGGTGGACAGAGTGCCTGAAGAACTTTGGATAGAGGCTCGGAACATTGTCCAGGAGGCAGCAACAGAAACCATCCCAAAGAAAAGGAAATGCAAGAAAGCAAAGTGGCTGTCCAACAAGGCCTTACAAACAGCAGAGAAGGGAAGGGAAGGGAAACAAAATGCAAGGGAGATAGGGAAAGTTATAGAAAATTGAATGCAGACTTCCAAAGAAAAGCAAGGAGAGACAAGAGGGTGTTGAGAGACAAGAGGGTAAAAAGTGCAAAGATATAGAGGAAAGTAACATAAAGGGAAAAACCAGAGATCTGTTCAAGAAAATAGGAGATATTAAAGGAACATTTGATGCAAAGATGGACATTATAAAGGACAAAAATGGTAGGGACCACACAGAAGCAGAAGACCTCAAGAAGAGCTGGCAGGAATACACAGAGGAATTATACCAGAAAGATTTGGATGTCCCAGACAACCCAGATAGTGTGGTTGCTGACACTGAGCCAAACATCCTGGAGAGGGAAGTCAAGTGGGCCTTAGAAAGCATGGCTAACAGCAAGGCCAGTTGGAGGTGATGGTATTCCAGTTGAACAGTGGTGCCTCGCATAATGAGTGCACCGTTTAACGACAATCCGCACAGCGATGCAGATTTTGCGATCGCTTACCGATCTTCGCATTGCGATGTTTTAGAAACAGCTGATCGGCTGTTCCAAAATGGCCACCGGGTCAACAAAATGGCCGCCCGCAGCGTTTTCGCGCCGATTCTTTGCTTGCCGAGGTGGCGAAAATGGCGGCCCTATGGAGGATTCCCGCTTAGCAGTGAGTTTATCCCCGTAGGAACGCATTAAACTGAGTTTAATGTGTTCCTATGGGGTTTTTATTTCCGTATAGCAATGTTTCCGGATAGCGACGATTTATCCGGAATGGATTATCGTTGCTATGCGGGGCACCATTGTAATTTTGAAATAAAATTTGTATCAAAAATCCAAAACGACCTCAGTTGGAAAGCCGGCTCTGAAAAAACATGTTTACCAGAGCATTACCCACGGCATTGGCTTCTATATTGCTCAAGGGAACAGCTTTTTCGATATCTTCACATGTCTAACCAAATCATTTCTAATTAGGCATGGATATCATCATACACAGCTACCATCTTTTCCCCTTTACAGTTCTTATAAAGGTTATTTACACTCGCCACAGGTACAGGAAATGATGGCACTCCGAATCCTTTTACCAAAACACTTTTGTGAGGTAAAATATTTTCCTTAGGAATTATGTCAAGCTAACAAATGTACAATTGCAAATATATATCCATTACACCTCACACAACTTTGTCTTGAATTAGAGTTCTCTCTCTATATTCTTCAACCAACTCTGTACAGTATTTATCATAGTAAATAGACAATGTTTTATTTCATGACTTGGCTCAGCCTCATTTAATTCTGACATTCCACCCTCCTAGTTTCTTCATTAAGTGAGCAGTTTAACTGTTGATTCGGGTTCTTGAGAAACAGTAAACTAGCTTCCCTCTATACACTTTCTGTTGAATTACCTTTTCTGGGCAGGTATCCCAAAAAGATACCCCAAGAGAACCCAAAATGGAACAAATATGAAAATTGTTACCATGCACATTCTGTGTGTATGCATCTGCGTATTTGTGTATGTATGTATGTTCCACTTTACCTGGTACTGTACTACAAACCATGCTATTAAACCATGAGAAAAAAGTTTTGTTATTTAGCTCAAATGGACAAATCCTGAGGAGTTACTGATATAATATTGACTTGCACCAGATGAGTTTCTCATGCTCAGTGTCTAAGTTCTTAAAATGTCAAGCATGTTTGCATGATAGGTTTGTGCCAAGCATGAAATACGACCTCCCAACATTTCCTACTGTGCTGGAAGCACATTAGAATGACAGTCCTCTCTTTGATGGCATTCTTTATTTGAAAAGTTGTTTCGTGTCATAAGTCATAAGCAGAGGGCCCTGAAGTAGTTCATCAAGAGGTAACACCAGGATAGTTGACTAAGGAGGCATACAGGTCATCAGGTCAGAATTCCCCATTATAGCTAGAGGTGGAAGAGAAATACAGGGAAGCTTTTTTATAATAGATCAGACTAGGCCATCTGGTTCAGTGCTGTTGACTTTCAATAGCAGCTGTTCTCCAAGACTTCATGTAGGATTCTGTCCCTACTGAAGATTTCCAGTTTTTCTAGGTATTTACTGCATCCAAGTACTAACTGGACCCAATCCTGCTTAGCAGCTGAAATCAGATGTATTCAGGGTATTATGAGGATGTTGAAAGTGGTGTGGTCGTATGATAATAAAATTAGATTTAACTAATCATGTCTAAACATACATCTACACATGTAAATTTGTATGCTCACATTTTATGCAAATACGTTGACACAGTTATTGGCAATCCATACTTGGCAATACTACGAAAGAGGCAGCAACTTCAGAAAACAAAGCCAAGGAGAATCCTCAGATTTCATCTATGCCTTTGGCATGATGTTCTATGGTTGATAATGTGTTGCAAAGTCAATGTGTCACTTGCAGTACAGCAGTTTAACCACTGCGCCACGAGGCTCTTTTTATTAGCATCAAAAGTCATTTTATGAATGAGATATATTTCCAGTTTGATCAATGAAATATAAAGGTATTTTCAGACCAGTCCAACTCATGTTAACTTAGAATTTAAAATGGTTCAGTGGGACCAATGCCCACAAAATTGTGCAGAAAATTGCATCCAAATACAGTAGAATAATCCTATAGACAATAACAGGAGAAAATGTACAGTTTTCAATCTCCTGTTCCTTCATATTCATACAGCTGAACATGTAAAATGAATTGCACCCTCTGTATTTTATATCTGGACTGTTTCATTTCTTTCTTTCTCATAGCAGAGGATTCCTTAACTGCATCTTCGTCTTCGAGGCTCAACCTCTCTCCAAAAAATCCAATGTGGCCCTTGAGATACCGTCACAAAAACCATAGAGTTCCCAGCTTAGTGTATTTGACAGTATCTAGTACTTGGTAAGCAACATTATTGAATCTTAGACCCTTGTTGCATGGCTACCAGTCATGGATAATTAACATTTGCATGTTCTACAACAGTGTTTAGTATTTGGCATGCAACAGTTTTTAGTTTCTGGCAGCACATAACAGGTGGTTGATGGTTTTCTTTATGAAGGTTTTCTTTCATAATATTAGGTGTCAGCCAATGTTCCCTCCAATTTTCCATAAGCGTGTGGCAGGGCCCCACCCCATGTGCACGAGATTCCAGCTGTGATCAGAAGCAAATGGATGGCAACTCTGGCTTGTTGTGTGGCCCCGATCCAGCACTGGACAGGCACACAGCTTAGAGAGAACATCAGCTTATCAGTTTAAATAACCCTCAAATACCAGATGTTACTAAGTCCAAAATATTCAAAGTTTTGATGTCAAATTTAATTTAAAAAGCAAAATTGAATTCTGAATGTGAAAATGGGTAATTCATTACAAACATCTGCTCTGCTGTGAATTCACCATCTTTCTCCTCTTCTTTCCCAGTAAGACCAATTGTCCTGGCATTCATTACATCATAATGAGCATATCAGTCTCCCTTGAATAAGGTAGATCAAGTTACATATATTACTTTTTTTCTTCTTTGCTTGACATCTAAACAAATGATGACCTTTGATGTCTTTTGGCACATTCTTCCACATCTTTTTCTTATATTCCTTTTACCTTTCCACATGTTTTTACAGGATGTTTACACCAAGTATCTTCACTTCAGAGTTACTCTATAATCTGTCACAAGGCATCTAGGCTAGACCTGTTAACATAGGATGTCTTTTCCAGATTTTTCAAAATCCTTTGTTTTCTCCCTATCAGACTTCAAAAGTTGTCGATTTTGAAGCATCCATGCTGTTCTGTTTACTAATAATCACATTCCCGCATTCCTAATTTCCTAAGGTCTTTAATCACCACTAGCCTTTTACTCCATTGCTGATATATTTCAATCCAGCTCTTAATTAATTCTTTTGCTTTTAAGCTTTGTCTTATGAAGAACAGTAATTCTTTTTATCTCTCTTCTTGAACTTGTTTCATTTACCCTCTTGTTCCTAATGTTTGCCTTATGAAAAATCAGCTTTCCTCCATCTCTCTTTTTCAACTTAATAAAATGAACAGGAAACAATATATAGCCTGCACACTCTTTTCTCTCCTCTTGTCAGACTATTTATAGACTGATTCATGATGCTGATATGTCTAATTATATCTATTCACGTCAAATATGAATGGGAATTCTGTTAGGAGTTAAGACTGCCAGAAGGATTTTGACCTAAGAAAGAAGGGGAGGGTGCTCAGTATGTAAATCACTCTCTATATAAGCAAGCCCTGGACTCTGCCTCTTATGTTCTTGCACCAATAGCTTAAAGGTAAGAGTGTGGAGTGTGAATTTAAAAGGAATAAGATTTCACCCTGAATTCTTCACCTCCCAGTGCATTCCCTATGCCTTTAGCACTTATGAACAGAGAGTGTCTGTGTCAATAGGGATTTAAAATTTGCTTTCATCCATCTCTACTCTAGCATTTATTATTGGATATTGGGTAAAGGATCTGTGATTTTTATTTTGCAGTATTGGCCAGCTCAACCCTGCATTATTATCTACCACATAAGGTAAGACCTTGATTTACTAAATCCCTTGGGAGAGCAATATAGACAAACGGGAGGGATCTGCATGTTCTTTAGTGGACAAAATACTTCATTATAACCTTCATGGACTTTGTATGATTTGTGCTGAAGGTATATAATATTTTGTGCTGAAGCTGCAATCCTCAAGCATGAGGAAGTCAATGAAACCACTGGCCTTGAAGATTCTGATACACTTACCAGCCCTTCTTAATAGAATATTGACATTCCATTATGGGTCATTCAATCCAGGGGTCAAATCCACAAAGGATGCTCTGTGGTAGATCTCCATAGACTGCATCATACCATGCATTAACATTGCAGATGTGTGTACTAATGATGCCAATGTGAAGAGCATGGATATTTGATAATCTGCATAGTTTTTTCATGGCATTCTTGCACAAAGAATAATTCCTGTTCAAAGTTTCATGCCTTTCTGTACGTGGGACAATGGCTGTAAGAATTGTTCTGTTCAGCTTCTTACTCCCTGGCACAAGGGAGCTGATAATAAAATGCAGAACAGCCTCCAATTCCCATACTGCCAATATACAATTTCCTAGGAGAACAAGTTAAAGAAACTAAATTTGAATGAGCCTTGAAAAGTATAATATAATTCTTGGTCTACAATCTCTATTTAGTCCCTTCATTATTATTATGCATGCAAGGAAGTATTTATGTGTAATTATGACATGCTTAAAACATATCTTCCCCTTCAGCTTTTTCTTTCCTCAACTGCGTGCTATACATCGCAATCATGTCTTCAGATGCTGAGATGGCTGCCTTTGGGGAAGCTGCCCCTTATCTCCGGAAGTCAGAAAAGGAAAGAATTGAGGCCCAAAATAAGCCCTTTGATGCCAAGAACTCTGTTTTTGTGGTGGATCCTAAGGAATCCTATGTCAAAGGCACTGTCCAGAGTAGGGAAGGAGGAAAGGTCACAGTCAAGACTGAAAAAGGAGAAGTAAGTAAAACACAAGAAATACACTGTTATAAGTCTCTCCTCTTTATTCTCTCATGATAAAAATGGCTCTGTTTTAACCTTTGTAGACTGTATCCGTTAAAGAAGACCAAGTATTTCCCATGAATCCTCCCAAATATGACAAAATTGAGGACATGGCCATGATGACCCATCTTCATGAACCTGCTGTCTTGTATAATCTCAAAGAGCGTTATGCAGCCTGGATGATCTACGTAAGCATATTCTGAAATAGTGTTTTTCTGTTGTTTTAGAGTGGAACTAGGTTTCAATGATTCTTACACCTGTTCCTCTCTTGCACAAGACACCCACTAGGATACGCTTCTAAGCTATAGCAATTAGTTAGCTATTTATGTGGTTTAAGTAACTACTAATTAATAAATCTGATACCACTTCGGTAGTCTCTTAGATCCAAGATAAGTCTGTGGCAAGTATTTCATTCATAGTCTAATGCCTCCCCCACCTTAAAAAAACCCTGTCTATTTCTTACATACAGTGTCAGACATATTCCAGCCCGAAGTTCTTCAGTTTAAGGATTCACACATATATTGGGAAAGATAACAGAATAAACAGCAACAAACAATACTGATGTGCAAACCTTTATAGTGACAATCCCCACAGCCATAAACCCAAGGAAAATGCAGGCAGCTATACTGATCTGTATCAACAGATCAATTGTAGCAGTTCTCATCTATACCACGAGCTGGTCTATTATAAGTTAGTGAATCTTAGCTGCTTCCTAGAAACCAAGTCACCTAAAATTATTAGGACAACCCTCAAAATAGATTGTTGCTGGGAAAATCCATGCCACTCCCACCCACTTCTACTGTAAGGATTGCAGATAAACTCAGACTGAGCAGCTCTACTCTTTGAAGGGTAGTGCATGACATAGTAATTTCTGTGTATCAAAACTTTTCCATGCTTTAACCCTATGACCTCTGTTTCTACTAGAATATTACAGATAGATAGACTAAGCTAACTCTCTCATTCTTTTTCTAGACCTACTCTGGTCTCTTCTGCGTCACTGTCAATCCCTACAAGTGGCTGCCAGTGTACAACCCGGAGGTGGTAAGTGCCTATAGAGGCAAGAAGCGCCAAGAGGCCCCTCCACATATCTTCTCCATCTCTGATAATGCATATCAGTTCATGTTAACTGGTGAGTTGAAGAACATCTTTGACAGAATAAACATATTTTCAGAAAAAGCCTCAGAATCTTTCCTAGGAAATGTGAAACTCAAACAAGACAGCAAACAGAAGACTGCAACCCACACACTACATGATTCTCATTGTTTTAAAAATACATACCAACACAACTATAAAAGCTCTACAACTAGATTAATTATTATTCATCAGCAAATTCTGTATTATTGCTTAGATGCCCCATGGCACCTGGTCAACACAAAGAATCCTGGCTATAAATATGTCTTGCTTATATGGAAACCACAGCAATATTTTTTAAATAATTCCACATAGTAACAGCTACAGCATATTTACCTGAAACTTAGTTCCAGTAATGTATTCATGGCCGGGATCTAATGGTTGTTGTGGATTTTTCGGGCTCTTTGGCCATGTTCTGAAGGCTGTTCTTCCTAACATTTCACCAGTCTTTGTGGCCGGCATATTCAGAGGACAGCTGAATATGCCGGCCACAAAGACTGGCGAAATGTTAGGAAGAACAACCTTCAGAACACGGCCAAAGAGCCCGAAAAACCCACAACAACCATAAGTTCCAGTAACTTCAACATAACTTTTTTTTAAGGATGTTCACACAGAACCATAGCCACATTATCTTAATGTCTCTTTGCTTATGTCTTTTTCCAGATCGTGAGAATCAGTCAATCCTGATCACGTAAGTTTGTTTCCATACTTGGGTCTGTGCTGGTTTTGTGGTGGAATATCATTGTTGTTATGTGCTCTCAAGTTCTTTCTTACTGTGACAACATGAATCAATCCAATCGGTTCTATCTATCGTTGCCTGCCAAGGTCATGTCTTGCAAACTAAAGGCCATGGCTTCCATTATGAGGTCAAGTGACCTCACATTAGCTCTTCTTTTTATATTGCCTTCCAGCTTCTCTACCATTATTGTTCCTAGCATTACTGTTTTTGAGGAAATCTTGTCTTTTCATTATATGTCCAAACTAGCCTCCACTTATTCATTTTAGCTCCTATTGAGAGCTCAGGCTTAGCGTGATCCAGAATAGCTTTTTTTTCCCCCCACAATCTTAGGTATCCACAAAACTTGAGGATCACTTTGCTTGTTTGGGAAATGAATATAATAGTCCTATAAATACTGCAAGCTTTGGGATCACATTTCTTTGTGATTGAAAAGTATATTGTATGCATCTAGTTTGTGGAGTAGTTATTTGTTTTCTATATTTGTTGGCATATTTATTTATTTTTATAAATTAAGGTTTAACTAGTTGGAGTGATCTGGGTCATGTTTAAAAGGCTCTTATCTTCTATGTGATCTATTTTATCTTGCACTTGAGTGATCCTTCCATTCACACAGGAGATGTTTCTTCTCCCATGAGAAGTATTCAGGCAGCACTTCTGATCATCCCCTTTTTGATTATCGACACCTCCAGCCCCAATTCTTTCAACATCTTTTGTCACAGCTGTCATTCCACGGGCTGTGGTGACTTACTTTTCTTTTTCAAGTAAGTTGCATAGCACTACGGCATTAAAACAACCTGGCATGGATACTTCATTATATCTGAAACTTAGGAGAATATTTTTTTAAAACACTTGTGACAAGAAAAAAAATTAAGAGAGTTTGCTCCATCTTCCTTTCTACCGTAACAACCCACTGCACATATCACAGGATTGTCACCGAGAAGAATGCTACCCACAACTCTATTTGGGAGTGAAGTAAGCAACCACACAGACTACAGAACAGGATAATCAAGAGCATTCCCTATCACATCAAACAAACTGTAGCCCTAGCACTGTACTAGAAAAGAGCAGAACAGCTCGCAAAAGGGGGAAAATGGATCACTCTTACTTAAATCACATGTAGTTGCTGGAAAATAGGGCAAACCAAACAGTGAGCTCTATGCTCATCTGATCATCCCCCTCAGTCTCAGTAGCCTGAAATGGCTTGACTGATACCCTATCCATTCCTGTAATGTATTTCTTCCCCCACTGCTTTGAAGCACTTTTAGTACATTTTTTAAAATTACAGATTTTTAAAACTGATAGATTCTAGCATGGAGTAGGTTAACTTTGTGAACAGGACCTCACTTTTCCCTTTGGTGAAGAAGGAAACACTTTTCTCTTTGTTTATGTGGATATGAGACTATTCTAATCCCTTGTCACTATTTTTTGTCCTGCACAATGGGTAGCTACTGGCTATTTGCCCTTAATTTTGTACAGGCTACATATAACATACTGTGTCTTTGATCAACAGTGGAGAATCTGGTGCTGGAAAGACTGTGAACACAAAACGTGTAATTCAGTACTTTGCAACCATCGCTGCCACTGCTGACAAGAAAAAGGAAGAGCCAGTGGCACAAGGCAAAATGCAGGCAAGCTGTTTGATGAAAAAGGGGGTAATATGATATCGCATTAATTCTATATGACTGAAGAGACATACCGGTAATCTGACAATAATATTTACATTGCAGGGCACCCTTGAAGATCAAATCATCAGTGCCAACCCCTTGCTGGAGGCCTTTGGAAATGCCAAGACTGTGAGGAATGACAATTCTTCACGTTTTGTAAGTTTTGTATAGAGTTTGAATATAGTAATTATTATGTACTTCTGTTAAATGCAATGCTTTCTTTTATAAAATCTCTAGAGAAGCATTATATAGAATCTGCTTCCTAGGATGTTTAATAGTATGTCTTTTCCTCTCTGAAGGGTAAATTCATTAGAATCCATTTTGGTCCCACTGGCAAATTGGCTTCTGCAGACATAGAGACATGTAAGGGATTTTTCTTTAAATTCTTGAGAATCTTTCCTCTCTCTGTCTCTCTCTCTCTCTCTCTCTCTCTCTCTCTCTCTCTCTGCTTTAGATTATATTTTCTTCCTATATCTTTGGCTAATTATACTGAAATTCTTTGTCAGATCTGCTGGAGAAGTCCAGAGTTACTTTCCAGCTAAAAGCTGAAAGAAGCTACCACATCTTTTATCAGATTATGTCCAACAAAAAGCCAGAATTGATAGGTGAGAAAAAACATTTGTTTTGGTGGCTGCAGCAAAGTAATTTATTTATCTTTTGTTTAAAATGTTGTTATATATCATTTACATATTTAATGAGACGAGATCTATAACTTTCAGGTTTTTTCTCTTTCCTTTTGCTTTCAGAGATGCTCCTCATTACCACCAACCCTTATGACTTTCACTATATAAGTCAAGGGGAAATCACCGTTCCCAGCATAGATGATAAGGAAGAGCTCATAGCTACAGATGTAAGTAATATGAAAGGGAGTGTTTCTGGTATATCATCTTGACGTAATATAATGTTCACTCACAGATCTCAATTCAATTACCAGAGTGCAATTGACATCCTGGGTTTCAGTGTGGATGAAAAGACAGCCATTTACAAGCTGACTGGGGCTGTGATGCACTATGGAAACATGAAGTTCAAGCAAAAGCAGCGTGAGGAGCAGGCTGAGCCAGATGGCACTGAAGGTATTCGCAGAATTTGCAAGGGAAATTATCTGCACTCCTCCATGACCAAAAAAGCCTTAATCCTTTCTGGTCTTAACTTTCAGTCAAACAGCTGATGATGATAAATGAGTAAGAACAAATTCTGAAGGCTGCATTTATATTACATACTAATATGGCAGTAATTCTCATTGCACTCAACAGGTCTTATATCTCAGTAGCTAGGTCACACAAATATAAAGAGAAGGAGAGATTAAGAGAAATGGGGGAAAGAAGGGGGGAGAGAAAAAAAACTTACACACAGAAAGACGTACACAGATTTGAATTTTTATTTCAGTCTGGGATAAGGCAAGATTATTTCAAAGCAGAAATATTGAACTCTAAATAATGAACATCATCCAGAATTCATAGATGTGCCAAAGACAACTAATATCTTTCCTCACTTTCCTATATTGATGATATTAGCTGATTTATAATGATCTATAAAGCTGATCCTTAACCTTCAGTAAAGAACTGAAAGTAATTAATTAACTGCTATTTTGTGGAATTTTTGCTATACGAGATGCCTAGTTATCTCTAAGAAAAGTATGAATTCTGGGCTCTTCATAAGGGTGGGGTTTGGGACTTAGAAATTGTTACAAGGATGTGTGTATGTTTTGGTTTGGTCTCTGAGTGTTCTATGTGAATTTTGTTGTATATCATATACGTTAAATGACAATAAATTTATCTTATCTTATAAGTAACTCCTGCAAGTGAAGCATCTGGATAGACATTTAATTTTTATTTTTAGGTCACTTGAGAAAATTGATTGGTGTTCAAGAATAAGAATAACTATTATTTTTTTGCATAACTAGAAAAGTCAATCAAGTCCAGAAAAAAAACAAGGCAAAGTGTTCTACAACAGTTAATTCTGACAATTCCAGTTTTTTTTCCAAAAGCTATCCTGTTTGGCTATTACTTGACTCAGCATAAATTCTTCTTGTGTAAACTGTATTAAAATATTATACATATGTCTCATAAACCTTTACTCTTATCATTGTGCACAGTTGCTGACAAAGCTGCTTACCTCATGAACCTCAACTCAGCAGATCTGCTGAAAGCTCTGTGCTACCCTCGAGTCAAGGTTGGCAATGAGTATGTCACCAAAGGCCAAACTGTCCAACAGGTAATGATCTGCAATACAAAGTTAGTGTTAGTCTGAATAGTTGCATTACTTATATGCTAACTTCAGTCTGTCTCATTCCATTTTTGTAGGTGTATAATAATGTTGGTGCTTTGGCTAAAGCTGTCTTTGAAAAGATGTTCTTGTGGATGGTCATTCGGATCAACCAGCAGCTGGATACCAAGCAGTCTAGACAGCATTTCATAGGCGTACTGGATATTGCTGGCTTTGAAATCTTTGATGTAAGAAAATAGGGAATTCAAGAAAATATATGTAGGGAGATGCACAGCGTCTAAAAATTCCCATCAGAAACAGTGTTAAGTTCATCAGTGTCCTGAATGCCAAGTCACTGAAGGAGCGAAATTGCTTCCATGGTGTTGACAAGGGAAATGACTGACACTGAAATATTTGGCACCGTTAAGAAATTGTAGAAATGATCTGGCATAGAGTAAGGCTCGTGTATCCTAGACATCTCTTGGCCCAGGGCAGAGTGTAAACAATATATTCAAAAGAACATTTTAAAAACAGAGCGTTCAGAGAACATAAATAAAGTGCAGCACAGTATGAAGAAAAGCACAAGTAGCTCCTATAGGACTATAGCTATATGAAAATTTGCAAATTTTACAAAAAAAACCCTGTAAGATATAGAGAAAAATGAATTGGATTAAAGTATTTTAACACCAAGCATTAGGAAACTATGGTTAAGAATATTGCCAACCTTTGGCCTGAGAGCTCAGTGGGTTGGTCCACTGGCTATGGAGCCAGAGGTTGGATTTTGATTCCCCAAGAGCCAGTCTCTGTAACCTTGAGCAAACAGTACTTTCCAAGAAAAAAGGAGAAGAGTAAACCAATTCTGAGTATACCTAAAAAGACCTGATGAGAGTTTATTTGTTTGGCAGCCAAGACCACTCTGGGCGATTTACAACAAAGTAAACAGTAACAATAACATAGTGACAAGAGTATACAACAGCAACCAAATAAAATATTAAAGATACAAAACAAATAACAATAGAAATACTCAGTAAAAACATAATAAATAAAATAAAATGGAAACATCAGAATAAACTTGACAGCACATGATAATTATCATAATTGTTAAAATATCTTTGCATTACATAGTTCAATAGCTTGGAGCAGCTCTGCATCAACTTCACCAATGAGAAACTGCAACAGTTCTTCAATCACCACATGTTTGTGCTGGAACAAGAGGAGTACAAGAAAGAAGGAATTGAATGGGAGTTCATTGACTTTGGAATGGACTTGGCTGCCTGCATTGAACTCATTGAGAAGGTATTTTTATATAATTTGTTAACCTACATGTTTGTGCCAGGAAACCTGGATTTAAGAATGAACTTGAGATAATTGTTTATTTATTTATTTATGTTCAAAATAAATAGTCTAATAACAATACAAAAATATTTATAATATGCTTTTGCTTAAGCTCTACATCGGGTTATGGCACATCATCATCATCATCAGTAGTAGCAGCAGTAAAATAAAATGTATAGAATGCTCACTATGAAATGTTCAGTTTAGTAATTGTGATGTGTAATATCTTTCTTATTGATTTAATCACTTTGGTCATTCAATTAAATATCTATATAGAAATAAATATATGCATTCCTGTGGGATGTTAGGTTAAAAACATAGCGCTAAGAAGTTAAGAATATAAATATAACAGAATACTGAATTAAAAATGAAGTGCAAACTAATTAAAATACAGCAGTTCCCCCGTATCTGGGGATGATATGTTCCAAGACCTGCCGTGAATACTTAAAACCCTGGACAGTAGCAAATACTATATATATTGCAGTCGTGGCTGTAGTGTTGTTACCGTAGAGAAAGGCAGCAGCAGCGGTGGGTGCAAAGTGACATACATCGTCATGTTTTTTAACTGTAAATTGTTATATGATATGTTGTTACCCGCCCAGAGTAGTCTATATGACTAGATGGACGGATTATAAATAAATAAATAAATAAATAAATAAATAAATAAATAAATAAATAAATAAATAAATAAATAAATAAATAAATAAATAAATAAATAAATGCATACCAATTTGGATTGAAGGGCCGCTCACCCCTTCCTGCTGCCTTTGCCACTTTGTACTTGGAATAAAGCAGGTTGATTAACTAGGACCTCACTAGAGGGCTGGAGCTCAGTAGCAAGAGGAGGAGGCAAGTCCCTGAATTGTGGCATTATAATGACCAGAATGAATAATTTAGGTAAACCACAGATAACTGAAATTCTGAAATTGAATCCATGGATACAGGGGTTCTACTCTACACACAACTTCAAAGAAAATTAAGTCCCAGTGCTTAACCATTTAACAAAATTAAAAGACACCTGCTTCTTGGAAGGAAAGTGATGACAAACCCAGACAGTATCTTAAAAAGCAGAGACATTGCCTTGCTGACAAAGGTCCGCATAGTCAAAGCTATGGTTTTTCCAATAGCGATGTATGATAGTGAGAGCTGGACCATAAAGAAGGCTGACAGCCGAAGGATTGATGCTTTTGAATTGTGGTGCTGGAGGTGGCTCTTGGGAGTCCCCTGGACTGCAAGGAGAACAAACCTATCCATTCTAAAGGAAATCAAACCTGAGTGCTTACTGAAAGGACAGATCCTGAAGCTGAGGCTCCAATACTTTGACCACCTCATGAGAAGAGAAGACTCCCTAGAAAAGACCCTGATGTTGGGAAAATGTGAAGGCAGGAGGAGAAGGGGACGACAGAGGACAAGATGGCTGGACAGTGTCATCGAAGCTACCAGCATGAATTTGACCCAACTCCAGGGGGCAGTGGAAGACAGGAGGGCCTGGTGTGCTCTGGTCCATGGGGTCACGAAGAGTCAGACATGGCTTAATGACTAAACAACAACAATAATTTGTAGGCTAAAACTAAAACTGGAAAACATTCTAAGCTGTGAAGCTGCAATACCACATCACTTACATAAAGATTAAAAAGAACAGCAGCTAATAAAACAGTTCTGCTTTAATATATTTGTGAAGGCTTTCACGGCCGGGATCTAATGGTTGTTCTGGGTTTTTTGGGCTCTTTGGCCGTGTTCTGAAGGTTGTTCTTCCTGACGTTTCGCCAGTCTCTGTGGCCGGCATTTTCAGAGGACAGCAACCTGTGCTCTGGTGTAGTTGGCTTGGGAGTGCAGTATTTATGGCTGTGAGATAGGCTTTTGTCTTTTTCCTGTAGATGGGTGATTAGTGTGTATTGTTTTGGGTGTATTGTGTGCTAAGGGGAAGAGATTATCTGTTCCTGTGGTTGATGGGTGTCATTAGCTGGTCTTTTGTGTGTAGTGATCCCCTGACCTTGTGGGTGGGTAGAGTTCGTTGACCTTTTGCACGTAGTATGTTTGATAGCTGGGAGCCAAGTTTTGTTGAGCTTCATACTTTCCTCTTCTTTGTTGAAACTGTGCTTGTGCTTGTGGATTCCAATGACTTCCCTGTGCAGTCTGAGGTAATGATTGCTGGTGTTGTCCAGTATTTCAGTATTTTGTATACTGTATTCAGTTTATTCAGTAATTCAGTTCTGCTTTACTTTCTTAGAAGCTGGAATTAAATGCGTCAGCTGGCCACTGAGGTCTACTCTCATTCTCATGTATATTTCAGCATGCAGCATACACAATTATAAGAGCAAATAATTTTCTAACAGCAATGGAGTTTCAAAGCTTTAGCCACAATCTTTGCAGTTTATTCTATCAAATGCTGCTGTAAGGTCCACACAGTCCCCAGATTTGTACTCAGTTGTGTGGTATGGCCTATCCAGACCTGGCAAAGTGCGGCCCTCCAGATGTTGCTGAACTGCAAATGCCAACATTCCTCACTGTGTGGGCTAGGCCCAACTCTCCTCACTATTGGCTGTGTGGGCTAGGCCCAACTCTCCTCACTATTGGCTGTGTGGGCTAGGCCCAGCTCTCCTCACTATTGGCTGTGTGGGCTAGGAATTATGGGAGTTGCAGTCCAACAACATCTGGAGGGCCACATTTTGTCCACCCCTGGTATGCCAAACTTCCAGCAGCTGCTTGGTTTCTCAAAGTACAGGTACATGCAATGCCTTGTTGAGGTTTGGTTCCTTTTCAGCAGAGGTGGGGGAGAAAATTGTGGAGGAATTAACTGCAAGCCAAGGCGGTCCAGCTCCCCATTGCAAAGTCCTCCCCTCTTTTTGTAATAAAAGAGACTAGCAATAGGGCCTAGGTTAAAAGTTAACTTGTAAAATCCTAAAAAGAAATAAATAAGATAAAACCAGAGCTGCTCAGGAGTGTGTATACAGCCGCACTCTACCAGAACTGGAAATGTTAGTAATTTTTTAAAAAATAGTAATTAAAAAATAACTAGATTAATCTATTTTAATAATTTTCTATCTGCCTGTTCTTGTTGCTCTCTTCAGCCAATGGGCATTTTCTCCATCCTAGAAGAAGAATGCATGTTTCCAAAGGCAACAGACACATCCTTTAAGAACAAGCTGTATGACCAGCATCTTGGCAAGTGCAAGAACTTTGAAAAGCCCAAGCCTGCCAAAGGCAAGGCAGAAGCCCACTTCTCTCTGGTGCACTATGCAGGCACCGTGGATTACAACATCAGTGGCTGGCTTGAAAAGAATAAGGACCCCTTGAATGAAACTGTCATCCAGCTGTACCAGAAATCATCCATGAAGACACTGGCATTACTCTTTGCTGATCGCCCTGCAGATGCCGGTAACTGCTCCGTCATTAGAAACCTAACATGCTCAAATAATACTGTTCTTTTAGAATGTGCTTATATATCTTTTTAATTTGCTAAATAATTTCTAACTGTATTCATGAATATTTTTATATTCCTGTATTTTAGAGGGTGGTGGTGGTGGTGGTAAGAAAGGTGGCAAGAAGAAGGGTTCTTCCTTCCAGACAGTATCTGCTCTCTTTAGGGTAAGTACAGTTTTTATTACCTGTGAAACTGAGCATAAACTAGTTTTGAATCAATAAGTATTTTTTTTCAGATTATATCAGAAGGTATAACATACAAAGAATGAAAGGGGAAAACCCTAGAAACAAACCCTAGAAAGTTATTTTAAGAAGCATGAATACAACTTTATTTATTTATTAGTTACATTCATATCCCAGCTTCCCTTCCAATTTTGCTGTCACAGCAAAAGTATGAGAGAGGTTGCATTTAGAGTGACAGGTCATTTATTAAGTTTTGTAGCTCCGTAGGGACCAGAAACCATACCTCCCAAGTCCAACAATATGCCATTCTGGTTTTGTACTATGACATACCGAAGAGCCATCTATAGTTACACAGTGAGGTACAGAACATCATTATACTACCAATCAACTATGCATGGCTTCAACATGTCATTGTATTCATCCATTCCGAGCTGTGCAGACATCATGGTGCAAAAAACAATATGTGTAAATGCACAGGGTCCAAATTCACAATGTTCAAAAACACATGGGAAAGAAAAACTGGGGACTGTTGATAATTATTGAAAGAGAAGATATAAGTATATTTAAGTGAACATGGTGTGAGGTTTTTTGCAATCTCTTCATCAGCTCCCAAATAAGCAATCTGCTGTCAAGTTTAAAAACTGCCTTGCTTGATAATAAGAGTGCAAATTGAGCTGCATCATCACACAAATATAACAAATATTTCTCACTCCATAGGAGAATTTAAACAAATTGATGAGCAATCTAAAGAGTACCCATCCTCACTTTGTGCGTTGCCTTATCCCCAATGAAACTAAAACTCCTGGTAAGAAATACTAGTGCAGTGTAATCAGATGTTTAATAAAACAATGACCTCTGAGTTCTACCGCACAGTGCTAACTACCTTCTAATATTGTCCAAGGTGCCATGGAACATGAGCTTGTATTGCACCAGCTGAGGTGTAATGGTGTGCTGGAAGGTATCCGAATCTGCAGAAAGGGATTCCCTAGCAGGATAATTTATGGTGACTTCAAACAGCGGTATGCTCTACATTATTCTACCACTATGCCTCTCAGTTTTTATATGCTTCTCTGTCTATAATCCTTTGGTCCTAAGTAGAGATGGGCACGAATCAGAAAAATTGTGATTTGTTTTGATTTGTAATTCGTCAAGGTTGATGAATCACAAATTGTGAATTTACATTTTGTTCTGACAAATTGATGAATTGATTCATCAAATCAGTTAAATGACTATAAAATGGCCCTGAAGCACCTAGAGACACCAAATTCACAGGGAAGCTTCCCCTGACTCTCTTCTATAAGCCCGGCAAGATTGGTGAAGTTTGGGTTTTGGACATCCAAGTCATAAATCCACAAAGAAAGCTACCCAAGGAAAGTTCCCCCCAGGCACCTAGAGACACCAAAATCACACAGAAGCTTTTACTGACTCTGCTCTACGATCCCTCCAAATTTGGTGAAAATTGGGTTTTAGACATCCACATTATACACTCACAAAATGGGCTA
Source organism: Pogona vitticeps (assembly GCF_051106095.1). Lineage (NCBI taxonomy): Eukaryota > Metazoa > Chordata > Lepidosauria > Squamata > Agamidae > Pogona > Pogona vitticeps. Next base: position 130,747,886 of record NC_135784.1, read on the forward strand.
CCTCAGGAAAGTGCCTTTTAGCAGCTGCCTTGAGGAACCCCAATCTTTACCAAACATGGAGGGATTGTAAAGGAGAGTCAGGGGGAGTTCCTATGTTATTTTGGTGTCTCTACTTGCCTTGAGGGACTTTTCTTGGGAAGCTTTCTTGTGGGTGCATAACTCAGACATCCCTGCCATACTGGTGTCTCTGGGTGTCTGGGGGAGGCATTTTATAGCCAAACAAATCAACAAATAAAAAATCATTTAAAATTCATTGATTCGTATTCATCGGGGCCATTGAGTCGTACAAATACAAATCAGTGAAGTAGTGATTTTTAAAGGAATTTGGTGATTCATTTTTAAAATTCATGCCCATCTATCCAGTGCAGTTCTAAGCATAGTTATTCAGACTAAGCTGTCATAAGATCAGTGCTAATAGTCTATACTACATGTACTTACAGTAAATTGCAACTATAGTATGTGTTAGCACATTCTTTTAAAAAAATTCATCCATTAGAATTTCCCAGCTTGCTGGGGAGGGCAATGTGTAGCCTGAATAATTAACTTGTAAACCGCCCAGAGAGTGCTTGAAGCACTATTGGGTGTTATATAAGCAGCACACTTTGCTTTATTATTATTATTATTATTATTATTATTATTATTATTATTATTATTATTATTATTATTATTATTATTATTATTATTATTATTATTATTATTATTATTATTATTGCTTTTAGCTAAGTAACAAATTATGCTGTTTTACCCTGCATGTGGTTAAGAGAACTGGGATGAATATAAAGATAAAATATATCATAAATCTTGATCATCTGGTACATCAGGTACACAGTAACATACCATAATTACACCCATTTGTATTACTGCAACACACTCTACGGCAATGTGTGTCTTTTGAAGAGTGGTCAGAAACTTCAGCGGTTCCAAGGCACTGTGACTAGAATGCTGACCAGAACTTGTTACCGATGAGAAAACACACCTTGGTACACAGTTTCACTGGTTACTGGTTCCCTTCTGGGCAGAATTCAAAGTGGTGATTATACTGTAAAGTATAAAGACTTACATGGCTTCAGCTCCAGTAATTGAAAGGCCCAGATCTCTCCATAGAAGTCTGCTTGGAGGAAGCCTTTGTCTGAGTCCCACCTCCTTAGAGGCATGGTTGGCAAGGATATGAGAAGAGAACTTCTCAGTGACTAATCAGACTGCCTTCCAAGGGTGGCTAGGCTAGTCCCTTTTTACATTGTTAATGTCAGGAAAATATCTTTTTATTTAGATAGCCATTTGGCCTCTTGTTGGGTCTTTCAATGGTAGGTGTTTTCGTTTTAAAAATTTCTTTCTTGTGCTTTTAATTTTAAATTCTTTCATCTCCTTGCCTGTTTTTAATTCATAACATTTAATTGCATTTTATCCTAGGATTTAATATCTTTTTAGGTGTATCTTTTTTTCATTTATGTTATGTTATGTCCTCAGATACTACTCTGGGAGAGAGGCGGGATACAAATGAAATAAACATACTGTATATATATAAAGATATATGTTTATGTTCATTCTATACATATAATAACAATCAGAGAATTTATTGTGATTTGTTGTCAAGTATTCATATTTTTTTTTTAAAAAAAGAACATTCTCTTTACAGATACAGGATTTTAAATGCAAGTGCCATCCCAGAGGGACAGTTCATTGATAGCAAGAAAGCTTCTGAGAAGCTTCTTGGATCCATTGATGTTGACCATACTCAGTATAAATTTGGTCACACCAAGGTAAAAACGTTTCTCTCTCAAAATTACATGACATTTAGTTTTGTGGATAGTGGCTAATGTTTTATGCTATTTTATTTCTCCAGGTATTCTTCAAAGCCGGCCTCTTGGGTCTTCTAGAAGAGATGAGAGATGACAAACTGGCTCAGCTGATTACACGTACTCAAGCTATGTGTCGTGGCTACCTGATGAGAGCAGAGTTCAAGAAAATGATGGAAAGAAGGTATGATTTTGCCACTTTTACTACATTGTGCAATACACTGCAGAATTATACATTTAAGAAAATAGATTCAATGAATTGTAAATGCTGAGGCCAGGGTTAAATAGAGTAGTTAGGTACTCGTGTCTAGTGAAATCAGAACTTCCTTTTCCTCAGAACACCAAAGCCTACTCCAGGGTGGGATTTTAGGATGCACAGCGGTTTGCAAGAGAAAGAGGCTTCTGATTTTGGTTGATACAGTGGGATCCACTGGATGTATGTCATTGGATCCTGGCCTGAGTTTATTCTGAAATTATTTTTTAAGGTTTAGTTTGCTTTCCTTGCAGAGAATCTATCTTCATTATTCAGTACAATATCCGTTCATTTACGAATGTGAAGCATTGGCCTTGGATGAAGTTGTACTTCAAGATAAAACCTCTGTTGAAGAGTGCTGAGTCAGAGAAAGAAATGGCCAACATGAAGGAAGAGTTTGAGAAAACAAAAGAAGAGCTTGCAAAATCAGAGGCCAAGCGGAAAGAACTTGAAGAAAAAATGGTTACTTTGATGCAAGAGAAGAATGACTTGCAGCTCCAAGTCCAGTCTGTAAGGAGTTTAATGATGTACAATGTTTTTATCATATTTACCTGGTGTCTGATCAATGCATGTCTTTAATGAGTCAAAAATGATTTTTTTTTCACCAAGAATGTTTTGGATCAGTTTGATTTCACTAAATATCTGGTTAAAGATACAACTCTAGATTTTCTTATGGGTTTCCATCTAAGAGAAAAGAGGTTTGCTCATCCATCTATTTGTAATTTTTATTTGTATTCTGTTTCCTCCATGATAGAGACCTGCTTCTCCAATATTCTCCACTTGCCCCTCCAATGATATCCTAGCTTAAGCTATTTGCTCACTTTTATCCAACTTCCTCTTGCTTAGCTTCACCACTTACCTTCCCTCTTCCTCCATTTGTATACCTTCCTCAGCTTTCTGTTTAGTGGACTAGTGAAGACCAAGCACCCCAGCATCAGGAAGAACATGCCTCAATATACACATTTGATTTCTTTCTATACTAGTTCAATGTATCCATTCACTTACATTGGAAACATGGCCAGCTTGTCCAACACTATAGTAAATCAGGCAAAAACAAAAGAAAAACAAAAAATAAAGACAGGAACATTGTGGCATCTTAAAAACTAACAGCTATATTTTCATGTGAGCTTTCATGGACAAGGCCACTTCCTCAGACGTAAGAGTGGGATTACATGGCAAATGGGTATAAAGGTATAAATATTCACCGTGTGGTCTTATATCTGAGGAAGTGGACTTGTCCACAAAAGCTCACATTGAAATACAGCAGTTAGTCTTTAAGATGCCAAAACATTTATTGTCTTCTTAATTTTTTTGTTTTCCTGTTGTTTTTGGCTGATATGCTAGCACAGACTAACACATCTGCCTCTTCTAAAACCATAACACTCCAGTGCAGCGATGGAGAACCTATGGCACACGTGCCATAGCTGGCACACAGAGCCCTTTCTGCAGGCCCACGAGCCGTAAGTCGCTGGATCACTACTCCCCCCCCCCCGCAGTTAAACCTCAGGAGGCGGCTGCAGCCATGGTGCTGGTGCTTCAACAGGCGGCAGGCCATGATCCGGAGTGGGGTCTCGAGGCTCCTCCATGCCCGGGATTCCCCCTTCCACCATCACTTCTGGTTCTGCTGCCGCCGCAGCCAACTGCCCACTGGGTATTTTTTTTCCCCAGTTTGGGCACTCGGGCCCAAAAATTTTGAAAAAGCACCAAATTGTTTGCATGAATAGGCAGATCCTTTTTCACCTTACCAATGTTAAACCCTCACCTATCCAGTCTAGTAAATCATGTATGTATCTAGATGTCGATGCAAAAAGTTAGCTGCAAACAGGTGTGTAGATGATCTATCAAAATATTAGTTTATCTCTTTTTAATATAAACTGATCATACAAGTCTATGAAAAAAATACTCAGATATCATTTCCAATAATTTCAATGCAGGAAAACAATCAATAATGTATATATATTTATGGATTGAATATAAGTTATTTTCTGTAGAAAAATTATCTCAGGAAATGTAAAGATACAGAAACACTAAAAATACTATGGAAATATAACTTGTCATTTCCAGAGCAACTGCTAATATTGTTCTTCACTATTAGAAATCAGACAATAAAAAAAATTAACTCAAGGGGTTCTTTCAATGTTGTTTTTAGGAATCTGATGCTGTGGCAGATGCTGAGGAGAGATGCGACCAGCTGATCAAAACCAAGATCCAGCTGGAAGCTAAAATTAAGGAGCTGACTGAACGGGCAGAAGATGAAGAGGAAATGAATGCTGAGCTGACAGCCAAAAAGAGGAAACTGGAGGATGAGTGCTCAGAACTGAAGAAAGACATTGATGACCTTGAGTTGACCCTGGCCAAGGTTGAAAAGGAGAAGCATGCCACAGAAAACAAGGTACATACACCCCGTTTGACAAAAACTTACCAAATGTTAAATTGAATCTGGATGTTGGATTGACTTATTCCCTTCTAAAAGGTCAAAAACCTCACAGAAGAGATGGCCGTCTTGGATGAGACCATTGCCAAACTGACCAAGGAAAAGAAAGCCCTTCAAGAGGCCCATCAGCAGACCTTGGACGACTTGCAGGCAGAAGAAGACAAAGTGAATACTCTGACCAAAGCAAAGACCAAGCTGGAGCAGCAAGTGGATGATGTGAGTGAAACAACACAGAGAAGTACAGTTCTGAGGTAAAGGTAGCATTGTTGTTGTTTAGTCGTTAAGTCGTGTCTGACTCTTCGTGACCGCATGGACCAGAGCACGCCAGGCCCTCCTGTCTTCCACTGCCTCCCAGAGTTTGGTCAAATTCTTGTTCGTAGCTTCGATGACACTGTCCATTAAAGCTATCTCTAGCTATAGACAGAGGACGAGAAGATTATCTGTCATCCCCTTGTCCTCTTTCCTTCACACTTTCCCAACATCAGGATCTTTTCCAGGGAGTAAATGGGGCCAGGAGGAAATGCGGCCAGTGGCCATGATCTTGGGTTTTTTTTATGTTGAGTTTCAGACCATTTTTTGCACTCTCCTCTTTCACCCTCATTAAGAGGATCTTTAATTCCTCTTCACTTTCTGCCATCAGAGTGGCATCATCTGCATATCTGAGGTTGTTGATATTTCTTCCAGCAATCTTAATTTTGGTTTGGGATTCCTCCAGTCCACCTTTTGCATGATGTATTCTGCATATAAGTTAAATAAGCAGGGAGACAATATACAGCCTTGTCGTACTCCTTTCCCAATTTTGAACCAATCAGTGTTTCCATATCCAGTTCTAAATGTTACTTCCTGTCCCACATATAGGTTTCTCAGGAGGTAGATAAGGTGATCAGGCACTCCCATTTCTTTAAGGACTTGCCATAGTTTGCTGTGGTCCACACAGTCAAAGGCTTTTGCGTAGTCAATGAAGCAGAAGTAGATGGTAGTATTAGAACAGCAAAATATTTATGATCTCTTTCTCTTCAGCTTGAAGGGTCTTTGGAGCAAGAGAAGAAGATTCGTATGGACCTTGAAAGAGCCAAGAGGAAGCTAGAAGGAGATTTGAAGCTGGCTCAGGAATCCATAATGGATCTGGAAAATGATAGGCAGCAGCTGGAAGAGAAGCTTAAGAAGTAAGTAAAGTGCTAAGTGGAAGTTCTAATGAGACAGCTTTGTGCTACACAGATCTCTTAGCACTTCATTTGGAAGCTAACATTTAGTGTTTTGTTGTAACAAGGAAAGATTTTGAAATCAGTCAACTCCAAAGTAAAATTGAAGATGAGCAGGCTTTGGGATCCCAACTTCAGAAAAAGATCAAGGAGTTGCAGGCAAGTCCAGCATACCTTTATTCTCTTTTTACCAGGAGAATTTATTTTTTGAACTGGAATGACATTTTGGCTTCTTCTGTAGGCTCGTATAGAGGAACTGGAGGAAGAGATTGAGGCAGAGCGTGCATCTCGGGCCAAAGCAGAGAAGCAGCGGGCTGACCTCTCCAGGGAACTGGAGGAAATCAGTGAGCGTCTGGAGGAAGCTGGTGGGGCAACAGCGGCTCAGATTGAGATGAACAAAAAACGTGAGGCTGAATTCCAGAAATTGCGTCGGGACCTTGAAGAGGCCACTCTGCAGCATGAAGCCACTGTAGCTGCCCTCCGCAAGAAGCATGCAGATAGTGCATCTGAACTTGCAGAACAGATTGATAACCTTCAACGAGTGAAACAGAAGCTGGAGAAAGAGAAGAGTGAGCTGAAGATGGAGATTGATGACCTTGCTGGCAACATGGAGTCTGTTTCTAAAGCTAAGGTAGACCACTGTACCGAACAGAAAAGATGTAGGAACAGCTATACTAGCACAACATCCCTGATGTGACAACTATACAAATATTTAGTTGTTGTTGGATAGTGCAATATAATCCCTGGTTGAAGTGGTAAAACTATTAGACCTTTTTTTATTATTAAAACAGATTACACAGGCCAATTCATTCTTTCACCTCTACTTTTACTGTGTATTAATATATAGAATCCTCCGTGTTTAAAATAACAAACCTTGCATCTCGTATTTGGGATGGTGTTTTATTTGTCTTTTATTAGATTTAATGATACAATTTGGATTTTGATCACACTGTAGCTTCTTGGCAAAAAGTAATCTTTAAAAGTTGCCATTTTCAGTGTTCCTTGAACAGAATCAGTAAGAGCATTTCAGCTTGAGATGGATAGATTGCTTGTCTGTTTGGGATAGCTTCATTTAAAATTCTATTCCATCCTATTTCTATATTAACTCACAGTTATAAGAAATTTAGAAACAGGTTATTAAATATTTGTTCAGAAAATATACATTTATTAGATGAATTTTATTCTAAAATATACATAAATAATGCATTTTATTCTAAAATATACTTTTTTGTTTTAAGTTCAGAATGGTGCCACATTTTAAGTAGTGCAAAAACTAAAGCATTTGTATTTCAGGCCAGGTATTAGTCTATTAAAGTGTAAACTAAGTGAATTCACATAAAAAATAGATGGAATTAGGTGCACAAAGATTTATAATTCCAGCACAGGTATTGAATTTTTGCCATTTGCAGGGTTACTCAGAGACAAAGCAGACCCCACCAGTATACAAAATGAATTAGATTTGATTATATATGTGATTGTTTATTTCAACTGCAATTAAAAATAGTGATCCAAAATTCAAGTTAATAAATTTGTTATGTGAGCGTGTTTTTTTTGTAGCTGCCCAGTTTCTTCTTCTTGATTTACAGAAAAAGTTCCCAATATTATATTCCTTTCAAGAATATTTCAGCATATTTTCAATTGTTCACTTTAGTCAGTTCTTGAGAAATTATCCCGCTCCTTGGAAGATCAGCTCAGTGAGATTAAAGCAAAGGAAGAAGAGCACCAGAGAACAATTAATGACCTGAGTGCTCAGAGGGCTCGTCTGCAAACAGAAGCAGGTAAATGTGACTCTTGGGGGCAATTTTGATTTTTTATAACTGCTTCTTTTTAAAAACATTAAAATTGTAACTAATAAGTAATGTATTCCTCTTTCACTAACAAGAAACAGCAAATAACTTTTAAAGAGGTAATTGCAAGTAACAAAATTTTGAAAAAATAACATTCCAAATTATATTACTTTCATGGAATATAATGTTGAATGCTGTTGATATTGCTGTTAAAAAAAGTCGAGACATTTTGAGTCTGAGTCTTCATTCCTTAACCATTTTACACTCATCATATTTCTCTATTCTGTTTCATATTTCTCAGGCGAACTTGCCCACCAAGTGGATGAGAAAGATTCTTTGATTTCCCAGCTCTCAAGAGGAAAGCAAGGCTTTACCCAACAGATTGAAGAATTGAAAAGGTTACTTGAAGAAGAAATAAAGGTTTGTGTTATGTCTAGATGTTATTTCCAGTGATGGATTTCTAATCCTCAATGAAGTTGTAAGAAACTGAAAAATATCTGAGCAACAGACAAGAGAATGCAATGAATTTCCAGTTGTTAATATATTTCCATTCAAAGGACTATTATCCAGGGTATTATCCTAGACACATTTATTAAGAAGCATTTCTAAGTAAATATGTAAAACATGGCAATGCCAAGCACTTGAGAATTAGGAAAAACAAAAGCAATGGACTGGATTTGTAGAATACAACAAAGAAAGAAAAGGGGAAATAACTCAGATAATGGGGTTTTAAACTCAACAAGAGATTAGCAAAATATCTAATAAATCTTTAACTTTCTTCAGGCAAAGAATGCCCTGGCCCATGCCTTGCAATCTGCTCGCCATGACTGTGACTTGCTCCGGGAACAGTTTGAAGAGGAGCAGGAAGCCAAGAGCGAGCTCCAACGTGCCATGTCCAAGGCCAATAGTGAAGTGGCCCAGTGGAGGAACAAGTACGAGACAGATGCCATTCAACGCACTGAAGAACTAGAAGAAGCCAAGTAAGTGGAATCAAGTTGAACATAAGCAGCACTTTTGTATTAATGTGGGGCATAATGGAGGCAGAAATTTTGATCAGGAATCAAAATGGGCCTTAGACCTAGTAGCATAGAATATCAACAACAGACTACATTACAGAGCTGCCATTGGAGCTTGCATTATAATTCAGATATGTGTGCTACGTTATATAGCCCAGTATTCTCAATTAAAGCAAACCTAAAGCCATAATTTAGAAAAAATCGGCCATAACTTTATTGGTTATAGCTGCAATAGTCTTGACAGCATCAGGATGGATACTTTCCCACCTCCCAAGGAACCTGATCTAAGTCCACATTTATGTATATTCACCTCCATCCTCTCTTGGTTACTAAAGAATAAAAGAGGAAGGAAAAAAAGCTGTAGTCTGCTAGTGAATCAGTGGTGGCTTCAATCCTCCCAGACTGGCAAAGCCACATGTTGCTTTCCCCCAATCTTTCTTTGTCCAATTGTCCTGTATGGTTTTATCCTGACAGCCCCTCCCTAGCTATCTTCATAGGGCTTTTTGTATGCCTGCCTGAGAGCCTCCCAAGCCTGTTGGTATTTACTTCTTCTGGAGATTATGCCATTTTGGCTACATACAGACAAATATATATTCCCATCCCAACCCCCCAAAAAATTTCAAATAAAAGTAATTACCTTGTAGAGACATACTGATACAGAGTTGGTGTATCAGTATGCACTTTACAGATCTCTACAGAGCTCAACTAATCGAGAACAACCTCTTTACTCAAAGTGACTTGGAAATAATTTCCCATGCTTACAAGCATTGTGCAGTGTAATGTGAATTTCCCATTCTTTGGAAAACAACATACTGTATTCAGAACTGTTTCTGTATGATCTTTTATACCAGGGGTCCCCAAACATTTCATGGTAAGGGCCACATCATGTATTTTCCATATTTTGGAGGGCTGAACAGCTTTCCCGCCCTGCACACACACACACATGCCTGAATAACCGCCCACCCCATACACATGCCCGAACATCTGCTTGTCCGCCCACCTGCCTGGCCAAACATCCGCACATTCACCCACCTCACCTACATGCACACATGTCCCACTCGGCCACCCAAAACGCCCACCCAAATGCCCACACATATGCCTGAACGCCCACCAGCAAACATGCCTGAACGCACACCTGAATGCACGCACACCCCGCCCGCCTGCCCGCCCCCACCCAGGCCAGATAAAAAGGCAATATGGGACGGATGTGGCCCGTGGGTCGTAGTTTGAAGACCCCTGTTTTATACCATAGTGAAAAATATTGTTACACACATTATTCCTGTAGGTGGTGATGATGTCACTTGCAAGGGTAGGTTTTTTAGTAATTAAATAGTTCTTACTTCTGTCCCTTGATTTGACTGACGCATCTGTAATCAGCTTTATTATGTGCAAATTGTGGGAGCTCAGGTACAGAAGAAGCAACTCTTTACTCTCTTTCCAGTAACATTATTTGATGGAAGATTTTCAGAAATTAAAAAATTCCTCCTTCTGTCCCAGAGCTCCCATGGCATGCAAGCAATGACACTGATTACACGAGTCTGAAAATCTTCCCTTGTTAGTAATATTAAGTTTATGAAGGTGTAACGTATGCAGCATGGCCACTAAAATATAAAAAGTTAAAACTAATGTAAATATTAGTTTATAATTAGAGGTGAGGGCACTGGTGGTCTTGCTCATCCTTCCAATCACTCGTAGAGCGTTGCTCTCCTTCCACTCGGCTAGCCACTTGGCAGCCATGCAGGGAGACTCATCCTCCCCCCCCCCCCCCCCGCCTGGTGTAGGTACCTGAGCAGGAAGAGAGCAGGACTCTGGGAGTGATTGGAAGGATGAGCAAGGCCACTGCCACCGGCAGACATGTGAGTGGACGGTCTGGCCCCTGGAGCCATACCCTCATTAAGTCCAACTGCACTGAGATATTCGTATTCATATACAAATACAAATACCCCATCTCTATTTATAATTCAAACAAAAATCCCATTACTACTGCAATTTTGAAAACAGACTATGGGGCTTATGAGATATGATATTTTTATTAATTTCTATAACCAGAATGTAAATAAGAGCTCCCTGAAAAAATATGCCTGTGATCCACTATTTGAGTCATAAACAGGATCTTGATAAATTGATTGTTTTTAATGGAAATTGTTCAGACATTGTGCAATTAGTCAGTATTATTTATATTTATTGCATGATGAATGTGTCACTGAATTAGTATTTCCATACTTAAAACAACAATCAAAGAGCAGACACCATAAATATCACTTCACATTCTCTCACTTTACATTGACCTCACCTCACAACATATTGGTACCTCTTCTTCTTGTTGTTGTTTAGTCATTTAGTCGTGTCTGAGTCTTCGAGAACCCATGGACCAGAGCACACCAGGCCCTCCTGTCTTCCACTGCCTCCCGGAGTTGAGTCAAATTCATGTTGGTAGCTTCGATGACACTGTCCAGCCATCTCGTCCTCTGATGTCCCTTTCTCCTCTTGCCTTCGCATCAGGGTGTTTTCTGTCATCCCCTTCTCCTCCTACCTTCACACTTTCCCAACATCAGAGTCTTTTCCAGGGAGTCTTCTCTTCTCATGAGATGGCCAAAGTATTGAAGCCTCAGCTTCAGGATCTGTCCTTCCAGTGAGCACTCAGGGTTGATTTCCTTTAGAATGGATAGGTTTGTTCTCCTTGCAGTCCAGGGGACTTTCAAGAGCCTCCTCCAGCACCACAATTCAAAAGCACCAATTTTTCAGTGGTCAGCCTTCTTTATGGTCCAGCTCTTACTTCTGTACATGACTACAGGAAAAACCATAGCTTTGACTATGTGGACTTTTGTTGGCAAGGTGATGTCTCTGCTTTTTAAGATGCTGTCGAGGTTTGTCATTGCTTTCCTCCCAAGAAGAAGGCATCTTTTAATTTCATGGCTGCTGTCCCCATCTGCAGTGATCATGGAGCCCAAGAAAGTAAAATCTGTCACTGCCTCCATATCTTCCCCTTCTATTTGCCAGGAGGTGATGGGACCAGTGGCCATGATCTTGATCTTTTTGATGTTCAGCTTCAGACCATTTTTGCACTCTCCTCTTTCACCCTCATTAAGCGGTTCTTTAATTCCTCCTCACTTTCTGCCATCAGAGTGGTATCATCTGCATATCTGACGTTGTTGATATTTCTTCTGGCGATCTTAATTCCGGTTTGGGATTCCTCCAGTCCAGCCTTTCGCATGATGTATTCTGCATATAAATTAAATAAGCAGGGGGACAATATACAGCCTTGTTGTATTCCTTTCCCAATTTTGAACCAATCAGTTGTTCCATATGCAGTTCTAACTGTTGCTTCCTGTCCCAGGTATAGGTTTCTCAGGAGATAGATAAGGTGATCAGCACTCCCATTTCTTTAAGAACTTGCCATAGTTTGCTGTGGTCCACACAGTCCAAGGCTTTGGCATAGTCAATTAAGCAGAAGTAGATTTTTTTTTCTGGAACTCTTTGGCTTTCTCCATAATCCAACACATGTTAACAATTTGGTCCCTAGTTCCTCTCCCCCTTCGAAATCCAGCTTGTACTTCTGGGAGTTCTCAGTCCACATACTGCTGAAGCCTACCTTGTAGGATTTTGAGTGTAACCTTGCTAGTGTGTGAAATGAGTGCAATTGTACGGTAGTTGGAACATTCTTTGGCAATGACCTTCTTTGGGATTGGGATGTAGACATCTTTCCCAGTCTTCCGGCCACTGTCGAGTTTTCCAAACTTGCTGGCATATTGAATGTAGCACCTTAACAGCGTCATCTTTTAAGATTTTAAATAGTTCCACTTGAATGTCATCACCTCTACTCATGTCAAACAGTATTCTGTAATGGAAATAGTTCAGAGATTCTGCAATGATTCAACAAGTATTAGGAAATCAAGCTTTCTCTGTCTATACAGGACTTAAATGTGGACGAATAAACAAAATAAAGCAGTATAAAATTGTAAAAGTCTTAAGTATTTGATTGTTTTAAAAAACATTATTATAACTTAAAAGTGAATATTTTGAAAACTTTGACACCTGTCCGGCCTGTTTACATAACTATAATGCAAACATGTGAGCAGTTCCTGAGATTGCTAGTATTTTCTATGTCTAATTTTTAAAAAGTTCTTTTAAAAAAGGAGACTAAATCTCCCCAAAAGGTTTCCCTGTCAAAGGATACACCAATTTTTCATTTGATTTTAGAGATTGAATGCAGATAAATCTGTATTGTGACCTCAAAACATACAAAATATATATTTAAAAGGGAGTGGAGAGAATATGGCATACTTGGAACAGAATAACGATTCTTCTTCCTTATTGGTTTCATAAGCAGATTGATGTTTTCCAAGCCATTTGCCACCAAAAATTTTGGTATTTTTCCTCCAGGAAAAAGCTTGCCCAGCGTCTGCAGGAAGCTGAGGAACATGTTGAAGCTGTGAATTCCAAATGTGCTTCTCTTGAGAAGACAAAACAGAGGTTGCAGAATGAAGTGGAGGACCTGATGGTTGACGTGGAAAGGTCCAATGCAGCCTGCGCAGCTTTAGATAAGAAGCAGAAGAACTTTGATAAGGTATTTTTGGATATTTTAAGAACTGATACTGAATGGGCTGCAAAATGTTGTCTACTTTTATAGAGATATGTTGAGATGTATTTGGTGATGTTTTGTAGATTCTGGCAGACTGGAAGCAGAAATTTGAGGAAGCTCAATCTGAACTGGAAGCTTCCCAGAAGGAATCTCGTTCTCTCAGCACAGAACTCTTTAAGATGAAGAATGCTTATGAGGAGTCCCTGGATCACCTGGAAACTCTGAAACGAGAGAACAAGAATCTGCAGCGTATGTCTATAATTTAGATTTTTAAAATGTGGGTATATAATGCTGTGTATACACGGTGTGATGTTCTGTAATCATGCCTTGCTTCAAAGTGGAAAACAGAATACCAAAATTGCATGAACTCCTACTCTACAGTGCTGGGAGAGACCTACATTTATATGTACTTTTAGGGATGCAGTTCAAATGAATCCTTCACACATAGATGATCTGTGGCAAGCCAAGAAAATTCTTCCAACACTACATATTCAGTTTAATTTGCTTATACTCATCCAAAGAATCACAAGTAAACTAGTTCCTTTTACTTATTTGGCAATTTTTAATGTAAATCCAACAGAGGAGATTGGTGATCTCACAGAACAAATTGCTGAAGGAGGAAAAGCTGTCCATGAACTTGAGAAAGTGAAGAAGCAAATCGAGCAAGAGAAGTCTGAACTGCAGGCATCCCTTGAAGAAGCTGAGGTATATAATCCTTTTAATTAAATTTGACAGGACAAAATCTCTTACATTGTGATGAATTAAGCATGGTGGATAAAAAACAATAATTTATATTTTAAAAATCATATTGATTTAAACCACAATGTAAATTTAAAAAAATAATAAAAAATAAATAATTAAAAAATTGATTTTTAAAATTTAAATTGTGAGTTAAATCAATCTGATTTAAATTAACAAATTGTGATTTAAATCAAATTTATTTATTTATTTATTTATTTATTTATTTATTTATTTATTTATTTATTTATTTATTTATTTATTTATTTATTTATTAAATTTATACCCCGCCCCTCTAGACCATGTCTACTCGGGGCAGCTTACAACATAAAATCCATCCTGAAACTACGTTTAAAGAGTCTGAACAAAAATATGATCGACACTGTGCTGTTGTGATGACAGCAGAAGAAATTTTAATAGCAAGGATGGTGTCCAAGATGTTTTTAATAATGGAAGAGGGGGCTGTAATTTATTGTAAACATCGGATAAAACTGTTTTTCAAAAGGCTTCTCTTGAGCATGAAGAAGGCAAAATCCTCCGTGTACAACTGGAGCTCAACCAGGTGAAGGCTGATATTGACAGAAGAATTGCAGAGAAAGATGAAGAAATTGATCAGATGAAGAGGAATCACTTAAGGGTGGTGGAGTCCATGCAAAGCACACTGGATGCTGAAGTTAGAAGCAGGAATGATGCTCTAAGGATAAAGAAGAAGATGGAGGGGGATTTGAATGAAATGGAAATCCAGCTGAGCCATGCCAACCGTCAAGCTGCTGAGGCCCTAAAGAATCTCAGGAACACTCAAGCACAACTAAAGGTATGCAGAGTACAGTTTCAAACAGCTGGTAGAAAACACTGATATTTTAAATATATCAAGAACTCTGTGTCTCACAATAATTTGTTTCACAGGATACACAACTGCATTTGGATGATGCTGTGAGGAGCCAAGAAGATCTGAAGGAACAGGTGGCCATGGTGGAGCGCAGAGCTAACCTGATGCAAGCTGAGATAGAGGAGCTCCGGGCAGCTCTGGAACAGACAGAGAGGGGCAGGAAAGTGGCTGAACAGGAGTTACTGGACGCCAGTGAGCGTGTGCAACTCCTCCACACACAGGTTTGCCTAAAGACTGGTACTTTCACATATCCCTAGTTCAGAATAGTAGAATGTATATAGACACTGTTCCGGAGGCAAAAATGGAGCTTAGAGAATACTCCAACATCCCCAGACTCTATATTAATATTAATTTTGCTATATTACATGAAGGAAACAATGTTATGTCTGAACAACATTTGTAGATACTTTCTATGATACATCAATGAAAATTATGGTTAAACTGTTTTCCATATTGTCCCATCCAATAAAGAACATATTATGGGAGGGAGGGGTTCCCTCTTTTAAAATGTGAAGGAACCTCAGGAATAAAGTGAGATAAAGAATGACAGAGATATGCTACAGCGTTTGGCCAACATCTGAGTAGATGCCATTGTTTTATGCACTTCAAACAATTTCAGTCTTAATTGTTCAAAATAATTGCTTTGTATTTAGAGGAAAACATAAATGATTCTAAATATGTCCCCACTCCCTGCAACAGAACACAAGCTTGATTAACACCAAGAAAAAACTGGAAGCCGACATTGCCCAAATCCAGAGTGAAATGGAAGAGAGTATTCAAGAAGCACGGAATGCAGAAGAGAAAGCCAAGAAAGCTATTACTGATGTGAGCTAGAGTTTTCATTTGAAATCTTGTCCTGTGTACACTTAGTATGGCTGGTTTTCTAAATCACCTTGGTATCTTTATTAATAGGCAGCCATGATGGCTGAGGAGCTGAAGAAAGAGCAAGACACCAGTGCCCACTTGGAAAGAATGAAAAAGAACCTAGAACAGACAGTGAAGGATCTGCAGCACCGTCTTGATGAGGCAGAACAGCTGGCAATGAGGGGTGGCAAAAAACAGCTCCAGAAACTGGAGCAAAAAGTATATATCCCTAATTCATTTCTAAACTTCCACATGTTTTGAGTGAAAAGACATGCACTTCAAGGCAAATTCTCACCTTTCTTCCCTCAGGTACGTGAACTGGAAGCTGAAGTTGAGAATGAACAGAAGCGCAGTGCTGATGCTATAAAGGGTGTACGCAAATATGAGAGACGGGTGAAGGAACTGACTTATCAGGTAATGGTGATTAAATGTTTGCTTATAATAATTTGAAATTCTGCAAAAATTACTGTTCAGTTGAAGTGGAATGTGTAAATAACAGTGAAGAGACAGAATAGAAATTCTTGCTTCCATATCATTATGGTTCTGTTTATAAATATTTGTGTCTTGTCCTTTCCTAAGAATGTATGAATTTTAATTAACTGAAAGTACTTTTCTTTCCAGATAGGATTAATATAAATTAATTAACCTAAATTGGCACATTATTATTTCATTTCCCACTTGCAACCCAACCACTTCCAATGGCAGCATTTTGCAGAAACTTCAGAAGTGACCAACCTGCTCATACCCAGAGTACTCCTATCAGAACCAAGCAAAACTATCATGTATGCATAGCCTCCCAAATTGCAGTTTCCTGTAGTTTACCCCTTAACCTCCATACTTGTCAGTTGTTAATGGATACCCCCAATTATGTTTTATAATTATATTTTTAATAAAACAGTAACTACGCCTTTGCAATCTTGTAGGCATCCTCCAGTCTCGAGAGACTATGGTAACATGCTCTGAATAGAGGGCTTGGAACAGCGTCTAGTATGGCTTAGAAAGCCAATATGAGAGTGACAATCCCTTCCACACTGAAGACAAATACAATCTGTCCCCTGTCCAGCTCCCTGATTTTGCTGGTTTGGGGACTACCTCTTTGCCTCGGCCTGCTGTATAAGGGTCTCTTCAAATGGGGAAAGGCTATGCTGCACCACCTGCCTCCAGGCTGAACGCTCAGATGTCAACGTTTCCCATCTGTATTGCAAAGTTTCCCACCTTTGCAATAAACCAAGGAAAATGTATTTGTCATGCATTAGCTGCCAAAAGACATGACACTTTTGTAACTCATGAGCAGATGACTCGCATCTCTTCCCCAACAGTCCCATGTTATCTGAAACTGGCATAAAATAAATAAACTGGGGCAAATATATATATACACACACACACGGCACCATTTTGAAATGCAGATCAACTTGGTGCCATGTGCTATGGCAGAAGTTACTGCAGATTTGTTCAAGTTTTTCTGAAAAGTGTCATTTCCACCCTTTCTACTTAATTTCTATGTAATTTCTAATTTCTACTCTTATCCTAATTTTATTTAGTCTGAGGAAGATCGGAAGAATGTTCTAAGGCTTCAGGATCTGGTGGATAAACTGCAAATGAAAGTGAAAGCATACAAGAGGCAATCTGAAGAAGCTGTATGTATCACACTGAAGACAGAATAGATATTACTTTTTAAATATATTTGTCAAAATATAGTATGATGAACAAATAGAAACAGAGTAGTGAAAACAGAGAATGAAAATAAAGCTTTGAAGTAAGTGCTCCATTTATTGATGAATATTCTACTGTCAATAGTTTTGTGAGATGTAAAAACTGAATGGACAGTTACAGGATAGATTTGCAAAACAAAAACAAGATTTCCTCAAAATATATCATTTCAGTTTCTATTTGTATACATTTTCTGCAGATGAAGCCAATCTCTATTGTTTGTAGATACTAATAATTATGCTCCATCAAGTCAGTTTTCTTATGTGACACTTTTAAGAACTTTGCAGATAGAGAGCCCTCAAAAGTGATTTAGCACTCCTTTCTGGAGGCATCCTAGAACTATGCAGCTTACCCAAGGTCACATAAACTGGCTTTTCTCCCTGAAGGTGAAGTGGGGAATTGAACTCCCAACAAAGAACCATTTGAAGAGCTGGGAAGAGAAATCCAGCCAACTGCAACCCGGGACGGAATTTGAAAACATATACCAAATTCCATTTGCAGTTTGTATTTTAACTCAGCTTCAGAAGCATCCACAACATTTTGGTGCATAGCCTGAGGAAGATGAATTAATGTTGCCAGCTAGCTGTTTGTTGAGTTTTTTTAATGGTCCAATAAAAGTATCACCTTTTCTTCCATTTAAATTTATGGGCATACATTTTGTTTTGTATTAAATAATTTTTAAAAATCTGATCTGTAAGCTTATGACTATCTAAATCTTCTACAGATTTAATTCAATAACATCTTACAAGATACTTTTATATATTACTAACTAGCCTGTTCCTTGACGGGTTTACAAACAAAACCCAGTTCTATACAGAAGTTCTTTCAAGTAATATCGTGAAGAATTTTGCATTGAATTTTCCTAATCTGTGAAAGGCAATATTAAATTATATATTTTATCCTTAAACTGAATAATGGGAAGTCAAGACCATTACGCTAACCTAGTGACCTGTACTCTTCAGCTTTTTATGCTCCAGAAAAACCCAGAACTGTTCACAGTTTGATTTTCACAAATCTGTGTTTGTTTTCAGGAGGAACAATCAAATCTCAACCTGTCCAAGTTCCGCAAGATTCAGCATGAGCTGGAAGAGGCTGAAGAGAGGGCTGATATTGCAGAGTCACAGGTCAACAAATTGCGTGTGAAGACTCGAGATGCTGGAAAGCAAGTCAAAAGTGAAGAATAAGTTTGTCTACATGCTTCATCATGACTAAATAGATACACAAAATGTGTATACCTTATTTGTAATTATTGTTTATTCTATCCTTAGTGCCTAGGAAATAAAGATTGTAGAAATCTTTGCATACTTAAAATAATGTGCAACCTTTGTGTAAGCCCACTCTAACCAAACTGGTGAACGATAATGTTGTAATCCTATACAAACTTAATTAGGAGTTCATTTCAGTAAAAACAATTGACTTCCAATATAGCTTATTTTTGTAAGAATCTACCAACATCTGTAAATCCCTTTCCGTTGAAATGAAAGATTTTAAAATGTGAATTTGAGAAAATCTAAAATGACATCCAAGGTTTTGAGTGCTTAGCTCTTAAACATCTGGGTTTAAGATGTCTAAATCTACCACATTAGTGCTGAATTACAGCTGCCACTTCTGCTTCCCATTTTAAAGACCTATTGGGAAGGCTGTAATAGATGGAGAGGAACTGCATCCGAGTTTGTTTTCCAACAGTTTACCAAAATTGAAACATTTTTCCATATTTGTGAAGAACACAAGTATTTGGAATTCTGAATGCAGAAAAAAAGTGAAACTGGTAGGTATACCCATCCCTACAGTAGTCATTTATGAATGTAGTAGCTGCCATTTCTATATGCTTAATTTTTGTGTGACTCATATACAGAGTTATTGTATCATCAAAATTAAAAACACCACCTAATGGTATCAGATCAAAGGCCATTTAAGTCAACATCCAGTTTCATCCATTGGCCAATCAAATGCTTCTGAAAAGCCAGAAGCAAAGTGTCCAGTTTACACTACAACTCAACTATGTGTCCCTTTGAAGTGGGATTCAAAGACATACCAAGAGGCTTATAGTCATTTATAGTCATGTAGATATGCCATCTTTTAAGCTAAAAGCTCCTAAGCGGTTTACAAAATCACCAAAAAAGAACATTCTCTACTCCAGTGTGATGAAGGGCTAAGAAGCCAAACCTCTCTACTCCCTTTAACCCTCATCATTTATATACATTAACAAGTGGGATCCCACAACAAATTGCTGCTGTGCAACTGAAGAGGTTATAATCAAAGACAGGACTTCCTGTTCTAATGTGGATCTTCAAGCGCAAAAATTAAATTAAACAGTTTTTAAAGATTTTAAAATGTACACAGTGTGTCTGCAAAACTGGAACATGAGACATTCAAATGCAGCTCAGTATTTGTTTAAACCTCCAGGCAGAGTGAAGTAGCAATTTACCTTGAACTTTGCTGTAACCAAGAGATATGGAAACATTTTAACTTGGAAACTAATTCAGTCTCAGCCCATCTCTGATATATAATAATGGTCTGCATTACAGAGCCACTGTAAGCTAGTATATCTTAGAAAAACCCACAACCTGCAAAAAGACGTCTAAATACAGGGTTCTTTTATGTTCTCTCAATCCAACCTGCAAGATGGGGATATACACCTAAGATCATCGGTTTGTGTAAACTACCCAGAGCCTCACTGGTAGTATTCATTGTCCTTTCCCTGGGTAGGGTATCATTAGCCTTTCCCTGGAATAGATCCCTCCAACCTACAGTACAGTAACAATGCATTATATTTGCTATTAAATTAGTAGGGCAATGGTTGAAAAATTTCCATGTTTTTTAAATGTTTCACACTAAACCAAAACAAAGCTTGAAAGAACAGACTAGCAATGGACACATTGGTGCCCAGTCCTGACTAGAGTAAAATCTTGGATTTTTATTGATATTTTGGACGGTTCTCACATGCTTCTGTAGGAAAATCGGTCTAAAACAGTGACACAGAGAGAGAGACGCTAGGTGAACAAGGCTTGCCTTAATTACAGTACAAGAAAATAGCGATTAGATTGCTGGGTTTGTGAACCCAAGAACAACAACATTTTAGAGTTCTAGTACTTGATGGGATCAAGACCCACACCCAATAGGATTAAGACATGGTGCTGCCTGACTTTCTTTAGTTAAGACACCCAAGTATTAAATGCACATACAATTTTGCCATTAAGAAATACTTCTATGCATAATAACAGACAATGGTGGTTGGTACTCATGATAGTTTACAGAATGGATGGCATCACAGCCACATGATTTGTGGAGACATGAGTAACAGAAAAAGGCAAGTTCAAAAGCAGATATTTATCCTCACCCCACTCACCCCCACAAATGCTGCCTTGCCCCACTCAATTTGTTCATTTCATGACTCAGCTGAGACAAAGAAAAACACATTTTGCCTCTTGTTGAAAATGTTTTCACCTGCTGCTATGTCCATCTCCTTGTCTCCCTCCCTATACATTCATACAGAGTAGAATGAGACTGAAAGTTTAGCAGAAGAAGAACAAAAGAAGGACTGGGACCCTGAGGTGGGCCACTTCCCCACTTGCTTTAACAGGCTAGCTTCCATGATAAGCGAACACCAATTATTTTTCACAGTCCAGATTGTAATAGTGGCATTAGCATGAAATAGGAATCAGAAATGCTACAGATGGTAAATGCAGAACAGACATCGAGACCTGTGTAAAGTATACATGTTATGTGCCATCAAGTCGTATCTGATTTGTAGCTTCCCTAACAGGGATATCAAAGCAAGTGAAATATTTTAGGAGTGTTTTTAACAGTACCATCCACCCCAGTGATTTTCCATGGCCAAGTGCGGATTTGAACCCAGGTATCCTGAGTCCCAGTATGCCATTCTGTTCACTACACCACAGTGAGTACCTCTTGTACACATACACAAAATATATCATTAGAGAACTAAACAATAAGAAGATAGTTTAACATTTTCTGCTATAATATTTAACAGATTCAAAATATTATAGCAGAAAATTTGCAGATTGAAAGGCAATCAGTGAATGAATGGCAGAATTTAAAAAACAAATACACAAATAACAAAAACAAAGATGACTCAAAGAAATAGAACAATTCAGTCAAAGACCACACAATATGCCTTCTATTTTAAAGAAATTGTGGATTCAGAAATACTCCCAAAGTAGGATAGCACCCACACATCAACAACAAGAACGGTATATATAATCAAAAAGGAGAATAAAAGAAGGCAAAGATTTACATAAAACTGTATGTGTTCATACATATGTATATAAGCAAAATTAGAAATGATTTTTATCATTTTAAGAGAATTACAATGCATCTCCCTCAAATAAGGAAGATGGTAATCAGGTGACCTGTATGCTGAATTTGTCTCTTGTCCAAGTGCTGTTAACTGTAGATGGGCAACTTCAAAGAATCTGATCACAGTTCTTATGGATTTTCTTCTTCGAAGGGGCAACCCTTCAAGTGGAGGACACCTTCAGGAGAAACACTGCCATCCAAAAGCCCTTCAAACATACTGTAGGTCTGTTCTTTGTAAAAGAGGCCATAAGGCAAGCCCCCTCAATATTTTGATATGCCTTACTTTCAAACATAACCTCTCAGATACTCTAATACCTCCCCACAGGCAAGAATCACATTACACCCAGTGTGTGTGTGCGCGCGCACACACATGACCTACCTAGCCTGACTCTAACTGGACACTGATTTGGACTATCTTGTAATGGGTATTTGGAGGAAAAAATGGAAACAATCACTCGGCTTCCAGCAGATACCTTCATTTTGTTTGGCTTCCGCTGTAGCCTTTAACTAAAGAAAGCCAAGAAGTTTTCATCTCTGTCCCGTTAAACAACCTTTTAAAAACTTTCTTAAAGCAATCCTAAGACGTTGATGATGGGAAATTTACAAAGGAACCACCTTGTGAGCTTTTGCTGGCTGTGTCAGAAGCGTATAAGTCCCACACACCCTTCCAATTTTGCTGTATTGACATTTTGGTTCCTGTTAACATTATGGGAAGATGAACACCAGCACCTCCAGCATGGGCATATTTTTTGTGTGGCTAGAAGACATCTAAAGGCCTCCCTCTTCATTTGTATCAAGTACAGTAAACTTTTTTTACTTTCATTGATGCAAGCTGCCTTGGGTCCTTTTTAAGGAGAAAGGAGGGGTAAAAATATTTTAAATAAACAAATAAACTTCTACAGGATCCAGTCGTCCTCAGGGCACATACAGATGAGACAAGCTGAAGTGGTCTGGATCACATTTAAATGGTTGTTATCTTTAGTGAAATCTATTTTATCTCTTGAGTGATACTTCCATTCACATTGATCAATTTTTTTTTTCCTGTGAGAAGGGTCCAGCCAGTTTGGATCACTCCAATTTGTCCCCTTTTTAATTAATGACATTTTCCTTCCCACCCCGTTCCTTGCTTTTTTCTGCAGCAGTCATGCAGTGGCCATAGTGACTTTCTTTAGTTTTGTTTTGGTCTTTTTATTTTTATTAAATAAAGTAAGTGATATAGCAAAACAGCAATGAAGCTACCTAGTATGGTACACATAATACTGCTAATGTGTCATGTTGATCTAGAATAGTGTTAAATCCATAGGAAAATATATGTAAAAAAACCTAAAAGCCTAGACTAGATGAATAAAGAGGAGAGGGCATTTTCTATTATCTCTTGCAAAGCCACAACCCACTAAATACGTCACAAGATTATTATCTCAGATAACACCACCCACAGCTCTATTTGGCTATGAACTAACCATCCACATGGGCTACAGAACAAGATACTGTAATTAGAATCGCTCCAAATCATCCCCCAAAAACTGTTGCCTAACACTACATCAAAGAGGAGGAGGACAGCTCTAAAAAGGGAGGGGATGGATCACTCTAAGTCAAATGATGTGTGGCCACCACAATCTGATTTGAAACGAGCAGTGCCAAAAGCGATAAAAATAGCAAGTTATATGCCCATTTGGATGTGCCCTCAATCACCATCCATAAGAGTTTAAGGTTGTACCCCAGTAGTTCCTAGACGTTTTGGACTTGCAGCCCCCCCTGAGGGGCAGGAGGGGCAGAGTGGCGAGGGATGCGGGGCAGCTATAGAGGCAAAACTCTTCTCTTCAACCCAGTTTTACCTTAATTGCTGGCTGTCTAAGTTAGGTTCTTGAATGGACTCCTGCGACTTACAGCTTTAAATGTGTTTTGATGTTGTTTCTGTTCACCATCTTTTACTGTGATATTTGTTTGATCATACTGTACTTAGTATTTGTATACGTACTGGTTTTTGCTTTAAATATTGTAAGCGGTTTTGGGTCATTCTTAAGAAGAAAGGCAAGGTAAAAATGTTTTAAATAAGTAAATAAGATCTTTGATTTAAATGCTATGAAGATCCATACAGTCCTAAGTTTTTTTTTAAAGAGTACTTTTGTTGTAGTTAAACCCCATATCCTGGTTAACACAAATAACAGAACTGCATCTGCATGCTCTTGATCTACCACCCTGTGAGGGGGTTCGTCCTTGATAGGAGTCTAGGAGCCCAATTCCAAACTAATGATTGGAGATAGTTCTTGCTTCAACGGAAAACAACAACATTTATTGGACACAATAGGTGTCCTCTCAAGTTGATTCCAATAGTCCTGTCAGCCCATAGGCTCTTTCTCTCTCTCTGTCCTGTGAGCCGCAGAGTGGTTATTCTGGGTACTGTAATAGGTAACAGTACTTGTAACAATAAACAGCAACAGAATAAATAATTACTTTCCACATGTAAATAAATATAAGCTCAAATAAAAAGTTAAATTCTGTATCCCAGTATTGCAGTTCCTTTCCATGCTTCTAATCTGAGGAGCCCCTTTTAGCAACACAGACACTTTAAGTCACCCTCTATTTCAGTCACACTAACAAATATATAAAACATAAATATCTAGGAGCAGTTCCTCAGAAATACGTGCCTCTTGCAGATATTAAAGTTTGATGGCCTCACTCCTGTGTTGCATTTTCCACCTTCAGAGTTCTTCTTGGGATCCTATGAGAAGCTGCTTCCTTCTTTTCAGCTGTACAGTATCTCTTTTGGTATCTTCCCTCCAGCCTCCAGCCCTTAATTCCTTCCTCTGTTGCCCCAGGCAACCTGCCCCCTTACCCTGCCATCTACTAAATCTGACTAGGCCTTTCAGGTCTTGCTACAGTACTGTGGAAGAAGGTGGGGGTGGGGAAGAGCAGTAATTCAAAGTACTCATATTTAACAATTAAAGACTATTTAAGAGGAATATTGAACCTGACGGAATATTGTGGCATATTGTTAAGTTGTACTTTTTTTAGATTGTAGGATGAATGTGGGTTTAAACACACATCCCACCTTAATTCATTGAAGGAGGCCTCAACATACAGAAACCAGTACTGTAATAAAAAGGCAGGGGGTTATAAGTAACAACTGTAGATTAATTAAGAAGGAGTCAGAACTTGTGAATATGATGATGTTTCACCACACAGATCAAATTCTTAAGCGGCAGAAAAGGCAAAGTGCCCTAGCAAAGGGGGAAAAATATGAAGTAGCTTACCTTTTGCCAAGATTGTTTAAGGCCGAAGTCTTCAGAAGCCGAGTACTGTACTATATTTGGACAGTCTTCCTTGGAAACAGCCCAAACTTCAGCCACAGAGATGAAGGCAAAGCATTATTCTCTCACGAGAGATGTCCCCTCTGGTTAACAGCTCCACAGGCAACCTGACTCAGCCCGTTTCTGACAGGAACGTGCTTCCACTTCACACACTAGGCCATGGGGTTCTTTCTTATCTTCACAGAGGCCTACTTGGTACACTTCCTACAATAGCTAGGTGTGCATTGTCAATATTAAAAAGGAAGCACATTAATAACAAACAGAGCAAGAAGAAGCCAATTAACATAAAATTTGCATATTTTGACCAAGTGACCTGGCAGCTTAACTTCCTGTCAAGGTATTCACAGCTGAAGCAACTTCCTTTCATTCCAGGGCACCTTCAAATAGACCAGCGGTCCCCAACTGTTTTGGGGCTGCGGACTGGCTGGGGGGGAGTGAGCTCCATGCGTGTGGGAGCGTGACACGCCCACCACATGTGTGAGCGGGGGGTGGATATCCGTATCCGCAGAGCAGTTCCAGCAAGCCCACAGACCGGCACTGGGCCGCGAACCGGGGTTGACGACCCCTGAAATACGGTAGACGATGCTCCTCTGTTAAGCAGGACACAAAGGCAACCTCACACCTGAACTACGTAGCCAGAAATGGTTTTCAAGACACTTCCACATACATGCACTCTTATTTAAATCTCCACAGGACGCCTTTAAGAAGCACAGAAAATCCAGAGTTTAATTTTTTTCCTGAAAACCAAGCCAGGTGGTAAATGAGAAAAGCACTAAATAAATATTTATAAATAAATATTTTATTATAATTAAAATTTACATTTTATTAAAATAAGGCATCCTTTTTCATTTCACCATTTCTGCCTTATGTGGATATATAACACAAACAAGGAGAAAGGGTCACAGAAAACTAAACAGCAAAAATAACTGAAACCAACAACTCATTAATAAACCGTTCCTATCTTCCACATTTCATAGTCCTACTGTCTCATCCCATGGATGATTTCTTCAGACTGAAACATCTTAGCAACCAAAGTTTCTACAGTTATTTCTAGATCACATCCTTTCTTTCTTTTCTCATATAGTTTTAAAGTAAATGTTTAGATGGTGTTGGGGTGGTATACCTTCTTTTTATTTCAGTTCATGAATGAAATGTTATCAGGAGAAAGGCAGCCCAAAAATAAGACAAATAAATAAATAATACATGGGTAACAATTTTCTACAAAGTAATTCTGTTCCTCTTCCTTTTGCAACTTCAAATCTATTTATTTGTTTCTCTAATAATGTCACTGTCCAGATTTTGCTAATATATGTATTCATATTAATATTTGTCATTTGTCTGTCTGCTTATCTATATGCCACCTTTCTCTCCATAGGGGAACCAAGGCAGCTCACAACAGCTGAACATATTCAAAAATTAACAGTTTTAAAATACCATATTAAAAACAATTAAATATATATCAAGATATCAAGATTAAAAATAAGATTTAAGCAATTTTAAAACATTTTAAAATCTCTAAGTTTGGTCTATCTTTCCAATCTTGTCATATATTTCCAAAGATCATTCCAACAAAAGAGGTTAAGGATATGATGTGTTCACTAAATTGACATCCATACACTGTAAGTATATTTGTTATTTGCCATTCTCTTTCTCAGAAAATCCTGTGATCTGCATCTCTGTTCTTCGATCTTTCTGTTTTGCTTCAAAAGCTATTACAGTAAATGACTTCCAGATGTTCCAGCCAGAGGTTTATCCTGATGGGAGACATTCTTTGGCATTCATCCATTTGGCAAGGTGTGTTGTATTTATTCATTCTCCATAGGTTTAGCCTAATAGCCTGTTCTGATTTAATATTTAGAGTTTGAGATGTGTACAGAAAACTTTTCCTCACTTTTAGCCATTGTCTGTGTTGTTGGCGTCCATGAAGTGGATGGGTTTAGTGCTGTGTTACTTTATTCACTAATTGGACGTTATATGAATTAAATAAATAAATAACTGTTGTATATGTGTTGTGTTTTTAACACAAACAGCTTAAACAATTCTAACTTAACAGTGATACATTTTTAAATACATAAAAATATCCCAAAATAATTGTGCTATTGTACATTTCATTTATTTCAATTCCTACACTTTCTATTCAAATAAACAGATCTACAGGCTGTTGTAGTTATGTACCATCGAGTCACCTCTGACTAATGGTGACTGAATAAGAGATCTCCAAAATGTCCTGTCCTCAACAGCGCTACTCAGCTCTTGTAAGCTCAAGCCTGCAGCTTCATTTAGGGAGTCAATCTACAGTATCTTGTATTTGTTCTACATCTTTTCCTGCTGCCTTCAGCCTGTCGCAGCATTATTGTCTTTTCCAGAGAACCCTTTCTTTTCATGATGAGCCTGAAGTATGACAGACTCGGTTTCATCATTTTTGCCTCTAGAGATAGTTTAGGCTTGATTTATTTTAGCACTTGCTTGTTTGTCTTTCTTGCGGTCCAGGGTATCCACAAAGCTCTTCTCCAGTACCATACTGTATTTCATATTTCACCACTGTCATCTATCTTTACTGTCCAGCTTTCCTATCTCTACCTTATTTCGTTCATTATTTGCTAGCATCTCTTGACGTACTTCTGGAAGGGTAATGCCAGCCAAATCTCTGCATAAAAGACTTTCATTAAACATCAGCTTCCAGGATAATCTGGGGAAAGCCATGACAGTTACATTGGGATACAGAATCAATATTAAACAAACCAACAGTAAAATAGATAGTGTTGGTGTACATTTCATCATTTTTGTGAAAATGAAAGAAGAAAATACCTAAGCAGGACTGGAGCTGTTAAAGAGAAAAAAATCATGACTACAGAACAACTAAACAACTTCAATGTTGAAAATGATAAAAACTGTAGTTTTGTTCAATCATCAATGCAAATGGAAAATGCAAAGTATAAATATATCCCTGGAGACAAAGACAAAGATCATCCATACTCTTGCATTTCTGATCACCATGGAAGTACGGAGGCACTCACAATTTTAAAATCTCAATATTATATTTGGATTTTTTTTTATAACCAAAAATTAACTAAACAAGATATTCACCCATCAGCACTGATCAACTTTAATACATGAAGTTATAGGTAGAGCAGAGAGAGAGAATCATTTTGTATTTGCCTAGAACATTGTCAGAAGAAAATACCAGCAATCCTAAATCAGCATTACAAAAATACTGGTTGAATACAAGAGGATTCAAACTATGTGTGTTTTCCTCAGCTGTTGTTTCCACAAAATTCCTGAGTAACTTACTGTATTACAGTAATATTATTGTCTATCAGATATTCGCAGCTGATTAGAACCATCTACTGTACTGACAGCAAGAAGAGCAGAAATCATTGACAGAGCAATATTGTCACTATACTGAGCAATATAGAGGGATGTTACTACACCATGGCATGCAGCAGTGCCCTGACCAGTGAAAAACTGAAGGGGAAAAGGATTAAGGGAAAACAATGGTAATAGATTGAGCAAGACCTGTTTAAGCTCTTCAGCAGTGGTACCAACCTTGGGTCCCCAGAAGTTCTTGGATTAAAACTCCCTGAAGCCTTCACCACTAGCTGTGCTGGCCTGGAATTTTGGAGTTGTACTCCAAGAACATCTGGGACACAAGGCTAGGAACCACTGCTCTACATTATAGTTCTTTCAATCAAGATGGGCCTGCCTGTTTTATCATACACTTTATCAAGCAATGTGCATAGGCAATGGATTCTAGAATTTCTTCTGTTATTCTTAATTTTGACATGGAAGCTTTATTACTTAGGAATATGAACCATTCAATGTAAACTAAAAATGTATTTGAAATCTTATTATTACATCTCATATTGTCTTCAAGCTATATAATAATGTACAAATCATTCTCCTCGTATACATTGCCTCTTTAGTCACAACATGATTTGCCTGGCCCCCACACTGGGAGCTTTCAAGAGTAAATTGAAGACCTGGTTCTTTCAGCAGGCCTTCCCAACAGCTATTGCTTAGCTCCTACTCTCATTTTTCCCATCTTGGGTTTTCATATATTATTTTTTGTTTTATTTTTATTATTTGTTTTAATCCTATCTGTGTTTGATTGTAAACCGCCCAGAGTGGATTTTTCCAGATGGGTGGCATAAAAATCAAATCAAATCAATCAATCAATCAATCAATAAATAAATAAATAAATAAATAAATAAATAAAAGATTGAAGTGAAAATGTGTAACTGAACAGCAATATAATTATTTAAAGTGCATGGATAAAATGTAAGAGGAGAAATAAAAAGCAATATTGTACACATTTTGAATTATAAAAGTAGTAGGTTAGAAATTGCTACTCTTTAAAACTGAGCTAAAGGGTGTTGTTCAATTCAGCTGCAAACAGAGACTTTCAAATTGACCAAGTATGGATTATTTCATGCTAATACCACTTCAGCTTACAAATATGCGATGCCATAAAAGATTTCAGAAGCAGGGAGATTTGACATCAAGCTGTATCGCAGAACTATCTACCATAACATACATTCAAGTATTAGGTAATGACCTGGGTACTATAGAAGTCTACAAACTCTCCAGATATTCAGACTTGGAAACTATGTAGGTTCAGTTTGCTCACGATGCATTAATCAGCACATAACAAAACCTGGCAACTTAATTGACAGTCAAACCTTCTGCATAACTGTCATGCCTGTCATATTTAAATGTACTGTTTATATACAGTAGTTTCGTAAGTGTTCTGATAGTAAGTTTCGTAATGGTTCTGATAGGCTGAGAGAGAAACTTGAGAAGGAGGGGTGTGTTAGACAAATCAGTCTTGAGTTTGATAGAGAAGAGCAGTAAAGAGATTGGAGTGGGGTGGGTTTGGAATCTGGGGTTTGAGAGAAAAGTCTGGGAGAGAGATTGAGAGTGGATATGTAATAAAGTAATAAGCAGAATAAGGAACATTCTTTCTAACCCTGTTATTTTAATAAAACCTTGTTTGTTCTATTCAAGCGCAATACCTTGTTTATTCTATTCAAGCTCAATGAGGGCTGGCTATGTGGAATGTGTTATAAGGGTCTGAGCAAAGGATTAAATATACACACACCTGGAAGAAGAAAGGAAATAAATCAAGATTATTAAAGAAAACATATTTATTCCTGCAGTGATTTAAAGTAACTGTTACCTCAATAGTCAAGTGACAAGACAAAGTATGAAATTGGTATCAGATGGATGGGGTGTGACAATAACCTGTTGCCCCAAGAATAGAAATTGTATCTAAAAACTTGAACGTTCAGCAGATCTCTACAAAATCAAAATTAAAATGAATTACAAGTTCATTGATAATGAACAGCTTCATGTGTTTGCAGAACTGCTCTTTTGCACCATTAATGGAAGATCCACTTTTCCACAAAGGATATTCTGTATTTAAAAATCCTTGACAAAAAATCTTCAAAAATGGATTACACTCCCCTCAGACAATTTTATTTTTGAGCCATTTCATAACTGGTGTTTGTTTTGAACAATATAATTCAGGCAGATAGGACAAACAAACAATTTTTAAAAATTGTTGTTTTGGTCAAGCTATCTTTGACTTTGCCTGTGCTGTATTTACCACACTGGCTGAAAGCTAGTAATGAGCCACTACTAGAATAGGCCCATTCAATCAGTGAGCACTTAGTGAGTCAGCCCTTTTGTAAATTCCACTGATTTAATGGACCTACTCTAGTTGCAACTTAGTAACAAATTTCAGCAACTATCTCTTCACAGCCAGATTCAAAACCAGTACATTAAATCCTGACAACTCTTGAAAGTGGCCTGATTATCCTCCAACCTATCCTTACCAATTATCCCCCTTAGTCTTCTGGAGGCTATTTTTATTCCCTGAATGTCTATTATTGCTATGCAACAATAGTTTCGATCAAGTCTTACAGTAGCATTCAATGAACATCATTTTATATATTCATATCTTCATCAGAAACTATGCATATTTTGATTTAGAGGGAAATAATTTATGTGTCCCTCCCTTAATTTATAATATGATTACTAGCCTGGAATAGGAACACACCTTTTGATGCAAAATTTTAGTATTAGAAAGTTTGGAAAGCATTCTTTTCATAAGACATCAAGAGAGCTTTTATCTTTTGTAGTTCTGAAGGAATGAGTAGGAGGAAACTTTGAGAAGTGCTTTAACCTTCAGGAAATGAAGTGACAGCTGACAGTAATAGAGAGGTGGTAACACTTGTCTGTGAAAGAATGTGACTGCTAACTCCACTGATGTTGACATTGCACATTTACTTTGAAGTTTCAGATGTAGAATTCAAATCTCTGAAATACCTGGTAGACAATCTGTATCTATCCACTCTGATTTCTTGTTGCTTCAGCGGAAACCAGTAACATGCTTAAAACGTCAACTGACTTACCTTGCTTTTATATATGTATAAGATAACTGCCTTAAGTAAGAAGTGGACTTGTCCACAAAAGCTCACATTAAAATATAGCAATTAGACTTTAAGGTGACACAATGTTTTTGTCTTATTTTTTTTAGTTGTATTTCGTTTTTGCCTGATATACCTTAAGTAGGAAACTTTCCTCCTGTTCATACATGTAAATTGAACTTCATAATGTCACTTATTAATTCACTGTACTTTAAAAAAAAAATTGATAGATGTTGCTAACTTAAGGAAGAGTTAATTCCCTTTCCATCTATTAAAATTCTTTACTTGTTTGAGGTATATTCTATAGCAATGCACCTTTTCCTCATTATTCGAGACCTGACCGGAAACCTGCTGAAGCTTTCTACTCCAAGAGTGTATACTGAAGGTGGTGATGTGACTTGTATGGCAGAGGAGGAAGAAATGTCTCTGGCCAGCTGACTCCTTGTAACCTTCAGCTAATCATGTCTCTTCTTAATTAACAGAAAGAGCATGTGAGATCAGGCCTTCAACGCATTTGCAACTAAAATATAAATTATTAATTCACCAAAAATAGAGGCTTAGAATGCTGCGTTGGCAGATGACTGTGTATAAAGTCTCCAAGGGCCAAGGCTCCTTGTTTCTTCACTAGCTCAGTATCTCAAGGTAAGTTACAATCCCTCACTGTGTTCTTAGGAGACCTGAACGTCTGCCACTGCTTAAGGTTGTACATGTCCTATGCCACGTCCTATTTAAACATTCTCCAAATATATTTTACATGCATTTACATTGATTAAGTTAATACTTAGTGTCACTGGTATTTATACGATCTACGAAATCTAGCTCCATGTCAATGTTAGGATGTTTTTCTTCAATGTCTGCTCATAGGTTTACAATCTCTTAGTGTTTGCCAGAACTACTAAACTGAATTTTTTTTAAAGCTGTATATAACTATGCCTAACTTATAATATGTTTGATTAATTTATTAAAGGCTTCTTCACAATTGGTAATGATGATGAATGCAGTTTCTTGGAACTTGCCTGTACTGGGGATGATCTGCGCGGGCCTTCTGTAACTTAGAGCTGGCTCACAGATAGAAATCATGAATAGCTGAAGTGGAAATTTCTCTAAAATGAAATGTCTCCATTATGCTCTAGTATTATTGCAGACTAGGCATTATTCAGCTCGGTTAGAATATGACTCAGAGAAAAATATATTCCAAGATAATGCTGTCTTTCTGACAAACCTTTTTCCTTCCTATTCACATGTAAATGAAAGTTCTACTTTGTTGGTGACTGAAGGTAAGAACAATTTTACTTTAATTTCAGCATGCTTCTGTTGTACAGCTAGATGCTAATTATTGTTATACTGTACAAAACTGTATAGTACTGTATATAGTTAGATGCTAATTATTGTTATTGTGCAAAACGTAGTGTGTATCATCTAGACTCTTCACTTCCAAGACTTCACCCCAAAGGGCAAGTATGAACAAGAGCAGAGTTAACAAAGCCTGTTCAGTAGCTTTACAAGGAAAAAGGTCCCATGTTCAGTCCTTGGATATCTACATTAAACGGGAATCTCATAAATCAAGGAAAGGCAGAGCTGCTGCCGGAATA
Organism: Pogona vitticeps; assembly: GCF_051106095.1. Taxonomy (NCBI): domain Eukaryota; kingdom Metazoa; phylum Chordata; class Lepidosauria; order Squamata; family Agamidae; genus Pogona; species Pogona vitticeps. The sequence continues at coordinate 130,780,808 of NC_135784.1, forward strand.
GGTAATGCTAATCGTAACCAGACCAATGGTTTGGCTCAGTTTAACATACCTTCACATATGTGTTCCAGCCCTTATATTCCCTTCTAAAATTCAATTTTAAATCACTCTAGACTTCATGACAAATGTCCTGTGGGGCACTTAACGATTTTTAGATTTTGTAATGTTTATTTTTTAATAATCTCATAAATCAAGGAAAGGCAGAGCTGCTGCTGGGGCACTTAACACTAAGTAAAATTTCTAAATAAGGTGTTTCCACTCTGAAACTCCTGAAATGAAAGACCACCTTCAAAATAACACATGGGTTACATGAGCATGATTTCATCTTGTCTGATAGAAGGGGTAGTCTATGGAGACTGTTTATATAAGAATTATCAACTGAAAACTTTTTCCTTTTCAGTCCGCATCAAGAACTATAAAGTGACATGTACTGTGCCATGTTTGCCTTCTAGTCTTCATTCTATAATCTGTTTCAGGGTGGTCAGATTTTAGGTATATGGGAACAACACTATGGATTCTAATCCACTTTCTACAACCCATCATCAGCGTAACCCAAACCAGTGTAAAAGTTATGTATAAATAAAAAAGCTGAAAGATGTTTACATGTTTTTTTTATCTTGGCAGTCTCCGTGTTATTGAAGGAAATTATACCTAATGCTTTTCTAACTCCTCCAGGCAATCGTAATTATGGCTTCAGATGCTGAAATGTCTGTATTTGGAGTGGCAGCTCCCTTTCTCCGGAAACCAGAGAAGGAGAGAATTGAGGCCCAGAATCGTCCATTTGATGCTAAAGCGGCCTGCTTTGTGGTGGATGACAAAGAAATGTATATTAAAGGCATGATCCAGACTAGAGAGCCTGGCAAAATCACAGTCAAAGTTTCAGATGACCGTGTAAGTAGGAATCTAATTTGTCTACTTCACTGAATTATTCCTGTTCACTTCCTTAACTCACCAATGTAGTTCCAGCTGCAGTGATTTTCAGAAATTAAAGATTCCCCCACCCCATTCCTAAACTCCCAACCGTTTTGCCATGATGAAAAAAATCCCATGGGAACCTGAGGAGCAAGAGGGAATCAGAACTGTTTTATTTCTAAAAAAGTAATCACTGCAGCTGACAATATCATCAGCCTTACATGATGTGCTGCATAAACAGGATTTCAGCCATATGTACTTTTTTGATAACTTCAAAGGAAGAAGAGACCCTTGTTTAACTATCTTATAACAATTCACTTTTATATTTAAATATGCAAGGTTGGAAGTTTGAGCATACATGGGTGGATATGTAAACATGAAGGATCCTTCCCTTAACAGAAAGATTCAGAAAAGGTTCCTGATGGAGGAAGGTGCTGATGGAAATGATTCCTCTTCCTCCCTACAGTCCCTTTGAACCAGCCGCTGGAGGGTCCTTGGACCTCGAACAGCGAAGCTGGCCTTGCCTTCCATCTGGGATATCGCGAGATGGGTCTCACGTGATACCTAGGTTGGAGAGGAAAGCCAGGGTATTTAAAGGGCTTTCCCCTCTAAAATGCCCTCTTCTTTTCGGGCACCCACCCGCCCTCCCTATTTCTAGTGTGAGTTATTCTGGTTGCCATTACGGGGCCGGATAGAAATTTTGGCCTTCATCCTGATTGGCCTGTGGGTGGGGGAGTTTTTGCCTATCCCACACTAGAAGAGGGTTGTGGCAAGTCGGTGGAATTAGCTTCAGTCACACTGGTGGGTAGTGCGGAAAAAACAGGCATTTACGGTGGGTCCCGCTGTAATTTCAAGTAAGCCAACAGGACATCCTACCGCCTGGCACTGCGGATTGTGCAATGACAGTGCCTGTGGCGGGAAGATGTGCTGGGCCACTTCCAGACTAACAACCCTCAAATAAAGGGGGATCAAGGTCTGGGGGTGTTTGTTAGCGGCCGCCCAGGTTCCTGCTATCCTTAAGGTCACTGGAGCCTGGGGCCGGGGACTCGCCCTTTCATTGATCTAGGAGTATTTAGATACTCACGTCATTTAACTGTTTCCGCACTACGGCAGGCCCCTCCTTCTGAATGAAATATTTGGAATATGAATGTATATTAATAAAGTGTGGCCCGTATTTTAACCCATATCAGTGTCTCGCGTTTTATTCCGGGGTTGGGAGGGCAATCCCTGCATGCTCCCTCCCACACTGAGCTGCTTTTCATGGAGAATAGAAGACTATGGGAGGACTCTTTTAGAATTACCTCTCTGCTTCCTCTAGTAGGAACTCTGGATCCAGGAACTCTGGATCCAAGCCATTGGAAACTGTGCATATATTTAACAGAAAACTCTGTTGGATTTTTATTAAGTTTTGAACACCCATCCTCCTCCTGTTTTGTCATAAATGTTTTATGGTTTTCATATTCCATTTTTCCTTACATGTAAGACTTCATAGGGACTTGTGATTACTGGAGTTTTGCTTATGATGGAAGAATAGGGCAAAGTGACGAGTTTCACTAATTCTTCCTTTCTTCTCCTGACCTACATCCTTCCTATATGTCTCCAATGGATTTCACATCCTTTGACACACAAGTGATATCCATCCGTTAGTGATGGGGCAAATGTAAATGTAACCCATTATGTTTCTATACTTCTTACCCTGCCAGACTGTGACAGTTAAGGAAGACGAAGTATTTCCCATGAATCCTCCCAAATTTGATAAAATTGAAGACATGGCCATGATGACCCATCTCCATGAACCTGCTGTCTTGTATAACCTCAAAGAGCGTTATGCATCTTGGATGATCTATGTAAGTTGAATCAGAAATTGAAATTTAGTTATGATTTTTTCAATATAGCACCCACATATTATAATATGAAAATTGTCTCTTTTTTTCCTATAGACGTACTCAGGTCTCTTCTGTGTTACTGTCAACCCTTACAAGTGGCTGCCAGTATATAACCCAGAAGTAGTGTCTGGCTACAGGGGCAAGAAACGCCAGGAGGCCCCTCCTCATATCTTCTCTATCTCTGACAATGCGTATCAGTTTATGTTAACTGGTGAGTAAACAGAAATCAGTATCTGACTAGAATACAACAATTTTAAATGGATAGATCACATATATAATGATCTAGAATTCCCATTCACTGTTTTCTTGATGTCTGCACCTTCTGAGTTTGAACAACACAACCATATGTTGTGAGACCTCTAAAACAGAACGAAGGTCAAGTAGTCTGAAAGACTTGGGAGGCGTAATGTGATAGAGAGGCAGATACTGATTGTCTGAAGCTCTAACAGCAGGATGCTGAGACACTCTAAAACAGGAAACGAGGGAGCTATCCATGTCCTTGTATATGCAGACTGCTTCTTCATAATCCCACTGGGAATCCTGCCAGTAGGCAAAGCAAGGTAGCTGCCTTGCTTTGGTTACAAGCGTTGGGAGAGTTCCAGACACTGAGGAGCAGGAAGAGACAGCAGAGTGTTAGAAGAGACAGGTGTGTGCTGTGAAGATAGTCTGTTGTCCCCTGGTATGGTGAAATATGATGCCCTATTGTCAGTGTCGAAGTGACATTCAACTGTCAGCTCAATCAGCTTCTGCACCTCGAATTGGGGTTGGGCACCATCTTGCCTCAAATAAACAAATATTTTGGCCTACGCAGGCTCATAACAGAAGTCTTTAAAAATGCTAGGTTTGCCCAGCCACTTTTGATACCCTAATAGCTGTTGCTAGTCATTTTAGACTGTACTGAGCTCAACAGACCAATAGTTTGACACAAAAGAGGACAACTTTTTAAGCACAATTTAGCCAAAATATAGAACTAATTGCTGTTTCTTTTTTAGACCGTGAAAATCAGTCAGTCCTGATCACGTGAGTATATTTTCAATATAACTATGCATGATGGTCATTAATTACTGAAGAAGATGGGTGCAACTTTGACCATTCTGCCTTGTGGGAGAGGCAGTATTGACTTGCAACGGACTGTACCCTTCTGACAATATTGCTCTCACTTTCCCTGACACACTCAAAACCTTTCACCATGTTGCAATGCACATCCAAGAGTAGACTAACAAAATTTTGTTTAGGCTTTTCAGTTTTACCATATCTTCACTGACAAGTTTCCTGTTTGCAGTATCTCAATGGATATTAATTATTTCTTAAAGAGCTGCTCTTAAATACCCCATCATGTCAGTTTTTGTTTCAGCAGGGTGGAAAGTTTAAAAGAACCTTGTGGCGCAGTAGTTAAACTGCAGTACTGCAGCCAAAACTCTGCTCATATCCCAGGTTCAATCGCAGGTAACCAGCTCAAGGTTCATTCAGCTTTCCATGCTGCCGAAGGTGGTAAATTAAGTACCGAGTTTGTTGGGGAGGCAATATGTAGCCTGCATAATTAACTTGCAAACCACCCAGAGAGTGCTTTAAGCACTACAGGGTGGTACATACGCAGCACACTTTGCTTTTTGCTTTTAATATATGTTTTATCACATAAAGAAAAAACAAAAGGAAAACTGTAGCGATAACACCTCCATCATGAAAAAAGGACATGAAATTGCAGGACAATTGGAAAAGAAGGCCTTTCTCTTGCTCTTGCTTTTCACTGTCAAGCTTATGGCAGTGCTGTTTCCTTCAACAGCAAATAACAAAACTGGCAGAGCTGCAGGTAGAAAGTTTGTAACTGCCAGCACACTGATTTTTTTGCAGAGAATTACTGACCTCAGAGTAAACATTTACTGAACAGTCTTAGCCGTGGGAATGGGCACTGCTCAATGTTCCCTGTAATTTCCTCTAGCAACTGGAGGAAAATGGGTGGCAACGCTAGCTTGGCTGCATAGGATTGATGCAGTGCTGTGTGAAGCTTAGAGGAAATGCTGCACTGCTACATAAATTATATTACACTGTCAGTCTTAGCCATAGTATATTAATTTGTACAGTATAGTGAATTTTTCACTAATATATTTATGTGCAAATCCGTTCACAGACTGAACAATGTTAATTCATAATTATTAGTCATAATTCTCTTATATTACCAGCCCTTTAAATGTGCATAAGACATATGGATAGGTGAGTTAATAATATTCATTCCTAATAATATCAGCATCATAACCACAGTCACCAGTTCAGCAGTCCGTATTAAGAGACCTAGCAATCAAATTCTTCACCTACATCAAAATGGCAGCAGAAGTAGAAATAGTAAAGCAAAATACCCCTGATCTTTGTGGCAATCTCCTTCCGTTGCATCTCTAGGCATATAAAGAGAGACAAACTATACAAATTTTCTCTGTGGGCAGATGTCCTTGCTGAAGAAACAGAAGGATGAATATTCCTGGAGTGGTGTTATATGAGACCATTACTAATTCCACATTCAGCTTATTGTAAATACTGTACATATATATCAGTGCCTGTACAGCTGTAATGAACTGTGAAGCAGCTATATAATTGTTGTATATTTTTATAATTTACTTTGTACCTCTTGTTTCAACAGTGGAGAATCTGGTGCAGGAAAGACTGTGAACACCAAGCGTGTCATCCAGTATTTTGCAACAATTGCAGTTGCTGGGGAAAAGAAGAAGGAAACACAGCCTGGCAAAATGGAGGTACATGACACCAGTCTTTCAAAGGCTCTCTTTTTGAAACATGGTGGTGGTTCTGTGAAATTGAAGAGGTATGGGGAGAAGAATTAGCTGAGTGCAGACTGAAGTTACTCCTAGGTAACATTTATCTGACTTGTACTTCTTACATTCCTTCTTCTGAGAAGGGATGCCATTTTAAAATTTTATCCAGTTTAACAGAAAGCCGAAGGCTGCCATGATCTCTTGCGCTTTCCCTTGCATACAAACATGCTCAATAAGTCGTTTCTCATGTTATAATTAGGGAACCCTGGAAGATCAAATTATCCAGGCCAATCCCCTTCTGGAAGCCTTTGGCAATGCCAAGACTGTGAGAAATGACAACTCCTCACGTTTTGTAAGTTCTTGTGAAAGTAATGCATGTTATAAATTTGGTATGTACATACTTCAGTCAAATTCACATGAAAAGACCTTGTACTATGGATTATTTTTCCAATTCATTAGGGTAAATTTATCAGAATTCATTTTGGGACCACAGGAAAACTGGCTTCAGCAGACATTGAAACCTGTGAGTAGTAGCCACATCTCTGCATGACATACTAAGCACAACAATGAATTACCGTTTTTATTTTTCTTATTTGTGTCTATTTCTAAATTCTCTCAGATCTTCTGGAAAAATCCAGAGTAACGTTTCAACTTTCAGCTGAAAGGAGCTATCATATATTTTACCAGATAATGTCAAATAAGAAGCCAGAGTTAATAGGTAAGTGGAAGCTCTATAATTTATATATATATTATGTAACATTGTATGTTACATTTCAGGTTATCCCGGCTTTGATGTGAACAAGAAATAAGACTGACCATTATTATTCTGTACCTATAGACTTGCTGCTTATTTCTACCAATCCCTATGATTTCCCATTTGTGAGTCAGGGAGAGCTCACAGTGGCCAGTATAGATGATTCAGAGGAGCTACTAGCAACTGATGTGAGTACCTCTGCCTAATACAGATATTTCCAAATGTCAATGTAATTATACACTGTAGTCACATTTGGTTCTCAGTTAATGACAGGGAACCAGATATCTTTCCTCAAATCAGCATTTTCAGTGCAGTGTTATTGCAATTGCTCAACAGTCAAATCACCGTGAATGTAAAACCATGTCCTTCAGCAGAACCAACATCAGGTGATTTCCTCTCATGCTGCAGCCCTTCTCCAATGCTATCAAAAGTTGTTCCATAAATCTGGGAAACAGTCTGGGCTAGACTGGGTGTGTGTGTGAAGAGGGCTGCAGCGGTGTAGGGCAGTCTTAGCACTAAGTGCTAGCAGACATCCACCAGCATGCTATTAGATTTAAACCCAAGTTTATCACTGGAAAAATATGAATCACTCAACAGACATTGAGTACCATGTGGAACGTTGTTCTGTGAGAGATTCATACTCCCTGTTGGTTCTTTCCATTGTGAGAAGGCCACCTGCACATTCACAATGTGCATAGCTTTTCAGAAAAACTGAGAACCTATAAAGAAGCAAATTGATATTATACATCAAAGAATTCCAAACTTATTGAAAAGATCAGTGTTTCACAGCAGTAATTTATTATGTAACTTAAGAAATCTCTGAAGATATGTGATGTAAATGAGTATTGATGTCAACTTTGCATTGCCTTGACATATAAAGTGCTTGGGAACAGGAAAAATATAACTAAAAATATGGTGAAGTGAATGCCTCAGGATAATTTGGAGAAGGTTGTATATCCTCAGCTGCAAGTGCTGGGATGCTGGAAGAGGTGCATTGGAGTTTTTCCAAGGCAATGTCCACTGCTGGTTTTGCTCCTACTGTAATTCACTGTCAACTTGAAAATGGATCCAGATGAAGCTTCAGGTATAGCACATTTGGTGGCCGCAGTCAATTGTCCCAACTGTGCTGAGAATAATCAATGAATGGAAATGGGGCTTTGCAACATATAATCTGTCCTGTTCCAGAAGCACAGAAGACTGATACAAAGACTGGATGTAAAGACCCTATATGAAGCTCATTGAAGTTGCAGATGTCAGCCTTGACAGCTCCACTGGAGGTCATCCTATAGTGATAGGGAAAACTGGTGCTGGATTTTGTTGAATCCAGACAGTTACTTCTCCCTTCAAACCAATATTATCTGTTTATATTCACTTTTGCTCAAAAGCTGGATTTTTTTTTTAAGTAACATGTAAGTATCAGTCAATGCCTTCTAAAAGGCAACACACCAGTCATTTTAATAGTGATGTGTCAGTAAAATGTTACTGTTTTAATTTTTAATTTTTTAAAAAAGGCTTTAAAATATAAAAGGTTGCCAAAATTTCAACAACATAACGTGCAAAATAACGTTTCTGTTGGACAAGGAAATGTAGCTTGTTGCATTGTTACACAGAAGTTATGTATTTATTTATTAAATTTATACTCCGCCCATATAGACACGAGTCTACTCTGGGCGGCTAACTAATGGAATATCAGTGAAGGTAATATCACTTCTAAGCACTCATGTTGTGGATCCCTTCACAAGCAGGGGAAATACAGTGCTTTTGCATCATCATCATCGTGGGAAAGCATTCTTCTATGGCAAAGTCCCTCAATCCGTTGGTGATCACGGAACAACTTTTACAACAAACAGCAAGTTTTTAAAGAAGGGTCAGGTTCAAGCCAATATCCCTTCTGGGTTTCTCTGTCCTTTCCACAGAGTGCAATTGACATCTTAGGTTTCACCGCAGAGGAAAAGGTCGGAATTTACAAGCTGACGGGGGCTGTCATGCATTATGGGAACTTGAAATTCAAGCAGAAGCAGCGGGAGGAGCAGGCGGAGCCAGATGGCACGGAAGGTAAGCATTATAGGATGGACTCTCCGCATGTTTCTCTTCTAAAAAGGATGAATGGATTGTTGTTAACAGCATTCCCTGATGGTTGGATTAATCATTATATATTAAACACTATCTCGCAATATTCTCTCCCTGTCCCCCCCCCCCCACATTCCACTTTATTTAGGAAGAGTAAGAAACAGAATTCATGATAAGATTATGGGGATAAGACTAGTTTTCTGTAGATTTATTTTTATACCCAAATAACAGCTTCGTATTTAATTCCAATGGTCTCCCTCCATTAATACTCCTCCTGGAAGACAAAAGAGGCAGCAAACAGGGCAAAGCAGCTGTGGGACAACATACAAACATGTAGAATAAGCACATGAAACGATACAAGCTATATGCCTTCATTGATACAGTCAATCTAAAGGTTGGAGGTTTCAAATGAAATTCATCCACACTTTTTGAATGTTGTTAATGACAAGATAAATGTAAACAAGTCCAAAGGGTTTTGTTGTGACTGCACTTAAACTGCTTCTGGTTGTTTTGTTTCTTCAATGCCTAGTGGCTGACAAAGCAGCCTATCTGATGGGCCTGAACGCTGCAGATTTGTTGAAAGGCTTGTGTTATCCCAGGGTGAAAGTTGGAAATGAATATGTGACGAAGGGACAAAATGTTCAGCAGGTAACATCAGCCCCCAAACTTTTTCATTTATAGAGTTGTCTGCACATTGTTGTGTTCATGTTAAAGATGAACAGTTACAAAGTACTATATCGCACTGGCCACATGACCACAGAAACTGTCTACAGATAAACGCTGGCTCTATGGCTTGGAGATGGGGATGAGCACCGCCTCCTAGAGTCGGACACGACTGGACATTTGTCAAGGGGAAACTTTACCTTTACCTTTTTATAATAAGTAACAATACATTCATAATGGCAGCAGCAGATTCTAGTAGAACTTCAGTAACGCGGGGAAAAAACCCTTCTCCACCAGAATAAGACCGTCTAAGGTTTCTTAACTAAACCCTGGAAAGTAAAAGAGTGTAGTCCTGTCTATGTCAGACAACCTAACCAAACAAAACAAAACTGGCACTGAGAGCAGGGTCTAGTACATGATGTATAGCTCAGAGAACACTCACATAAGAGGCATTTTATGAGCTGCCTTAGATCTAAGCTACTTTTAATTCTAAAGATAAAAATCGGCATTTTATATTACATGTGGAAATTAAGTGCAGGCCAGTCCAGTTCTTTTTGAGATAATTCTTCCTGTCACTTTTTTTTGGGATAGGTCTATAATTCTGTGGGTGCACTTGCAAAATCTGTCTATGAAAAGATGTTCCTCTGGATGGTAACACGCATCAACCAGCAGCTGGATACCAGGCAGCCTAGACAGCATTTCATAGGAGTGCTAGATATTGCTGGCTTTGAGATCTTTGATGTAAGTTAGATTTGCTTTTATCCTATCCATGAAAACCTATGCAAGATTTCCATGGTGATTAAAACTGACTCTGAAATTCTATTTCCTTTGTAAAGTACAACAGCTTAGAGCAGCTGTGCATCAACTTCACTAATGAAAAACTGCAACAGTTTTTTAATCACCACATGTTTGTGCTGGAGCAAGAGGAGTACAAGAAAGAAGGCATTGATTGGGAGTTCATCGATTTTGGAATGGATCTGGCCGCCTGCATTGAACTTATTGAGAAGGTGAGAAGTGTTTTCCTAAAAGTTTCCTTGTAGCAATTCCTGATCTAATTCTTAGCCTTTTCCTGGTATTATGTTGTAAGGCAACGTAATCCTAGAACAGGTGATACCTGTTCTAGGAAAAGAAAAAAAAAGAGCTTTCAATGATACTTCATCTTCCTCAGACTGTGCACCAAGTTCTTGTGGGTAGCTCCAAAAGTATGTGTTAATATTAAGGTCCCAAAAGTTTCATGGCTGCTCTTTGGGGGGCTGAGGTAGTTTGTTAAATGAAGATAACTGTAGTCTGCAGTCTGCAAGATGCTTGGGGGGGAAGGATGTGGTTTCAGTTCCTTCTTCAGCCAGTGTTTGAAATTTATGACCCATCTCTCTAAACCAAAGGCGGCCAGCACTCAGCCCCCATTCCTTTCCCATCCTTCCGCCTTCATTTGAAACTCAGGGCTTCTCTTTGGCTGTGGAAAACAAGCAGGATAACAGAAGCATAACAAGCCTCCATTAGAGTTGGGTTTCAAAATTTAGTTAAGCCACCAGGAACAGCCAATTTCAACCAAATCAAAGCCAGATCAATAGTTTTATATGGTGCATGCTTTTCTCAGCAAACAGTACTGCTTTTCTGGTTTCGAGAGTCCATTTTTTTTCTGAATGTAATCCTGGTATTTGAGCATTTCAACCTGTTATAACTACAGTGTAATAATTAAATGTTAAGTTCTTCAAAGAGTAGTTTTCCTTTACTGGACAGGTGTTTTTTTTTTCTATAAAGAGCAAAGAGCATGGAATCTTGATTGAGATCATGAAATAAGAACTGCAGTGTCAAAACACAGTTTGAAGCTGATGAAAGAAGAGAAGTGAAACAATTTGTGGGCGTAAAAGTAATTGACACTGAACTGGTGGGACTGAAGAATCTGATGAAGGCTATGAAGGCTTGCAGTACAGAAGTGAAAGAAGGGGGAAAACCACATGCACCTGTAAAACGTCTACTTGTGTGTGGCTTGATGTCTAGCTAAGGAATTCACTGGAAAGAAAGATAATATAATAATGACTCAAGCCAGTTGTTAGCAGGTCAGGGCAAAATAAAGAGAATCAGGAAAACTATCTGAGCCCTGAATATTCTCTGAATTGAACAGATGAACTAGTGAATTACTTATCTCTTGGAATGCCAAGGGACAGCTCATTAGAATAGATAAAAATATTATTTTGGTTTAATAAAACCAAATTATCACATGCTTCTAGGCAACTTACAACCATCTGTGTCATTGTACAAGTAACATGATTGTGTTAGGTTGATTAGGTTGAGCAACTGCTGCAGGAATCTGAAACCAAAAGCTAACTCTTCCACCATGGATGCACCCTCCTCTTGATTACTGCTAAAGAACAAAAATAACTCTACAACAAAATTGACAGGAGAAAGAAATGAAGAGAATGTATTGTACCCAATTTATTTTCAGGAGCGAAAAGCAGCTACTCTAGCAATAGCTTCCACTGATAAGCCCACCACATTGTTGCATCATCACTGAAAGTATTAATAAGATCTCTCTCCTTCCCCCCCCCCCCGGTTTTGTTGTTCTTTCCAGCCCATGGGCATTTTCTCCATCCTGGAAGAAGAGTGCATGTTCCCCAAGGCAACAGACCAATCTTTCAAGAACAAGCTCTATGATCAACATCTTGGCAAAAGCAACAACTTTCAGAAACCCAAGCCTGTCAAAGGCAAGGCTGAGGCTCACTTCTCCCTGGTGCATTATGCGGGCACTGTGGACTACAACATCACTGGCTGGCTGGACAAAAACAAGGACCCACTCAATGAAAGTGTTGTAGCACTGTACCAAAAATCAGCATTGAAACTGCTGTCATTCCTTTATTCCAACTATTCGGGCTCAGAAACAAGTAAGCATCATTTTGTAAAATTAGAGACCTGTAACATTATTCTTTTTTTTTTTTTTTTTTTTTTTTGCCTGTTATTCCTTCTTTATCCACTATTCTGAACGGGAATCAAAAGTGAGTCTTCTGAGTCCTTATTCCTGTGTAGGATGATAATGTTTTGGATCCTTCTACATTGAGCACTGTTCTGTTATTCCTACTTGGTACAACTGATCCCTGGAAGCTAAATAGAACTTAGTGCAGACTGATAGATTGCTCATTTGATCTACAGATGTGGAGAACAGATAAGGTTAGCAAACGTTAAGGAGAAGTGCAAGGTTTATGCAGGATAAGAGAAATCTTGGCTATTGTTCCTTCTTGGGATGCTACTTTTTGCAATTCTGCTCTTTAAAAGCAGCGTCTTTTGAGGAAATTTGTAAGCTGCTTCCTTTCAAATATGGTGTGAAACTCAGAAAAAGAAGCAAGCTTTCTTGAATTTGTATTTACACTGGAATTTTTCAAAACAGTTCACATAGAAAGTTCACTAATTCAGAGAGAGCCATATTTATGTTTTGTTACAATTGGTGGGAAATAACTCAGTTATGATGAACTAGTTCCACCAATTTCATTGTGATTTGTGCTCATCTAGATAGAGCATTCTCCCCTCCCCCCCAATATGTACCCAATGGTGCACAGAAAATGTCTGTTTTCTCCCTGCCCAAAGGACACAAGGTTTAAATTGGCACTGATAATATCAAAGAGTGAAAACCCTGGTTTTCCACATTTTTAAAGATCACCCTTTTTGAAAGGTGGTTGTAAACTGAAGTGGATTAGCAGTGTGTCTCTGCTGCAGAGCTCAGATAGGTAAGCTTTAAATTATGGTGCTAACCTTTAAAAAAAAGAAACTAGCACTGAAGATAATTTTTAAAGAGTTTCCTCAACATTTTTGAAACAATTGTTTTCAAAAACAAGTGTTTTCTAGACTAGCAATGAATCTCTGCTGCAGAACTCAGACTGGACATTTTAAACATTGGTGCTAACTTACTTTTTTTAAAGATCATTTAAAAATATTTCTTCAGGCTTTTTGAAACATTTTTGAATAACTTCTTCAAAAGATCCTTATTTCTTTAAGAGAAGATAAGTGAGATTTTAGGAATGGCAAAAACTAGGGTAAGATTGGCACTGATGTGACACAAACCTGCACCATCATAAAAGATGGAGGAAAAATGCTATGTCTGGATGACCCCTTACATGTAATTCTCACACAAAACTGTGTTGCCTTTGATTGTGGACACCAACTTTAGAAAAGATAACTCACTGACTTGTCAACTCTGTTTCCTTTGATTTTAGAATGTTTCTCTCATCTGAACTGAACTTGATTTGGGGCTCTTGTCCAAAGTAAATGCTATATTGCCTACTTTCTAGCCATCACAGAGTTTGTAACACAAATTGATACCCGCTTGCATTCTATTTAATACATCAAGCTGCTAGTAGTTTTCCAGCTAAAAAAAAACACCAAAAAAGTATCTCTTATTCAACTTTCATTGGTTTGGAAGAATCTGACCTTCTTGCACCCCCTCTCTTCTCCTTTGAACTTTAATTTCTTCTTTTCAAGCTTTCAATCACGTGTTTCTACTTGTGATCTGATATTAAATAGACTAAACAGGTTAAAGCTGATTGGCTTTTGCTCTTAGCCTATCCATCTAGTTCCTACATATCAGTGGCTTCCTTTAATTAAATAAAGAATGTGGTGGCATCCATAGTACAGTATAACGTTTCATATGCCTGGTGTTATATTCCAAGGTGACAGTGGTGGCACCAAGAAAAGTGGCAAGAAAAAGGGTGGCTCCTTCCAGACAGTGTCTGCTGTGTTCAGAGTAAGTTTGCACTTATATCTCTACCCTTTTATAGGCTAGTTTGGGAGAGTCAACCTGGAACTTGAAAGCCATACACAGCCTTCTGATTAATTCCATGCAAGTGGTGGGAGCCCAGAGGGAAAGAGGGGGAAATGTAGTGGGGAAGCTATGACAAAGTGGTAGCAGAGTGGGCAGGGGAAAGGACAGAAGGATTGTCAGGGAAGTCATTTGCATGTCATCCGATGTTTGGCAAGAGCAACCTGTCACATCCCTGGCAATATTTAATTGGACAGGAAGCAAGAGGTGGAGCAATAGAGGGAAATAGCCAGAGACAAAGAACAAGTGAAAGAAAAATAAGTAGAACCTGAATGAAAGAAAATGAGGGGGAACAAAGAAGTGAGTGGGAGATAAAGAGAAGGAAGAAAACAAGATAAAAAAGCATTGGTTCCCATTAACTTTTCTCTCAAGTTCCCTTCACTGCCAGTGTTTGGCAGGTTATCTTCTATAATGGTGATTACCAACCTTGTGTCCCCAAATGTTCTTGGACTGCAACTCCCCGAAATCCTGGCCAGCTCAGCTAGTGGTGAAGGTTTCTGGGAGTTTTAGTGCAAGAACATCTGGGGACCCAAGGTTGGGAACCACTGGTCTGAAGGAGTGTGACCCTTGACAGAAACAAAACAGAACAAAACAAAAGCTGTTCTTCACCCATAGATTGACACTGGAAATACCTATATGTTGTTGAGTTTGAAGTCCTTTACTTTTTCTTTTGGTACAGGAGAATTTAAATAAACTGATGACCAATCTCAGAAGTACTCATCCTCACTTTGTGCGCTGTTTAATTCCTAATGAGACAAAGACACCTGGTGAGTTGTTATGTCGCTGACGTTTTCTGTGGAACAGGAGTGGGCAATTTTATTTTCTGTCAAAGTTTCTGAGCTAGAAGAAATTGTAGGATCACCCTGTGCAGCAGTTGCTCCATCTTTCCTTAATACCGTATATGTGTTTCCTTAATACTATATATATGAGTAGAAACATGTGCCATTCCAGAATTCAGTGCGACTGCACCTGTAAATCTGATGACTTCTCTTTTTCCTTGTCTGGATTTGAAGGTGTAATGGATCATCATCTGGTGATGCACCAACTACGGTGCAATGGGGTACTGGAAGGTATTCGGATCTGCAGGAAGGGCTTCCCCAGCAGAATTCTCTATGCTGACTTTAAACAACGGTATGCAATAGCCAAGCCCCATATTTCATGAATATTTAGACCATTTCAACAAGTGGGGACAAAAAAACTGGGTAACTGCTGAATCAGAGAAGATAGCTGACATAGCCTTATAGTGCTTTCTGAATCTGTTTGGTCCCCCAAATATTTTTGAAGAGACATTAGTGACAAAGTGACCTTAAATTTCCTGTTACAGTCTGCTTTTCTGGGTTATAGAAGTGCTACTATAAACCTCACTACCTCACTACTGAAATATGTTATGCTGTGAATGGAGCAATTTCATGTTCTAAGTAACTAGCACATTCCCTAGTATAAGATGCTACCATGCTGTTTTTTAAAAAATTACAATACCACTAATCCAAAGCAAAATACAGTCAATTGCATTGTGATGAGAAGTAACTTCTTATCTTTCAAACGTCATTTTAAAAAGTTATCCTATTATTTTGAGTGATGTTTTCTGCTTCCATATATACTTTGAAAGAAGAGTTTGGGTCACATAAGACAGATCCATGTTCTTGGGCCCACTGTGTTCTTTGTACATTTGTTCACTGTCCTGTACTGCAGGACTACTGTGGAGAAGTGACAGTCACACCAATAAATAGTTTAGCACGTGAAGCATGGAGGGGGGAATCAGTTGTCCCATACATATTGGTCACTGTTCTCTTTATTTTCCTATTAAAGCCAGTGTCATATGTAGCTGACTTGTGTTCTGCTATCTCTCTCTCTCTTTCTTTCTCTCTCCGCCTCCCTCCTCTCCCCTTCCTTCCTTTGGCCTTTCTTACTACAGTTATAAAATTCTCAATGCCTCTGCAATTCCTGAAGGCCAGTTTATTGACAGCAAGAAGGCTTCTGAGAAACTCCTTGGATCAATTGATGTTGACCATACTCAATATAAATTTGGCCACACCAAGGTAAATATCAGGTTGAAATCTGGGTAGTGTTTCCAGCAAATGAATAAAGTGTATAACAGGACAGCAGTAGAAAATAGCAGGTGGTGTTAAGACTTCAGTATTTGGGATTCCTGTTTTCCTACGTTAATCATGTTTTGAATAATCTCCTTTTAGATATTTTTACCTACAACAGTGGCCTCTGCTACCAAAGATATTGAAGCCTGCCATTACAGGAGAATGTAAACCTTTGTTCTCTGGCCTGGAGATTCAGACAGTGTTAGTATAGATGATGCTGAGGTTGAGGTACTCTAGGAGCTGCAGTCCAAAAGGCAAGCATGTCCCAACTCCAGCCACCACAAGTAAAGACTCTGTTTTTATACAAAGGTAGCATGGAGTCAGGTTTAGGAATGGGACTGCAATGATTTTGCCCCTCATCATCTCCCCAACATACTCCCTTTATTAATAAGGTATTCTTCAAAGCTGGCCTCCTGGGTTTGCTGGAAGAGATGAGAGATGAGAAATTAGTAGCTCTCATCACCCACACACAAGCCATCTGTAGAGGATACCTCATGAGACTTGAATTCCAGAAGATGAATGCAAGAAGGTAATTGGTTATTTCTTCTTTATTTCTCCATACAGCATGCCCCCCCTCTGCATATGTTAATGAAGGAAACTGCCATTACCAATAAATATGGTCCCCTGCATCTTTTAGGCTGTGGGATGTCATGGCACCTCCAGACTTCTAATCTGAATATGTGCAAAATCATACTCTGTTATTTTGTGGTCTTCAATATGGATAACTGCACGCCAACTCAGGGTTCAGTGACCTTATTCTTAACTTTCACTTATGCTCCAAATACAAATCCAGATATTTTGGAACTTTCCCCACTGCTGCTCTTTTTCATAGGGAAAATACCAAATGCAGGAGATGCATGTTCACCAAAATCATGAGTTCTGGAACATGCGAAGGTGAACTAACTTCCAGCTTAAGGTATTTTTCTTTTAATGCATTCGCAGAGAGTCTATTTACATAATTCAATACAATGTCCGTTCATTCATGAATGTGAAGCACTGGCCCTGGATGAAATTGTATTTCAAGATAAAGCCTCTGCTAAAGAGTGCTGAATCAGAAAAGGAAATGGCCAACATGAAGGAGGAGTTTGAGAAAACAAAAGAAAACCTGGTAAAGTCAGAAGCCAAACGGAAAGAACTTGAAGAAAAGATGGTGACTCTGATACAGGAAAAGAATGACCTCCAGCTTCAGGTTCAGTCTGTAAGCAATCCACGCTTCCTTACTGCATCTTTGACTTTGCTCCTTTTCTGTGTAGTCCAGAACACAAACTGTGTTTGTCTCTGATACACTGATTTATTGCATCTGGTCCTTACAAGATGCATAGCGGCTATACTGATGCCTGTGCCACTCCTCACTAATATACTCAGGCAACTAGAGCAAACTGAAGAATGCTGCAGAGCATACATTCAAACTAACATGTTATGGTGGGAGAGGGAAGGTTTTTAATACAGAGGGAGAGGGCAGAAACTCCTCTGTTCCTAATCATTTCAATCTGGTCGTTCTTTTTGTTCTTTCATTGGAGTGATTATGATTAGTTAGACCAGTGATTCTCAGTCTTTGGTCCTCCAGTTGTTTAGGATTTCAGTTTCCATGAGCCCCAGCCAGCAAAACTAATGGTCATGCATAGAGCTGGAGTCCAAAACATCTGGAGGGTCAAAGGTTATGAACTACTAAGTTAGGCTACTTAGCTAGGCCCCAGTGAAAAGAAGACTAACACATATTCAAATCTATTTGATAGTGAATAAGCAGAGGATATAAATAGATTTTTGACAGATGTTTTGATATTTTGTAGATAAACCTTGCTGTGCATTTGCACATGACATCTTCTTATCTATTCAACATGACATCTTGCTATCTGTTCCCATAGAAGATAGATCAGTGGTATATAATTCAGAATTTCATGAATTAAAAAACACACACCATGCCCAGCCTTCTTTTTTTCTTTCTATAGGAATCTGAAAACTTAGCAGATGCTGAGGAAAGGTGTGAAGGACTCATCAAAAGCAAGATTCACCTTGAAGCAAAAATAAAAGAGTTGACAGAAAGGTTGGAAGATGAGGAGGAGATGAATGCTGAGTTGACAGCAAAGAAGAGGAAACTTGAGGATGAGTGCTCAGAGCTGAAAAAAGACATTGATGACTTAGAACTTACATTGGCCAAAGTGGAGAAGGAGAAGCATGCAACCGAGAACAAGGTGAAGAGACGTCCTGATCGTAATGCCATTATGAGAACATTGTTTTTTGATTCAAAATAAATGTAAACATGTCAATCAATAGAAAAGGAAAGAAAGAAAAGGGAAACTAAGCTGTTACTTCTTCAAAATGTTTCGGTTATTTGCACATTCTTTCCAACAATGTGTTGCTGTAGCTGGAATCTGAAGTACATGTAAAGCACCCAGGAATTTAAAGCTCCCAGACTATTATTTCTAAGGTATTCACTTGCCAGCCAGAGCAAATCGCATGATATTTCAGTTTTTTACAGAGCTGAAAGGGCAAAATGGGAGAACATGTATTTTTCCTTCAACTTTCTAAAGATTAAAATGACAAACAAGTTTAAACAGTGTGGTGATAGATGAAAAAGGCATATCAGGCAAAATCCAAAGAAACAAAATGAAACAAAAAAAGAGGACAAAAACATATGGCACCATAAGACTATTATATTTTAATGTGAGCTTTTGTGGATAATGTTCACTTCTTCAGAAATATGGGGGGGGGAAGATATACGGAATGAAACACAAGAATCATAAGTAAAACATTCAAAACATGCATTGGCTTTAAGAATTTTGTGTGTGTGGTTATAACTCACATGAAGTAATTTATGGTCTATGAAAAAGGTAGTGTCTTTTAGGCTATCCTGAGTACAAACAGGATTTAATTAGTCTACTGCAATTTTAAATTAAATTTGCGATAAGAGGATGAATGTTTCTAGACTAAACTAGAATCATTACCTCATTAGCTGTGCAGAGGAGGCTTACAGTGTTTGGGAAAACATGTAGGGAGACTCAGAAACTGCCTAGCAGCCTCCTGTCTACATCAGAGTACACTGTCTTAGAATTAAAGAAGATCTCCATGGCTGAATGCCTCTGATTTTTCCTGACAACTTCTCCAGTTTTCATTCTGGAAGGCTTTCCACATGGTAGTGTGACTAGAAGTCCTAGTCAACAGAGAATGATTCTCTATTGTTCTGTCAAAGGGATGGCTGACCAAAGTCTGCTTTCTTTATAAGCAATAATGAACAGAGCAAACTCCTTGAAGTTAGACCTAGGCAGCAGACAGAAGAAACATGGGTCACTTATTCTCAGTTTTTCTGGTTGTACATTCAGTGAACAAATTTTGAGACAACTGAAAACCAAGCCAGTTGGCGTTGGTGCAAGACTTAAGTAACCTTCACTTGTATCTCACCATTTGCCAACAATCCACTGGAACATGTGTTTGGCTGTTCCCCAAAACTTTACGTCTTCTCATAGCTGGGCGCAATGCCATTTCCATTTCCATGTGTTTCAAAGCCCTGAAGGAAGAAGAAGTTGCAGTTACCAAAACAAATACAGGTTAATTTTTAAAACACACAGCCCCAAACAAAAACTACCATTATGAGTAATTTCTGCTCACAAAGGTCCATGTAGAATATTGGTCTTCCTCAACATCTAGCCACATTTCTAATACTGGAGTTCGACTTTTAAGACTTAGGGAAATAAGCATACACCCAAGTAGTCCAGCAGCTAGTTGGATTGTGCCGGGACTTCTTTCCACATTGACATGGGAAAGTTATGTTCTTTAATGGCTGATATTTTTTCCTTTTTGTTTTCATATTCCGTGAACCAAAATTCATCATTGTTTGCTTGGTATTAATATCTTATTCAGTGTGGCTTATTACATTCATAAGTAAGATATTCTATGTATTTTATTGCCTCATTTCCACACTTGTTATTTGTGAATGTGAGTTATACCTGAAGGGGATTTTAATATATCAATCTTTGTCATTAATTTCTTTTTTACTCACAAGTCAATAAGTCTGTATACCACATTTTTATTGTGTGTGGCCAGGCAATTAGTCTAATGGGAGTGATTGTTTTCATTTAGGTTAAAAATCTTACAGAAGAGATGGCAGCTTTAGATGAAAATATTTCCAAGCTTTCCAAAGAAAAGAAGACCCTCCAAGAGGCCCACCAGCAGACCTTAGATGATCTCCAAGCTGAGGAAGACAAAGTGAACAGTCTATCCAAAACAAAGTCTAAACTTGAACAGCAAGTTGATGATGTAAGAGAATTATTATTGATAAGTAGGGGTGTACAAGGACTATCTAAAGTGAATCATATGCAAATATTTGTTATATAAAGGTAAAGGTTCCCCTTGACAATTTTTGCCCAGTCGTGTTCGACTCTAGGGGGCGGTGCTCATCCCCGTTTCCAAGCCATAGAGCCAGCGTTTGTCCAAAGACAATCTTCCGTGGTCACATGGCCAGTGCGACTTAGACACGGAACGCTGTTACCTTCCCACCGAGGTGCTCCCTATTTATCTACTTGCATGCTTTCAAACCGCTAGGTTGGCGGGAGCTGGGACAAGTGACAGGTGCTCACTCCGTCGCGTGGATTCGAACTTACAGCTGAAGATCTACAGATCTTGCAGCACAGAGGCTTCTGCGATTTAACCTGCAGTGCCACCACGTCCCTATTTGTTATATAGATTGGGATAAACCTGCTCTGTGCTTGTTTAGATGTGGCCTGAACCACTGTGTTCAGGTATTGAACTTGCAAGTATTATGCTTCCAGATGGGTGAAGGAGAAAGTTGTAGATGGAACTGTGGATGGAGAAAGCAAAGGGCTATGACTTGACATAAGGGTATGTCAGGAAACTTCACTGCATAGGAAAAGGTCCTACCAACTTTCTTCCTTCTGCACCAGCACCTCCAAGGAGTTGTGCACTCTGCTCCTTGCCCCACTCCTGCCCTTCCATCAGCTATCAGTAGGTATAAAAATATATAAGAAAGTAGAGAAATGATAAGCTTGGAAGAGTCTTAATCGGCCATAGTCTTCTGTTAAATTACTCTGTTTTTGAAGCATACAGAGGTCTCTGTGACTCAGTGGACTTTCTCCACTCTGAAGTTCCTACTGCTTTACAAAGTTAAATACTATATTTCTCTTGGAACAATAATATTAGATTAGTAACTGTTGTTCAAATGTATTGTTTTAGCTTGAAGGCTCCCTGGAGCAAGAGAAGAAGCTTCGTATGGATCTTGAAAGAGCAAAGAGGAAGCTGGAGGGAGATCTGAAGATGTCTCAGGAATCCATCATGGATCTGGAGAATGACAAGGGACAGATGGATGAGAAACTGAAGAAGTAAACTGCTAACCATTTAACTTTCTGCTTTTGGGTCTTAACTTGACCCATCCTCTTAAAATGCCTGCTTTCTTTCTTTCTTTTTGATCACTAGGAAAGAGTTTGAAATCAGTCAGTTACAAGGAAAAATAGAGGATGAACAGGCTCAAAGCTCTCAGCTACAGAAAAAGATTAAGGAACTACAGGTAAATCTTAGATACATGTCGGCTTTTTTGTTTTGTTTTGTTTTGTTTTGTTTTTTGGGTTGGAAACATCTCAATTTAAGTTTATACCTGGCTTTTAAAATTGCACTCTTACTCAAATTGAACACACACATCAAAGTTGAATGTACACATACATATTTATCATGAGGATGTTGCACGAAACCTCTTTAGATGTTATAGTATATAATTCTGGAGGATCAAGAATTTGCTATGCAAATCACTACTAAAACCTATATACAAAACATATTTATAGTGGGAAAATTACCATGGAGATTATAGGCAACAAGGCAACCTTGAATGTAATGATACTGGTAAAATGGAAGAAAAAGGAGGAGAGAGATTAAAGTCTGGAAATATGAAACTGTGACAGAAGAGTACAAAAACAAGGTTTGGAATGCTATAAATCCCAGTTGTAAATTACAGGAATAGCCTTCTTAAAATCTGCAGGGGGCAGAGATGCTCTTGCATCTTCTTTTATTCCTTGGGCTATCTTTGGGAGGCTTAGCAAAAAAAAAAAAAGGAACATTATTGTGTGTTCCACAGCCATAACTAGACAGATAAATGATAACAATCATGGCTGTAGGAAGAAAGGAACTGGAGGAAGAAGCTAGCAAAGATGAAGAACAGACCTAACTGTAGATGGATTTCTGAACAAAGATTATTCAAATTTCACAGACAGATGAACTCTTTTTAGTTCAGGAGAGAGAGAATTCAAAAACAAAGGGAATACAGTAAATGCGAATTTGGAATAATGAGTTATCTCTCTGCTTGTCTTTAGACAGTTCTGAATCCAAAGTGGTAGGAGATTAAGGTTGCTGTAGGTGCCATATATAAACATTAGATGGATGTTTTTATCCTTAAGGGCTATAGACAACTGCAAGTATAACTATCATCAGCTATGGTAGCACTTCATCCATTCAGTATTTTCATCATAGGACTATAGCCTGGCTATTTCTGATTTCAATAGTGAGAGCAAACATACAGGTATTGGAAGATTCCATTCCTACTTTCTGTATACCATTGAGAATGTTTCTAACAATTAAGTGACAGATCATTAAATGCAAACTACAGTTTGCTTGCTCTGATCAATCTTAAATCCTTGCTTAGCCAGCCTTTCTGAGAAAATGTATAGTTTTACCAAAATTCGCATGACAAAAAAACATAACTTTGTCTGGATTCTGTCCACAGATATTAAAATCACATCTTCTCTGACAATTGGCATGTCTTTCAGGCTAAAGAAAGTGAACTATGTTCAGAGAACAAATTAATTTTTGCTTTGCTTGTTGATCACAATAACATATGAATTCTTTATGCTACATATAGCTATCTCAAAACTAAAATGGGTGTACTGTATTCCAAAAAAGGCTCGTATGGAAGAACTGGAGGAAGAGATTGAGGCTGAACGTGCTTCTCGAGCCAAAGCAGAGAAGCAGCGGGCTGACCTCTCCAGGGAACTGGAGGAAATCAGTGAGCGTCTGGAAGAAGCTGGTGGGGCAACAACGGCTCAGATTGAGATGAACAAGAAGCGTGAAGCTGAATTCCAGAAAATGCGCCGAGACCTTGAAGAGGCCAGTCTGCATCATGAAGCCACAATGGCTGCCCTCCGGAAGAAGCACGCAGACACTGTAGCTGAACTTGGGGAACAAATAGATAACCTTCAGCGAGTGAAACAGAAGCTGGAGAAAGAGAAGAGTGAGCTGAAGATGGAGATTGATGACCTTACTGGCAACATGGAGTCTGTCTCCAAAACTAAGGTAGACAATTGAATCTCTCCATTGTTGCTAAACGCTCTCCTCTAGTTTCTGATTAATATTCTAAATAACGTGGGTGTTTTTTTTACAAAACAAAGAGTAATCTAGAAAAGATGTGTCGAACCCTTGAAGACCAGTTCAGTGAAACCAAGACGAAAGATGAGGAGCATGTGCGCCTGATCAATGAAATGAACACTCAGAAAGCACGGCTGCACACTGAAAATGGTGAGTTTGGTCACTTTTAGACTAAAGCATGACCACTGTTCGATCTATTCATTTCAAATACTCTTATCTTGCCTTTCCATAAAAATGTTTGGGCTCCCCATGCTAAATGTGCTATCATCATTTATATCAACCCTGTCAGCAACAGTAAAGACAACATGTGAATTTGAAGAATCATATTTGAGAATTAAAATCATGGCAGGCCATGGTAATATCTGTTTTCAAAACATGTGAGACAGAAATGGAACAATGTGATTTTTTTCCCCACAAGGTGAGCTTTCTCGACAGCTAGAAGAAAAAGAATCTTTGATTTCTCAGTTAATAAGAGGTAAACAAGCCTTCACCCAGCAGACGGAGGAACTCAAGCGGCAGCTGGAGGAAGAAAATAAGGTGATTTCCCCCTCCTGTATATCTTTTCATAGAACTGAGGGATGAACAATTCAAATGGAAAGAGGCAGGAAAGCAAAGCAAAACAAAACAAAACCACCAGCAGATAGGGGCCACAGAAGAGTTAGATCTAATTTCCAGCTGACATGAACGGATGAGAATTTAAGGGCAAATTATAAATAAGAAATATAGCAACACATGAAACAAGGAAAAGTAAAACTGCTAGAGATGCTATCATTTTGACTGAAAGGGCACAGTAATGGTGAACAGGAGAAATACATTTCCCCAACATAAGATTGTATCTACAGAAGTCTTTGCGGTAACAGTGTGACTTAGGATAAAGAAAGCAATAAAATAAATATAATTTTCAGAAACCAATAACAGTATTTGGTGAAATATTCACTGGAAAAAAAAACACCTTTTGAATTGGTTTGAAAGGTACAAACCAACTGCTAAAGGGAAGGTCATTGAATAAAGCCTAAATGTCTTATATGGCATAACCACAAGACAAAAATATTGTCTAATTGAACCAACTTCTCATTGAATATGTGATTATCTTCCTAATAAAATTGTTAACCCCCAGGCAAAGAATGCCCTGGCCCATGCCTTGCAATCTGCTCGCCATGATTGTGACTTGCTCCGGGAGCAGTTTGAAGAGGAGCAGGAAGCCAAGAGCGAGCTCCAGCGCGCCCTCTCCAAGGCCAACAGTGAAGTGGCCCAGTGGAGGACCAAGTACGAGACGGATGCCATTCAACGCACAGAAGAGCTGGAAGAGGCTAAGTATGTACGAGGAAAGAAATTGGGGGAGGATATTGGAAATATTAGAAAATAATCTAACCAGTAGACATTCTGCATCATATTCTCCATTGCTGCAGTGGATGCCATCTAGTTTTTGTTTGTTTTACAGTGGAAGCTAAATTGTTCGCAAAGCCCCTCAGCTGCTTCTCTGCCCCCCTCCCAGGCCTTTCCTATTGCCCTTCTTACCTATTTTATCAGTTCTGTACCTCAAATTATTTTGAGTTAATATTATGTTGTTTTTTGTGTATGTATTTAATTTTGATTTTTTTTAGCAGTCATTATGTTCACTGTTCTTAAATTGCTATTTATTATTTTATAATGTTGTACATTGCCCAGAGTGGCCTTGGTAGCCAGATGGGCAGTATAAAAATTGAATGAATGAATGAATGAATGAATGAATGAATGAATGAATGAATGAATGAATGAATGAATGAATGTTTTCTCACACACTAAAAGGGAGAGATTCCCCTTGCACCTATTGCCCTGCCACTTCCTTATCTGTCTGTCTGCCACCTAGCCAGGATCCCTACTTTTCCCTTCCCTTCTTGTCCTCCAAAACTGTTTGTAAAAATAGCTTCCGTATGTGACATGGGTTTTGGGGGTGCTTTATTTATTTATTTTTCCATTTTTCAGGAAGAAATTGGCTCAGCGTCTTCAAGAATCAGAAGAGCAGATTGAGGCAGTAAATTCTAAATGTGCTTCGCTAGAGAAGACCAAGCAAAGACTGCAAGGAGAAGTCGATGACCTCATGATTGATGTGGAGAGGTCCAATGCAGCCTGTGCAGCCCTGGACAAAAGGCAGAGGAACTTTGATAAGGTCTCATTTTCTTATTGGGTAATGGGTGGATTAGTGACATTTCCAGGAGCCATCTTTTATTATTGCCGTGAATCCAGCGCAACGTCTTTCATGGCAGCAGCTCAGTTCTCGCTTGACATTTATTTGTCATCACATGACCTCATATAATGTCCTTTTGGAAAGCAACATTAGATCCTTTAGTATGTAACCAAGTAAGTAACGCTAAGACAGATAAATAAAACATGCCCACCAGTGTTACATGAGATAGGGACTATGTCCAGAAATGGATAACCTCCATTAGGAGGTGGATTAATCTTTAGATACTACAGGATAATAATGAACAACTCCCTACACTTGATAGAAACCACCATCCTTATGAAGTTAGGTCCAGTGTGCAACCACTTCCAAATAGTTCAAAATCAAAGCTTTCTGTTTACTTGTTTGTTCCTTCCCATCAATACTATATATTGAGGGCCATGTTGTTATACATGAAAACATCCTTGACACATGCTTCTTGTAGCCAAGCTGCTGTTGCAGAACCATTTCTGGCACAGTATTCTTTTGAGCTTGTAGATGGTTGGCTCACATTCAAGGACAATTCGAGACTTGGGTCGCCCCTTGGCAAAAGCATCAGCTGGTAGGCCCTGTCCTCTATTGGTGAGCAGTTGCAGATGGCATTAATGGACTAAGGAGCAGCAGGTGGTGGTGGTGGGGGTGGGGGGCACTGCTTTAATTTCTTTCAGCATTCTGGAGTGATGCTATGTCAGGAAAGCAAAATAACAGCTGAACCCAGCTGCTAGATGCTTCTTGAAATGCTGGCCAGTTTTTTTAAAAATAACATCAAAGAGTTTTGTGGCCTATTACAGGCTAGCAGGTTTTATTTGGTATAAGCTTCCATGGGTTGCATCCTACTGCAACAGATGCGGTCCATAAGGATTATGTTGCTCTGAATGTGTTTTCGGTATTGGTTTTGTTTACCATTTTAGTGTGGCATTTGCTTGAGTCTTTTTTAAATGTTTCTGTACTTACAGTTTTTAGCTTTTAAATATTGTCTTTTACTGATGTAGCAACCTGAGGTCCTTTTTAAGGATAAAGGTAAGCTAAAACATTTTCAGTAAACATATGAATTGTATCAGATAAAATATGTTTGTCTTTAAGGTGGCAAAAGACTCATGCCTGTTTTTGTTGCAAAACAGCAATGTGGCTACTCCCTGGATATACATTTATATATTTTAAGCAGTATCCTAGGCACGCATCAACTGTGGGCTCTGTGACACTTTTGGAACCCTGGCAGATAATCAAGGATGATGCCACCTGCGGGTGCTGGCCCTCAAAAGTGCCCTGTCTGAAATCTAGGGCACAACATAATATTGTCTTGCTGTACTTCATATGCGTTGCATCTATTCCGTAGGTGTTAGCAGAATGGAAGCAGAAGTATCAGGAATGTCAGGCCGAACTGGAGGCTTCCCAGAAGGAGTCACGATGTCTGAGTACTGAAATCTTCAAAATGAAGAATGCTTATGAGGAAGTGTTGGACCAGCTCGAAACTCTCAGGCGAGAGAACAAAAATCTGCAGCGTAAGCTTCTTTTTGCCCTACAGTCCTTAGGGATGCAGTGCAGTACGGGCAGACACTTATAACCACTTTTCACCTATTTGGGTTTTTTTTTAACTTCCTAACCCCAGGTCAGTAGATCCTTTAGCAGATTCACAGATTTCCCCCTCCCCATGAAAAAAATAACAGCTAGCATGCTTTCCAGGGCAAAACAAAGGAAGGGAATTTTGCCCCTCCAGGCCGTGACATCACTATTTCAGATTATTTAGACATTATTCAGGAATATGATAACTTCCAGTCTGGGTACCGCAAAGCCCATGCTCCTGCCTGTCTGCTGAGCTTGAAAGCTGAAAGTATGGTTCACATGTAAGTTCGATGATTGCAGCATTAAACAATGGTGAATTACTTGTGTGAAGCAGGTTGTTACAGGACAAACACCACAGACAGATTTTTTTTCCTGATCCCTTCAGTGAAATTTTTTTTCAGCTGAGTCAATGATGAGCATGCACACATGAACCGGATTTGCAAAACTGATGTAAAGAGCTAAGCATCTTAAAATCTACGTAACAATCTAGCTAACACATCAGAGGAAACGTCCTTTCCTATGTGGGTTCCCCATGCTTTAAAGTCATTTACAGAGCCTCTGCCCCACATACCTTCAATGTAGAAAGCACATGTTGCTATTTCATAAATATTTCACTAGTTTGTCTTTTCTGTATTTTGTATGATATTTTGAGTTTTCTAGTCAGAAAAATTATTAATGTGTATAACCTTCCCTTTGAAAATAATAGGTCTTAAAGTACTTGAACTAATTGGATTATGTAATCTGAGCTGACACCAGTACGTCTGATAAAATCAGTGTAAACTGTGGGCTGCATCCACATTTAGGCATTTACAACCTGGACTATAGAAGTGGTTGTCCTCATGCTCCACCCACCCTCCTAAGAGCTCCTCCAGCCCCTGGAGATGTTCCTCAGAGGGTACTGCTGAATGGTGTGCCCTCTGATAAGAAGCATGAGGGAAGTCACTGATATTTTGATGAAAATACCTTTTGTGTACAGATCATAATTATAGCACAAACGTTTGCTTTGAACTGATTGGAAAAACTATTGGTTAAAAAAGCATGCATCTCATATGCTGCTGGAAATCTTATTGGACTGCACTTTAGTATTAAGCGCAGTACAGTATTGGTAATTGTGGTAATACTGATAAACTACTGGGTTTCTTTTTGCAGAGGAAATTTCTGACCTAACTGAGCAGATGGCTGAAACTGGCAAGAGCAACCATGAGTTAGAGAAGGCAAAGAAACAGATTGAGCAAGAAAAGTCAGACCTCCAAGCTGCCTTGGAAGAAGCTGAGGTGAATGTGGACTCTTCAGAGACTTCGTTCGCGGGGACTCTGCCTAGGTGGAACGCTCCTGCCCTCCAGCGGCAGTTCCCTGTCAAGTACAGACCAAGATAGCGCTGCTTCAAAAAAATGATTTCCCCATGGCCTCGCCTGAACTGATAGAGAAAACTCTGCCGCTATTTCACTGAAACATTGGGAGGGTTCTTACTGCCACCTCTTGGCTACACGTAGAATGCATGATTAAATTAAAAAGGCTTATTCACTCTGTTAGGAAGTGCTCCGGCAACCAAATCAAACTCAAAAATCTAACTGCATTTTCTCTGGAGTGATTTGAGGGCTGTGCCAAGCCAGCATCTAAAACACTGCAATGCTTAGGAACATTGCAGTGTATAATAGGGGGCAGGTCTTTCATTTTATCTTGATTTAAGGTCTGTCTTGTACTGCTGTTATTTTGAACAAAATAATTTCAGTACTGTATTAGGGGAAACAGTGATATTTCAGGGAAACTGGATGTGTTTGTATTTATTTATTCACAATTTTTGGATTCTGCCCTTGAGCCAATAAGGCTCTCAAAGTGGAATGGAGATGATAAAAAAACAACACACAAGATATTCCTTGTTTTCGGTATTCTAGGATGACTGGGCATCTTTTATCACCTTAGGGAGTTCTGCTTGTAACTACATGCAGAACACATCATCTAGTTTGGGCCTCACACCCTGGTTTTAAAGCTACAGAGTCTTTAGAACAACTAGCTTGGGATGGAAACATTTTAGAGAGGCAATGAGCCAAAGGTAGTTGCGTTTCAACAAAGCTGATGGAATGGCTCTCCTTCCCATCTTCAGCTGTGCCAAACAGCAATGAATAAAGACATAAGATTTTTATTTTATTTTATTTTGCCCTGTAATAGGCAACATAAAGAGCATCTGGAGCAGCTAGCATCAGACATTTCCCAATACATGTTGAGGGGCACAGAGTACACTGACAAACAGTAGGCGTGACACACTCACAAGGGACTGTTTCAGTGTAAAACACCCATTTTCTCAGGCTCACTTTGGTTCTGTCCATTCCACTTTATAGCCATTTAAGTGGCTTCCAAGTAACCTACTTCTCGAGGAACGTGGGTGGCTCTTTCTTTCCTTATTATAGTGGAATATAAGCAACTTATGTATTGTACAACCTTTTGGTCATTTTCATTTTATGAGTCAATAAAGCTAAATTTTCCTGTTTCCAGTTAGGAAGGGAATACAATTATTGCTTCCAAAGTGAAAATGCAGTTGTTCAATTATGTTTTGAAGATATATTTCTATGCAGAGGGAGGCCTGGAATTTTGAGGTTGCCCATTTTTTATTGTTTATATTGCTGTGTGTATTTTCACTGGAAGAACAGAACAAATAATTTTGTTGAACTGATTGTTTTTAGGGCTCTTTGGAACATGAGGAAGGGAAAATCCTACGCATCCAGCTAGAACTGAATCAGGTGAAGTCTGAAATTGATAGGAAGGTTGCAGAGAAGGATGAGGAAATTGAGCAACTGAAGAGGAATCACCAGAGAATGATGGAAACCATGCAGAGCACACTGGATGCTGAGATCAGGAGCAGGAATGATGCCCTGCGGCTTAAGAAAAAAATGGAAGGCGATCTCAATGAAATGGAAATCCAGCTGAGCCATGCCAACCGCCAAGGTGCAGAGACACAGAAACACATGAGGAACATCCAAGGGCAATTGAAGGTCAAATTGAAGTTACATCTTCTTTGGGTCTTACAGTGGTTTGTCTGGATTCATTTCACGATTGAGCAGGGAAGAGATTCCTCCAGTTCTTAGAGCAAATTCAGTTTCTGATAAGTTATTTTTGGCTGCATGCCAGTAATGGGTAGGGCCAATGGCAAAAGAGTAGGACCTAAACTACCAAGAGGATTGCAGTGCTTCTCGTTATCACTAGCATCTAACCCTTAGGAGGGTCCCCCCCCCAAACCTTTTAGAATAGGAAGAACCCCATGCAAAATCTGGGAATCCACTGAGGGGCCATAGTTACCTTCAGAGCTTCAGAGGACTCATCCAAGTCCCAGGAAATGCCCGTTTCTTCTCTAGGGCTGCAGTAGAAATAATGATGTGTGTTGAAAGTTTCTGTCTCGGGAGAAAGATTTTAAAATGAGAAAATCAAATACAGTCCTCACACTGAGCTGACTCACTCTGCCAAGACAAAATATCTTTGACCTAGAAGCAGTAAAGCAGCTCCCCTGTTGTTGAACCAGCCACTATGTATATGCTTTTGAATTTTATGAAACCCTTTCTTGCGTAATATGTATTCAAACTAAACATGAAAAAAGTCTCCTGATTTGTTTGAGAATTTGACTCTCAAGTTGCCATTTCTAAACCAAGTACTTAGGTGTTATATAAAAAATCTATTAGCCACAGTGATGTTAGCATTGTAATGCTTCAACCTTTTTTTTAAAGCGATAGGAAGTTTTAAGCAAGAATCATGGATATAGGGTTATGAAACAACTGGCTCCTCTTATTTTTATCCAGTGTTTATCTATACCATACCCATCCAACCTCTCTAATTTTCAAAAGCAGAAAATGTGGTTTTTAATTTTCTCTGACAAAGAACGGCATCCCTGATATTCTGAAAGAGTATTTTTTTTGTATATCGTAGGACTCCCAGATTCACCTGGATGATGCTCTGAGAGCCAATGATGACTTGAAGGAACAACTGGCAATGGTAGAGCGTAGGAACAATCTAATGACAACTGAGCTTGAGGAGATGCGAGCAGCTCTGGAGCAGACTGAGCGCGCTCGCAAAGTATCCGAACAAGAGTTGGCCGATGCCAGTGAGCGTGTGCAACTTCTGCATTCCCAGGTATAGACTCACAAAGGCCATGGAGTCTCACGTGTGTAGAAGGCCAAATAGTTCATTCCGATTATTACGAACTAAATAATCTCTTATTCTCCCCCCCCTCCTTTGTCCACCTTACTCCTAGATTCTCTTCACTTATCCAAAGGGAAATCTAACAAAGCACTCATGCATCCCTGCCCAATATTCTTGGTTTTGTAGCATTAATATAGGCTGGTGTTTCCATGGATAACAAAAGCTGCTGCAGCAAAATAAAGAGATATCTGAGCTGTCCTTTGTGCCCACAGAACACAAGTCTTCTCAACACAAAGAAGAAGTTGGAGGCGGACCTTACTCAATTCCAGGGAGAGATTGAGGATGCTATCCAAGAATCACGGAATGCTGAAGAGAAAGCCAAAAAGGCAATTACAGATGTAAGTACCCTGGCTTGTGGGCAGCCACCTGGAAGTGTTTTGTATTAACACGTCAATACTTAAGTGTTATCCATCTGGCTGTTGATTTTTCCACATTTGTTCCTCCAGTTTGGTCTCTACTCTAACAAAACGATAGTTTCTTCCACTCGAAGAGGAAAGGAAAAGTCCCTTTCAGCAATGCTGCTGCTGCTTATCTATTTTCCTTATTTCTCGCCAGGCTGAAACTGGTTCGTCCAGACAAACCTCCTTCTCCTAGGATGTATAAGTAAAGCAGGAAGGAACTTACCCTCAAAGCTATATTTGGCAATACCACTTTGAAGAAAATCTTGTACAAAGGCCTCCTGTGTCCCT
This sequence comes from Pogona vitticeps, assembly GCF_051106095.1. Lineage (NCBI taxonomy): Eukaryota > Metazoa > Chordata > Lepidosauria > Squamata > Agamidae > Pogona > Pogona vitticeps. The sequence continues at coordinate 130,812,757 of NC_135784.1, forward strand.
AATCTCCATGGACCTTTGGTCATTTGTGATTATACCCTGTGGTTAAGAATGCCTCCAACCACACTTTACTAGTGGATTGTTGGTTTCTTCTCATATTGTGTAAGAAATGCAGTCTTGGCCTAGCTATAAGTCTAGAGGGAATTGTCTACTTCAGCCTTTGAACAAAGGTCTTGCTATTTTCAGGAGATTCATTTGATTTGATGGTTGTTGTGGGTTTTTTGGGCTCTTTGGCCGTGTTCTGAATGTTATCCTTGTTGGCCTACAACTCCTGTGAGCCCCAACCATTGTGGCCAGGGTAGGCAGGCTAGCCCTACATTAGGTCCAATGAGGCAGTAACCTTGTATGGGATCCTTCTGAATGTGACAGATCTGACATTCTGCCTCTACACCACCATAAGAGGGGCCATGGTGACCTTTCCATCTGTTGTGTCTTTTGTTGCAGTCAATAAACAATAGTCATACTCAGCCAACAAACCAAGCACTTTTTACCCTTGCACAACAGGAAGGAACTGTGTGCTCCAGCACATGAGGCATCATAATCTCTGCACCTGTCTGTCATAGGGTAAAGCAGCAGAAGGAGATGGCATGTTGAAAACCAAAGGCAAGCCTACTGGCATAGTTGCCAGAGGAGGGAAGGAAGAGTAGGGCATGACAGCCACTACATGCGTCCAGAAACTGGCTGTTTCAGTCATCCAGGGGATAAGAATGTTAGAACTAACCAGGTTTGGGGACCATGTGATGGGCAGTAAGCAACAGCCGCCGCTGTCCCAAGAACTGCCTGGAGAGGTACTTACAGCTACCATGTGGGTTTTTGTCTAATTAGGCAGCCATGATGGCAGAGGAACTGAAGAAAGAGCAAGACACCAGTGCTCACCTGGAGAGGATGAAGAAGAACCTGGAGCAGACCGTGAAGGACCTGCAGCACCGTCTGGATGAGGCAGAGCAGTTGGCACTAAGAGGTGGCAAGAAGCAACTACAGAAATTGGAAGCCAGGGTAGGTATGCCAACTCGGTGGGGGGGAGGAGCATTCAACTAACTATATTGCCTAAAACTCTGGAGAAAGGCATGGATTTTGACATCTTACTAATATTAAATGACATATTTTCAAAAATGGGCCTCCACAACTGATTTGTTTTTCCCAGCCACAGGGCACTATAATAATTTTCCAGAGATACATTGGTTATAGTTTGATCTCTTTATTAGAACAATCTGTTTAGGTGCATGAGTTGGAAAATGAACTTGATGCTGAACAGAAACGAGGAGTTGAGGCTATCAAAGGAGTGAGAAAATATGAGCGGAGGCTGAAAGAAATAACTTACCAGGTAATACTATCTTCTCATATTCATTTCTTCTTGCATTTATTTCTGGTATTTATTTTCCTACCATGACTTATAACCCTGTTGGAGGTTGGAAGGCAGAAGACCTTCAACAAAAGGGGGATGCTTAGTTTTTCTGCCTTTGGCTCTCTGGAGGATAATCACCCTCCCAAGTCACAACTGTTAGATCCTTGCAGTGTGGGTAGTGTGTGCATTTCCTTTACATTCCATGTAGGCTGAAGAAGATAAGAAAAATGTTTTCAGGCTCCAAGACCTGGTGGACAAGCTGCAGCTGAAGGTGAAAGCGTATAAGAGACAAGCTGAGGAGGCTGTAAGTGCCCAGATCTCAAATATTCCCTGTCAGGCTTAAACGTGGATTGTCTAAATGAGCAGAGAACAGTAAAGAATTCCTAGAAATTTGAATTATTTGTATGCTGTCACCTTTGTGAGCAGTACCAATATAAACTGTGAGATATTTTCACCCCTAGTCCCACACTCTTGCAGTTAGAAAGAAGACTGCCAGAAAACCTGGAAAGATCAGAATTGACTTGATGGCATGTAATTAATATTATTTTAAGAATAACTCATCAGATTACGGGTGGTAGAAGGATGAAGCTCATGGCTGGGGCTTCCTCACACAGCAGAAGTCTGATATGGTGTAGGTCTGCATAGTCTCTTCGCCAACCATGCAAAGGCAAAGGAAGTTTCTTCCACAGCCAAAGGTATCCTTTGAGGAGCTGGGCAGTTCAATCCTCATATCTAAAAAGTATAGCTGGTCAACCCATATGTTTGTGTCATGGCAGGAAGAGCAGGCCAACGCAAACTTGTCCAGGTGCCGGAAAGCTCAGCATGAGTTGGAGGAAGCAGAAGAGCGAGCCGACATTGCTGAATCCCAGGTCAACAAGTTGAGGGCCAAAAGCCGTGACATCGGGGGAAAGGTAATGGGCTTGCTGGAGTGCTGGGGAAAAGATGCTGCAGATCCAGGATATCTTTTCAGCTGTCTTTTGTTGATATTTCTCTATTGGCATGCTCACTTTCCTGCCTAGCTCCTCCAAAGCACAGCCTTCCCCTTACCATTTAACATCTGGTACTTCTTAGTTGAGAAGGGAGGATGAGGAGAGACATTTGTGATGCAAGTGTAGTCTCTGTGTTATAAATTATGACTTCAAGACTGCAGTCCTGTACATAGCTTACCTAGGACAAACAGTGCATTTGGTGGGCCTTTCTTCTAGGACAGAGATAAACGAACTTCAGTGGGGCTGAGAGCCATTTTTCACATTTCACATCAGCCTGAAATGGGTTGAGCTAAAAGAGTAATTTATATGTTAAAATATGTGGGAGCAATTGTTATTCCTTGTAAAGGTTGCAGTGGTGCTTTGATAAACGAAAATGGGTGAGGTTTTTTTAAAGTTTTTTTTTTTCAAACTGAGAGGGCCCTCTTTTTAGTGGCCAAACATTTTTTTTCAAAAAATAAAAATAAAAAATAATTTGGGGAGGGTTGTGTGGAGCCCCTGTCGTGCTCAGGGACACCGATATATGGGGAAATTGTCCCACAGAAGGCATATTGGTGTTTCCTGAACATTTTCTTGTGTTGGACACAAACACCGGATGCTCAGTTTTAGATAAACCAGAACTGGGATTTATTGGCACATTATACAAAGAATTATCAACGTTGAACTTGTCAGTAGTTTTGTCTCTCGCTGCGAACAGGTAAAACGAGGGTGTCCATAAATCTTGTAAGAATGGGTTATAACCTGATTCATACCAAGGACCCTTAACGAAAGGATTAGTCTCTACATGGTCCCGGCTGTCAACGTCCACTTCTGTCCTCATCACGTCCCTCTGGATCAAAGGGGTCGATTTCCTCTGCATAGGGGTCCCATGGTCCAGTAAATACCTCCTCCGGCGAGCCTCCTCCAGATGCTACGCTCGCCTTTCTCCTTCTTCCCTTTCCACCGCCTCTTTTTCCTCTCTCAATCGTCTCCCCCACTCTCTGGCTTCGGACTCCCCCCAATATGACGGCTTGGGAGGCAGACCTCATCTCCTTCTGTAATCAGCCTCTTCCCAAGGCACTCTTACTTTCTCACACCTCCCTGTCCATGGGTCCTCTACCCATATCAACTCCCAGCCCCTGGGTACTGCATCCCGTTCTCCTTTTATATCTGCATTTCCCGCCTCTACCAATGGTCTTTCTCTCTCTCCAGTTCCCGCCTTTTCCGATCCTGTTTGGGTGGCCACTGAGAGCCTTGTCATACCCCATTCTAACTCACGGGTATCTATTCCCTGGTGCCTGACCACGACGCGGGGAGTTGTAGTCCCTGTCTGGGTCTCCTTTTCCTTTCTAGGGGAGGACGACACTCCGGTGAGAGCTTCAATCGCCTCGCCTCGGGTCTCACATTTCTCCTTACATTTTTTGGAGAATGAGATCATCTTTGAACCCAAGTTGTCAGTTATTCTAGGATCACAGCATATGACACTATTGTACACCACTAACCTATCTGACACAGCATAATGTACTTTAGCTGTCAGTGCTTTTCCAGTTTCCTGACTTGCATTTTTGACATCCTAATGAGGACCTTTCACATTCCTTGTAAATAAGATAACATGCCCGCTATTATTACCTGCTTTCCTACTACATATTTTATCCCATGAGCAAGGACCTCAGTATCGAAGTGCAAGATCTGGAAAGCTCTATAACCCCCCTTTACCCTGTAACTTGATGACAAATTTAGGTGAAATATTATCAAATCCAATAAGAACTTATCCTCCAATATGTTTGAAATGGAGAGTGATAGGATTTGTACACCTGCAATAAACAGCTGGAAAGCCTTAACAAATCTCAGGGGAGTTGAAGTATGGATAGATTTTGTAAATCTAATGACAATAATTATGGGTGTCTGCAATGGGGAAGGGAGGAAGTCACCTCCCCTAATGAGCCACAGTCCTTGATTTCTCATGTTCTTTTTTTTCCTTTCCTTTTTTAAAAAAGACTGTAGCCCTCCTGGAATTTGAGATACAAGGCAAAATGTGCGGGCACTGTTCTGCCTAAGTGGTTTACATGAAATGGCTATGCTTTGCTCCCTCCTTTTGACCTTTTAGTCAATAAAGGAAGCCATAGACAATTATTAATATACGCTTTATACAGAGAAGGAACTTTCTGGGTTCATTTTTATTCTGGACTTCCTGGAAGAAAGAGCCATTGTTTCCCTCCCAAAAATAATTCATTAGTACCTGTGTGTGGTGTAACTGTGATGGGTGTGTCTACCTGTGTACTCTCCCTGCAAAATATAGCAGAAAAGACACAATTTAGGGTGCAGTCAGACTGTGGGAAAGGTGCGCGTCTGATTGCACCAGAAAGTGTCACTTTTGAGTTCTCTTTAAGCAACCCTTCTTCCTTTTTGGGGAATTGCTTGAACCCAAATAAGTAGTAGCCCTACTGCTGAGCCAAAAAAGGTCCGGCTTGGGCACGGATCCAGGTCAGGCTGGAGCACTAATCTCTATATGTCATTGACTGTGGGAAAGAACACACCAATCTGTGCCACAAGTGGTCCAAAAAGCAAGTTTTATGCCTATGTGATCACATCCTTAGTTATACTGCAAAATTAGTACTTTTCATATTGAAAGCTATAGCTCCCCTCCCCCAATTTGCGAAGAGAGTGTGGATTACACCAGCCATGCAAAGTAGTTGGCTGTCATGCTCATTTTTTCTTAGGGCTGATAAAAGTTACCAGTTCACTCTCATGATACTTTGAAGGAGAAGAGAGGTTGGGAAGAAATACATGTATTGGGAAGTGAGAGTTGTGCTGTGAAGTTAACTGCAACAGTAGGACAATTAAGAGCTGGAGGAGCTTATCAAGTAAATCAGCTCTTTTACTCGATAAGGGACATCCACTGAGAAATACAGTAGAGGGAGGGCTAGAACTATGGCACATAAATTTCTCAGAGGTTACTTAACAAAAATGTCTGCAAAAGGCCCTTTACAATAATTGAAATCATGCTCTCTGGTGCCCTTATTAGCATAGGCTTCATAACATTACCTGGTTACTGTATACAGCACTGGTTCTTAACCTTTGTTGCTCAGATGTTTTTGGACTGCAACTCCCAGAAGCCTTCACCATCAGTTCTGCTGGCTGGGGTTTCTGGGAGTTGCAGTTCAAAAACACTTGAGTAATAAAGGTTAAGAACCACTGGTATACAGTGTCACAGATTTCTTTTCATCTCAGAGTTGAACAGGAATTGTGTTTATACTGGCATCTCACAGCCCTGGCATATGCCTGAAAAGGATCTTTGTTCCATTCTTTGCTGTTTTTATTTTTTTTTAACTTTTGCTTCCCCTCTATGTTCTGCCTCTGTGATGTGAAGATCAAGTCAAGGCAGTGTTGGCAGAAGTCTCAAATTTTGTGTGTGTCAGGGTGGGGAATTCTCTCAAACCAAAAAAAGAGAGGGTGGGGTGGGGGTGGGGGAAGGTAATCAAGCAGAAGAGTTCCTATTTTTCTTCCCCATTGTTATACTCCTATTATACTCTTACCTCCTACATTTGTCACATTCTAACCATTCTATTGCCTCACCATCTTCAACAAATTTATTTCTTTTTTATACAGAAATCTGAAGAATGAGGTCAGCCTGGCAACACTGATTCCACACAATGTGGAGTTCTTCATCTTGGTTGATGTAGATATAAATTTTCTGACCTGAATAAAAATACATTTGGGCAGCAAAGTTCAGTTCTCACTATTTAATGTTATATTAGAATTAGAAAAAAAAAACTGGTGAAAAATGGTGGCAAACCCCATAGGAATGTGGAGATCAAACACAAGAATGGAATTCTAACTGAAGAAGAGTCCCCAGTATTTGTGTATGAGTCTCTATATTTTTTTAATCAAGGGCCAGATACCTACATAAGCTAAAAAAATAACTTTCTGGCTGAAATCCAGTAGCATAAACCTATACCACATAAGACTTATGACATCAATAGCTGTGGCCGTGTTTTCCCAGGAAGTAGAAGTTTCTGAGTCCCCATTCGCCCGCCCCCAATTCGTGATCTCCCTTGGCATCCTTTTCATTCTAGGGAAGGCACTGGCAGCAAAGCAGTGGAGGGATCATTTAATTTCCAAAAATAACCATCACTGGTAAAATCATCCCACCAGTATTAATTTTCAGAAATTAAAGACACCCCTCCACACACACACACATACACATACACCATTCCACAGAGTCCCAACTGCTTCCCCAGGGACAAAAGGGATCCCAAGCAAGCCTTCAGGGACCCTCAGGGTGCGGGTGGGGATCAGAAAGTTCAATCCTGAAAAGCAGCCACAACTGTTGGAATTCTCCAAAGCATGTTAAAAGGATAGTTGTCTCAGAGGGTTATCACTGGAATATAAACACTGTCCTCCTTTGCACATCCAGTTTTGGATGAACAAACAGCAAAGGAGATCACATTGCTAGTGAGAAGACATTATTACAGCCACAAACACATGACCAGTGTCTTATTTGTTTCACTGTTTTTGTTTTGTTTAATTTTATCAACTGTTAACTGCCCAGAAGAGTGCATTGCACTTTATAAACTAATGAAACAAACAAACAAACAAAATAGTAAGGCCCTAGAAGTCAGTGTGAATAATAATGGGCCATCCTGAGCACTCCCTTTAACATCATTTGATAGGCTGGTTTAGGCTTGGAACACTGTCAATCTCTATTCAAACAGTTTTTCACAATTCAAGCTGACAATTTAGAAATGTAGCTACTTTGGGGTTAATTAATAGTAGTATACATTTGCGAATACCTATTTTATTTTTCTGTTTGTTTTTTTCTTATTTCATTTATGTTCTGCACTTTCAATTAAAAGTATCCCTAGGGTGGCAATTGCAGGCATATTGAACTAGATTTAACAACTTGAGCAATAGAACAGAACGACATCATCAATGATCAATACTGGAATAAGAACAACATTGGCAAGCTGGTTTTAAAAAATCAATCAACATTTTGAAACGCCTTGAAAAAAGTTTGTGGACATTCTTAGCTGAAATCTGCCACTGATCAGCCACCATGGGTCCTAAGAGACAACTTTTGCTGGGTTCTAAGGGCCAAGCCACATGTGCATATTTTTTTCATAACTTGGGCAGAAGAGTATGTTAAAGACTACACACATTAACATTTTACTGCATGATGCATTGGAATGCATGTCAAATCCATGTGACTTTGGTGAAACTGACCTTCATATAAATAAATAAATAAATATATTGTAGTCTATTTAGGTGCTTCAATTTGTCTACACATTTAAATACAGTTCTGTCGCATTTGGAGGCTCTAATCATTGTTCAGACCTCTGGATTTTTGTAGCTGCTAGAAAACGAAAGCAGTAAATCAAACATAGCAATGCAGGATTTATATGTCTAAAGCCATTTGTTATGACTTGGAGTGAAGAATATTCCTTGTTGTGCTTTTGTAAACAAGAAACACATGCTGGTGAGGAGAATGGCCCCAAACTCCAGAAATTCAGAAAACATGATTTGGAGCCTTGCACTAGAATTGCTTACATCTTGTATAGTCGCACATCATGCATATGCACAGGCAAGAGCAAACCCTGACATTCCCCAGACACCATGTGCTGAAAAGCCCTTCTCATAATTAGACTAATAGGTTTATGATGATTATGTGTGCTAGTTTTAGGAGTCAACTTCCTTTAGATACATTCAGGGACACAACCTCTGAGCATGCAGGAGTGAGAAGAGCTAATCCCTGAATGAAAGCCGCCCAAATCCCGAGGAGGAAGTGGTATTTAAATGGCTCGTAAAAGCTCCCAGAGCTATTTTGGATGAGGAGTGAGATGCTTCTCTGCGGCTTGCTGTGCCTTGAACAAGAGTCAGGAATGACAATGCGTTTTCGCTATGTAAAAATGTCTCCCATATGCAGAGCACCAGATGATGAAATACATAGACATTTAGTTCCAGCATCATACTTGGCAATCTTTCTTCATGATACATTTGCACTTTGAATCTAGGAAGAGCCCACAAGAGAGCAACCCAGCATTTACGTAAGTGCTAAGCCAAAGGGGATGAGCTACATATCACAGCAAACAGGTATAAAGATCCCATTGATCTGGAGGGGTGCGGATGGGGGTGGGTGGGACTATGAACTTCTGGATTGCTTGTGTACTGCCATGCATCTCACATACTACATGGACCCTTGATGTGGAACATAAGGATTTGGAAGCCACCTTGAGTCCCAATTCTGAGAGGAAAGTAGTCTCTGAATATAATAACAAATAATAAATTTGTTATTAAGTTTGCTGTCCTCTGAAGATGCCGGCCACAGAGACTGGCGAAACGTCAGGAAGAACCACTTTCAGAACACGGCCAAGAAGCCCGAAAAACCCACAACAACCATTAGATCCTGGCCGTGAAAGCCTTCGCGAATACAATAAATATATGGTCACACTGATATTCAAAAAGCCAAACTCACTTGCTTTTTGCTTTATTTTTGCCCAATGAATTGATATTTCATAGGACTGAAGTACTGTATTACCAAACTATGCCAACAATGTAGCATCTTCTAAATATTTTCAGAGTAATATAGTTTGCATATGTCCAACTACCGAAAAATTCCCCAAGGTGAAGGCTCTTTTTTGGGGCAGCAGAGCTTCCTACATCCTGAGTGCCAGGATGGTATAGTGGATAGAATGTCTGACGATCACTAAGGAGAACCTCAGTTCAAATCTCTGCTCAGCTATGGAAACTCACTGAGAGGTGGCAATGGTAAAACCACTCCTTAAATATCTCATATACTTTGGAAATTCTATTAAGGTTGCTATGAGGTGGATACGACTTAACAACATGTAACAAACCGAGCTTCCTAGGTTCATCGCGGTGTACAGTTTTGACCAGTTAGGAAAGGTGAAAGGAGGTGTAGGAAGAGGCAAGTAAAAAAAAAAGTCTAATCCCTGTCACCAGAGCACAGAATGCTGTCCTCTGAAGATGCCGGCCACAACCTTCAGAACAGGGCCTAAGAGCCTGAAAAAAACACAGCAACCAAAAAAAAAAAAGAGTCTCAAGCTTTTGCTGATGGGCACAAGACTGATGGTGAGTTCGCAGCCTATGGAGAAAAGCCGAAATAAATCCTATTAGAGTTCAAAGGGATATAGGTGTCTTTGCACAGCGGGCAAAGTGGGGCCATTAAGCCTAAGGGTGAAATCCCATTGGTTCAGGTGAAGAAAGTTCAGTCCTTAAGATGTTGACAAAATACCACTCCCATCACACCTCATTACTGGCCAAACAGCTAGGACTGGTGAGAACAGGAGCTTAACATCTGGAGAGCCACATGTTCCCTAACCCTGCGTGGAAGAAAGCTTTCACCTTACACCAGAAAATGTATTTGTTAGGAAATCCTGCTTTTGATATTGGTCTACTGTTCTCCTCCATAGTCATCTAATTGAGAACCAGCCATTTGTTAAGGCTTGCCAAAATCGCCCCCATTTGTAAAACTGCTAAAACCAGCTTTAAATTGAAAAGAAAGCAGGTGCATTACAATAACTATTGAAACAAAGCATATTTCATTAATTTATATTAATATAGATATTTAGTAAAATACTGTATGGTCATGAATAGAGAAAGAGTTAAGGAAGATGCATTTAGCTGGCATGGCTACCCTCCAAATATATTTGTGAATGGAGCATCCTATGTGAGATGTCCTCTAGTTCTTTATATAAATATATTTCTGAGGAGTAGTTGCGTGGGACCTGTGGCAGTTAAAAAAGACTTTGAAGTGAGTTTCATTTGTGGCATAGGCATATTTGGAGTATGTTCCCAGGCGTTCTTTTCTTAGTAACAACAGTTAATGTTTGGAACAAACCAAATCCTATATGGTTGGTCAATTTGAAATCTGAGCAGAGAGGGTGCAGGATGTCTTGTTTGCTTCAGATCACAGGCTTCTGATCTTCACTGCACAAAACCAAGACACATGCCCTCGCTGAGCACTGGAAGTGTCAGTTTGTTTATCTTACTGCATTTCCCCTGTGCTACTGGCACACAAAAAGGCTCTCCATACATCCAGTCCCTTTTGTCAGCAAGAGAAAATCCTTGCCCTCAGGCCTGTAATTCAAAAAGGCATGAAATAAAAGGAGAAAAAAGAATGGGGAGAAAAGAGGCAAAGTATTAGCGGTTGGGTAAAAAGAGAGGCGCCTTTGACAATAAGCAGCTGAATCATCTCAATTCCCTTCCAGGAGCTGAAGGTGACTTTGAGAGCCCTTGCAGACAGACCTTAGTGATGTGTTCAGGTACTAGATCAATGTAAGTAAAAGTAGATCCGCTGGGTAGGATTCCCTTGTTTTTCCTTCCACCCGCCATCCCCAACCTGTCTTTCCAGATCCATGTACTCCTCTGCACATTTCTAAGGATTAATGTTGTCAGGGGAATGTTAATTCTGAATTCCTGGAGGTTTAAGAGATTAGGGCCTCATCTTTACCACTTTACAGACATGGCATTTTATTTTTAATTGTGAGAGACTTTTGCACATGAGTCATACTGAGAGAGAATAGTTGCTTTATAAGCAGATGGCTGTAGAACAGAGACACAATTGAAGGAGAATTACTGAGCCGGCTATGTCAAGTAGACGACAGGCACACATCTATACAGCTCAGCCACAGAGAGCTGACCATCAGGAATCCCCCCCCCCACATGAAAGCTGGGTACCCCAAATTAGCTAGATGTTCTATGCGGGTCTCTGTTGTATCCCACATATGAGATTGTATTGTCGCATTATAGGGATATCATTTTCAAAAATCATCTGAGTTCATAGTTATCCAGTTTATCTCAGATATTAGATTAGGTAACAGGATGATCTCAGCAGAGCTCAGGGCCATTTTTAGATGCTAATTTGAATATTTAATTAGCAAATGTTATTTTATTAGGTTGATAAGAGTTGCTAAACCGATTTTAAACATTATTTTAGCTGCCTTGGGTCCTGCAAAGGAGAAAGAAGGGAAACAAATCAACAAATGAATAAATATTATAAATAAAAATGCATTAAACTGAAAAGCCCCCTTGTAGCCTGTCAAGGCCAATTTAAATTTAAACAATGGAGGGCTTCATGTGTGAGCAAACCTTGAACCTGATCTGGGACAAAACGGGGGACCAGTGAAGGTGAGCCAAAACTGGGGTGATATGATCAAATTTGCTCACACCAGCTACCAGCCTGGCTGTCACATTCTGGACCCGTTGTAGTCTCTGGGTCAGTCTCAAGGGAAGCCTCACAGAAAGAGCACTGCAGTAGTCAATCTGGGAGATGATTCATGCATGCGCCAATATCTAGAGGGAATCCTCAGCTAGGTAGGGGTGGCATTCGGTTAAAGGCAGATCTGGACATGGATGCAATCTGGGAGTCCCAAGAAAGTCTGTGAGAAGTAACAGACTCACAGAGGAGTCTATGCAAATTCCTCAGGGTACACCCCTTTCTCTAACTGGTACTTCAAGTCTCACTAGCTTATTCTGAGACATTTGTAGGAGGGGGGAAAAACCACTTCTTTACTTACACTTACTTGAAATTATAGACTTGTGTATGCTGCTTTCTTTATTACTTCACAGAGTTAGCAACCGAGTGAACTGATCAACAGCAAACAAACAGCTGCCATCAACAGACTAAAGAGAAGAAAAAAATAACGCGCCGTAGACAGGTGGGTCTCTTTTCAAATTCAAAGGCTGGAAGGAACAATTGTTTAGTGCTGGATATACAGACAATAACCCCAGCCAGAAATATCCCTCTCCGTCACACAAACCACAGACAGCATGCAAGGCTGCAAACAAAACTCCAACAGCTACAACCTAGTTTCATCTTCAGAAAGCATTCAGGTTGCATCTTGAACATAATATTACTCACAGATAAGTATGCAAACAACTCTGGTATTAAATTAAACGCCACTAAGCCAGGAACAAGTAGAGTGTATTTGTGTGTGTTATCTCTGTGTGTGCATCATCTGTTTATGTGTCCACTAATAACACTACGAATTAGATTTAACAGTATAGACACACAACAGTCAGGGGATTGAATTGTAGGAAAAGTCTGTAGGGAAGGACTGGTGTAGAATGAGGGGCACAGAGAGGATAATGGAGGCACAAAATACAGTCGACAACTCTGCTATCTCGTTTAAGTGCTACTCCTCTTGTTCCCAACAGGCAGGCATAGGAAGAAGAGAAATCTTGTAACAGGTTTGGATATATCTTTACACCTCCTCCCTCAAAACATTACGACATCAGAGAGTATAAACTAATATCTGGCAAGCCATCAAAACTTCAGACAACCTATCCTATGGTTTCATGCCTGTGGCAATGGCAGATTTTTCTTTATATGATTTCCATCAGTTTGTTTTTTAGAAATCTTAGCTGAAATCCTGTTGTTTTATCATCGTAAGTTGTGCTAAAGTAGGCATATTGAATTCAAATAGGCCTACTTGTGACTGGTGCTAAAGTAAGTTGTATCTTGAATATCTCATTTGAATCAATAGAACTTATGGAGTTGACTCACCAAGTCCCTATAGATTCAATTAAACTACTCTGGTGCAACTTACTACATGATGCAACAGGATTTCAACTGTTCTGTCTCTTCTCCCTAATCACTGCCTATCCAGACAGACAGATTCCCTGCTTTGGAAGGGATCCTGCTTCAACAAGCAACAAGAAGCCATTGAACAGAGAACAGGGGTGTGGCTTTCAGTGATGGGTGGTGGTTATAATAGCAGTATTTGTGTCTCTGTGTGTTAGGCAGCGATTCTAAGTGTGAAAAGTGAAGATTCGAAGTGCACAAGAGTGTATCTATATTGCTTCTAAAACACTAGAGATTATGACTTAATTTCTGGCAAGGCATCAAAACCTCGACTAGCCTATCCAAAGGCATCTACAAGTGATGTGTCTTTGCCCTTTCCCAAGGAGCTTGTTTGGAAAATCCATCTGCAGCCTTTTACTCAGCTGTGGACATGCAGCAGCAAAGGCCTTGATCTTCCCTGCTGAGATTCTCAGTTCTTCCCACGATAGAAGGTGTGATCAGATGGCAGGAAAGATGCACATCCAATTAATCAATAGCACTGGAAAGGTTCACTTAGCAGGGAACAATCTCCCTTAAAGTGACCCTTCCATTTGTTAGGGAATTGCTCCAGCCCAGCCCCTGTAGGTAGTAATCCTACAGATGGACAAAAAAAAGCTCCATCTTGTGTAGAAATTGGGGTCAGGCTAGAGTGGAATTCCCCATATGTTAAGTGATCACAGAATAGATCACACCGGTCAATTCTACAAGCAGCCTAAAATGAAATCTATTTTCCTGTGTGACCACATCCTAAATTTATAGGCTAGAGTCCACTAATAATGCAGATAATACTATATCAGCGGTTCCCCAGATGTTCTTGGATTAAAACTCCCAGATGTCTTCACTACTAGCTGTGCTAGCCAGGATTTCTGGAAGTTGCAGTCCAAGAACATCTAGGAACACAGGGCTGGGAACCACTGTACTGGATACAGTAGATCGCATTTAAGGCTGCAATCCTAAAATATAATCACTAAGAAATAAGCCCCTGCCATACCCCAAACATTGCACAACTTGGTTTTGAGTGAACACAAATAGGATCATGTTGCACATTTTCTTAATTTTAATGGGATTAAGGCATATGCGCTTTGTCCAAACAGTGGTAGCCATAACTGTGGTTAAAATGTGAGTTTAAAATCAGATTCCAACCAGACCTCTTCTTTGCAAAAGGAGTTCTCAATGTAGACTATCTATTGTAAACTATCAGTATAGTTTTATCATAGATTTTTCAGAGTAGGTTATCTATTATAAGCTTTCAGTATGAATCTCAGTTCAGTTATTACTAAGCATCTCCCCCTCCCATTCTCTCAGTGGTCCGTCAGTGGCCTGTGGGGATCACCTCAACGGAAGACATCAACTGTGTCCTCTTGTCTCCTCATTTACATTTACTGTATGCAGCTTCTCATTCTACAGGTGATATAGAGTGACCCTGCTGACTAGCAGTCATGGAGGGAATTTAAGCTCCATGAATTTACCCAATTCCCCTTTAAAACCATTATTCCTCTTAAAACCAAATGCAAGCTGGAACTAAGCTAGGAATGGAAATTAATAACCAGCTTTAATATAAGAATAGAAGGAGACGAATGACTGACATGCATAGAATGATGTTTATCGGGCAGAGCCTGCTTAAATGAACACATACCTATGTTCTCAGCTAGAATTAAGATGGAGGATGTCAACTTCACCTGCTGGCAACAGTGGGACAATGAATGAGATACAAGATTTGGTATCAGTTTGACTTTCCTATATCTATTCAAGTGGCATCATCCTCGGACCAGGGACACCAGCTGTTTCTTACTATTGGGGTCCATTTACTTATTATCTTCTGGAGGGATACATGTCACTGTGTATTAGCAATAGAGACCATGGAAGAAATGAATCACAAGCAATCTCTCTCTCCCGTCCTTTTTAAAAAAAACTATCTGTTGTCTAAATTGTTTTGGGTGTACTTTCTCCATTCTCTTCTCTCAGCAGTCAATGTTACAAGTCACGTAATGAATCCACAGCTCGTAAGTTTTCCAATTTGGCTTACAACTCTTAGAATCCTTGAGTTAGCACAGCCATTGATTGAGAGTCCAAAACCTTCAAGCTTTGAAAGAATTGCTTAAAAAATAAATCTCTCGTCAGAAGTGGCCTTCTGCTATTTACTTGGACTATCTCAATGCAAAGGGAGAAAAAAGGAGACAAAAGACAATATTTAAGATAATCACATTCAGAAAATAGTTTTGTGTTGCTGGGAGGTGGTCCCAAGGCATTCTGATTTGTACGTTCAACAAATGTATCTGGAAACTATTAACAACACAAAGGGAATCTTTCAAAGAGATGGAAGAGTATATTTTTATATCCTTACAGTATCAGACATATAGTTCAACCCAGACTCAAAGATATGCCAGCTGGATCAGGAATGGGCACATGCCCAAGCTGTATGCATTTCAAGGAAGGCCTGAGCCTCACTGTCATCACTGGCATGCTTGGTGCAGACATGGGAGAGAGCCTTTGCCATAACCACTCTCAGGCTATGGAACTCCCCGCAACCAGAGATCAGCCCGGCCCTGACCCTTCTATCTTTCCGCTGGCAAACATCTGTGCAGCATTGTGTAGCAACCAGAAAAAGATGACATGGCTGTGTTTGAATAAATGTAGATTGTTGTACATGAAAAAAAAACATTCCCTGAAAATAAGCTCTAATGCATTTTTGGAGCAAAAATTAATATAAGACCCTGTCTTATTTTAAAGGAAAAAATTGTAATATAAAAATTAATTATAGAATCACAGAATAATTGAGTTGGAAGGGGCCTATAAGGCCACCAAGTTCAGCCCTGCTCAATTAAATTATTTTGCCCGCACAACTACCATTGTGCCAGCATAATCTCATTGTGCTGGCCAATCCTGGATGTCCAGGCTCTGCTGGCACATCTGTTGTGCTGGCTGAGATCAGCTGGTAGAAGAGCCAAAAAGAGAGGGGTGGGTGGGGGTGGGGAGTAGAGACACGAAGGAACGTTGAGGGAACCAGAGTTACCCCAGAGCCCAAACCCCTTTCAACTCAGACTTGCAACCACTATACTAGTAAGAAGTTAAGAAAGGGTCAAGACAGCTGTAATCAGCTTCCCAACTCTCTAGGCTGGGAGCAATTTAGATGCAGTGCCGGCTCAGCTGGTTTAGTGCCTGCTCAGCTATCATGGCTAGTTAGCTTTGTGCCTGTACACACCTCAGGGACTGGAAAGGCTCAGGAGTTCACGACAGAATGCTATCGTCCATCTTCTGATGTTCACAACTGCGTCCTCTTTAAAGGATTGCTTCATCGATTCACTAACAAGTGGAAGTGTGGGGCAAACTCAATCTGATTGGATTTCCCCTGTCTTTTGAACGGATCTTATTTTATTCTGTATTCTGCAGAGTTACGTGACTTGTCTCGTACTCTGGTGGCCTTCTGGAACCACTTTGTACTAGCATTTTCCCCTGCCTCCCCTTTCTCTCTCACACACACCACCACCATAACACACTTCATGCATCTGATAAAGTGGCCTTTGTTCAGAGCTTTTGGAAGAATCATTTCATATAGAACACAGCGCTTCGTCCAAGCTGCAGGCCCTGGGAAATTCTGTAATAAAGCCTGTCAACATTTCTCAGTTTACTTCAAAGCAACTGGTCGGAGATTCTGTTTTTGATCACAGCAATGGTTTTCCAGTGCAGTGTCCACAGTGGCCTTGTCCTCTAGTCTACACTGTCCTTAGAGTGGCGCGGTGTTCAACTTTGCATATGTCTTTAAAAAAAAATTGGATGGCTATCCATCAATCCACTTGCCCAAACAAAATAGTTCATCCTGAAGATACTATTTCCCTTGCCAAGGACAAAAACATAGGTTTCCTTAGTTGGGCTGCACAAATATCAGCCTGATATGAAGTAGATGAGGCTGGCTAATTCTTCTAGTGCTGCAGCTCTGATCCTAAAAGGGGCTATTACTAGTTACTTATAATTATTTCCGTTCCTTGGTATTGAAGATAGAACTGTTTTACACTTTGATTATAACCTGGTGAGGGGTAACTTCATTCCTTCAGTGCCGCCATCTTGTATGTTTCTTTAATTGTACAGGAGGGTGAACTCAGCCCCTATGAGGAGGACAGCAGGGCTTTTCACATGGGGCTTACCTCATCCAACGTGGCATAGTCCCCCACTTTCACTCTTTTTTACATGCCATTCTTCACTTTTAAAATATTGGCTCTTTATACCTAAATTATACGTATTTTGTTTTAAATTACCTCCTTCCCAAAAAATGAGGTGGTACCACAAGGTGAAATGGCCTCATCTGGGCTCTTGGATGGCTTGTGTGCACACATTAAGGGACAGAGGGGGAATACCACATGATGCAGGTGCTGGGTTGTGCTTCATGCCTTGCTCCTGCCTCATGCACTGATGTGGATATTGAGGTGTCAACAAATCGGACAGGAGGCAGGTGTCTTTCGTTCCAGAGTTGTAGTATGGGCTCTTCCCACAAAAACCTAACTTACAAGCAACGATTTACTTACTGTGAAGAAACGTGAAAGCAAACAGCTAATTTTTAAAAGCTGAAACTCTAACAGTAAGCAGCTGCATTGGAGGTGTCTTGGAACTACAATTAGTTAACAGTGCCCTATTGTTACCTCTCTTATAGACTGGAAAGCCAATATACTGTACACAGCAAAACATGACAATTCCATTGTTAGCTTTCATGGCAAACAGCCTTTCATATTTTCTTTCCTGAATTTGCTTAAATCCTTTTAAAAAATTCTGAAATATCAGGTATCACCTTGTCTTGAGACAACGAATTCTGGACATGAATTATGGAAATACTTCCTTCACTTACTCTGAACTTTTTTTTCAATCAGAAAGCAGAGATTTGCATCACTCAACAGTTTTGATAGCCTGATCTGTTTTTGCTTTCCGTTTCCACTCACCACATCTCCACCCCAGCAGGTGGTGCTGGAGACATACTCAAGTGAGGTGCCATTGCAGATACTCTCTTGGTACATTTTGTGCTCTGGCAGTTATTACTGCCTACACGACCTGCCTGCTGTAATCTGGGTCTCATTTGTGGCATGCTGGCTTCCTCCCACAAAATGTTTATAAAGATTTGTTGAACCTAGGATATTGTGGTTGAGCTGCAGACTCAGTGGGAGTGCTTGGGAAGCTCATGTCTTGGCTACCTATATTTAACATGGAAAATAACCATAGTTCTTATAATAAATGTGCCACAGATTCGCTATTAAAAATAAATTGTTCTAAAAGACTCGAAGATGAAAAGTATGTCCTAACAATTCAGCTTTCTAGGCTATAATATATTCTGTAAGCACAGGGGGAAAAAACCCTGAGCAAAGAGAAGTACCTTTCCCTGCATGCCCCTGCAGATACTTTAGGATATCAGCCAGATACCCTATACAGCTCACTTGGGTCCTTGTCAGTTGCATGATCTCATTGTTTCAGCTGATGTTTTTCTGTCTGAACTGGGCTAGAGCATCGCATCCATGCATATCAGGTAGATTTCATATGCAACTAGCACCCAAAATTAAAGCTGTCCAAACATGTCCTCCCTAAGCCATACACATCTCTGAAACAGTAGTGAAAACCCTGTTGCATAATGTGAGCCAATTCATAAGCTTTGGTCCACTCCTCACCAGTAAATTAAGAGCCTCCACTGAGACTCTCAAGGGTGCAGGGACATGCACCAAGCCAGTGTGCTCATGAATCCCCAGGGAATTGCAGTGGAGACTTATTTACTGCTGAGGAACTGAAGCTGCTTATGTTACACAAGATGATTTCAGCCAGCATGTCACAGTGAACTCCCTTGTACACTTGAGGCATGGCTCTTTGATTTATTTGTTGGACACCCATAATTCAGTGTTCTAGATTTTGAGGTCTACTCCAGGAAAGGGCTTAGGAAGAATAGATGTGATGGGTTTTTGTGTTCCATATCACATCTGGATTCTGTTGAAATTAGGCAGGGGAAGTAGAAGGTTCCAAAGCACTCACACAATTCCTCCAATTAATCCTTTTCTTCATCTTGAAACAGATCTCAGTGTCAGCAGATTCAGCAAGGAGAAAGCAGCTGCCAAACAGGGATATTCCTCACATTTCAGAATTCAGTACGTGTTGTCAAAAGTCACACAGTCTGTATCAGGAGGAATGGATAATTCCTTTTTGCTTCTAGTGTTATGATGTAATCCAGATGTGCCCTCCTTACATTTTTAGCGATAGCTCCCATAATATCTGATCATTGTATGTGTTTTCTGGGGCTTATGGGAATTGCAGTCTTTCTGCCCCAATTTTCTTCCCACTTAAAAGACCCCCAGTTGCTCATCATGTGGGTCTAACAGGCTCTAGCAGCCTGACAGATGAGAGGAAAGTGATGTAAAATAGCTGTACATTTCCTCAGCCCTAAATGGTGGAATAGAGCAGTGAGGTCCTAATCCTGTCAGGCAGTGAAGGTTGTTCTATCTTTGCACTTGTTAACAAGAAGTGCATTTTCGTGAAAGCTATAATGACAGTTCTTCTCCTTTAGGTATTTTCAAGAATGAGAATCATACATCTCATGGAATATGGCTATGCCTTAGTATTCCTGGACTATCCTGTAGGTGGAATGCAAATTTCTGGGAAAGAAAAAGAAAAACTTCCAGTTCTGAGAGTCTCCAGAAGCAAAGATTTTCCCTTCGTCTATGGAAGTGGAAATGTTCCACAAATGCTCACATTAAAATGCAGGCGTTAGTCTTGACGGTGCCACAGCATTTTTGTTTCTTTGATTTTTTATTAAAAAAATGTATTGTTTTTGTTTAATATGGGGTTGTTATTTACTGCTTTCAGGAGGCCTGATCCTGAGTGGCAGTAAGTCAGGAAGACACCTGCACTACATATTAGAGTTGAACTGAACTGCTTCTCATCCTCCCAGGAAGGAGTGTGCTATGCAGCAACACACACACACACACCTCTCACACAGCCACAAGCAATTCTTCCCTTTCAGGTATGGGATGCTAAAACCTTTCCTGACTCTCCCTTGGCACAGCTGAGCACTTCTTCTTCTTCTTCTTCTTCTTCTTCTTCTTCTTCTTCTTCTTCTTCTTCTTCTTCTTCTTCTTCTTCTTCTTCTTCTTCTTCTTCTTCTTCTTCTTCTTCTCCTCCTCCTCCTCCTCCTCTTTTGTCTGTTTGTCTCCTGACTGGTAGAATCTAAGAGCAAGTTGTTCCAGAATTTGTTCTCTGCACCAGACAATTGGAAAATAACCAGTGTAACACTGATGTCTAAAAAGGGATTCTGGGAGGCCCAGGAAATTACTGGCTAGTTAGCCTCACATCCGTTCTGGGTAAATTGATGGAAACTTAATTAAGGATAGAATAATAGACGAGATAGACTTGCTGAGGAGGAATCAATGACATTAGATACAATGTCAACAAGAGTCCAGCTTTTGGGGATATATTTTAGTGTAGATGTTGTTTAATATTCTTCTGTAATAATTAGAGTACAGCAATGTGAAAGAAGCAGGGTTTTTAATCTTAAGGGGTATTCTGGAAGCATCCTTTGTTATTTTTAGAACACCATATTGATGCTTGAAAGGGATCAGTGCTATATTAGATTTCTAAAATGTGCTCAGAAAATGCTTTCGCTCTCGCCCCCCCCAAATCACACTTCATGACAAAAGCAGCTTTTCCCCTTTACAATGTTATTCCTCCTAGCAAGCAAATCTTTCAGTGCTTCTTACCTGAAACCTCAGACATGCAAACAAAGCTTGCTATTTCTCGACTGACTAATTGCAAAATAGAAGCAGACTAATTTGCCAAATGTAGATCAGGCAAGCTTGCATTAGAATAAACTCAAAATATTTTACTCTTAAGAGTGCACTGCTTCTAGACATGGAATCAGTGTCTAGTGAGAACTTATTTATTTATTTATTTATTTATTTATTTATTTATTTATTTATTTATTTATTTATTTATTTATTTATTTATTTATTTATTTTTATTTACTTATTTGATTTGTATCCCGCCCATCTGGTCTATACGACCATTCCGAGCGGCTTCCAATATAATACAATCAATTAATAAAAATACATAGTTACATA
Source organism: Pogona vitticeps (assembly GCF_051106095.1). Lineage (NCBI taxonomy): Eukaryota > Metazoa > Chordata > Lepidosauria > Squamata > Agamidae > Pogona > Pogona vitticeps. The sequence continues at coordinate 130,833,724 of NC_135784.1, forward strand.
AAATTACATAAATCTACAAATGAAAATGTGAAAACCAAGAAAATAAAATAAAAGTAAATAAAAGGAGAAATGAAAAGAGAGAATCAAGTATTGACTGGAGCGAAGGCCTGAATAAACATCCATGTTTTTAGTTGGCTTTTAATGATACTCAGTGTAGGGGCCGCGTGAATCTCCAGAGGAAGTTTGTTCCAGAGGCGAGGAACCACCGCCGAGAAGGTCCAATTTCATGTCTTTTCCTTCCGGGCCTCTCTCGGCGTCAGGCTCCTCAGCCTCACCTCATGACTTGTGCGGGTGAGTCGTACAGGGTGACCTCAACAGGTCATCGTACAAGTCAACCAATGCCGTCTGTGTACCGTGGCACGGCCTGAAGCCCGACTGAAATGGGTCCAGGGCATCTGTTTCATCCCCCTTTACTGTGCACACATACTGACACATACATACCCCCAGAGTAAAATCTGCAGTATGTGAGTATGACATATAATATCCATATCTTTGAAGATGGGTCAAGTCATCCAAGTGTGCTAACCAGGGAGCTGAAGTTGGCTTGATGGCTTAGACTATAAAATAAAAGCTCATGCAGAGTGGAATTTTGGAACATGAAAATTTAGCCAGGTTTAAAGTGAGTCAGACTTTTGCATTTCCACAGGTGCCCAATTGACCTAATCCTTCATTATTTATTTATTAAATTTATACCCTGCCCATCTAGACTGAAGCCTATTCTGGGTGGCTAACAATGATAGATAAAATAAAAACAATACAGTATAATAAAATAAAACAACAGTAGTAATATAGTTCAAGATGGGAAAAATAATCAAGTGATGACAGGAGGGAAAGCTTGCCTAAAGAGCCAGGTCTTAAGTTGGCTCTTAAAAACACCCAGCGAGGGAACCAGACAGATCTCTTGGGGCAGTCTGTTCCAAAGGTGAGGGGCCACTGCGAAGAAGGCCTGGTTTCTTGTTCTTCCTCTCCAGGCCTCCCTTGGCATTAGGCCCCCTCAGCTGCCCTTCCTGGCTAGAGTGATTCTGGTAGATAGTACAGGAAGGAGGAGGTGTTCTGCTCTTTCATTCTAATCATCTTTAATTCTTCACACACCCCCAATAAAATCACCATTTATTGTTCACCCCATCTTATAAAATCACTGTACAATGTAGATGTGTGGAGCCTTAGTAGCTGAGTAACTGAATGCTTTAAAATTGCTCTCTGGGGAAACACTGTGGAAGAATCCTGTTCAGGATATGATCCTCCCCAGGGGAAGATGGTGTAAACATTCCTGGCCATCCAAATGGGGACAGAATAAAAACTTGGCAAAGAAGGAGATGGCTAATTAAAGCCAAAAGGACAGAGAGGGAAATGCACTTGCCAAAAACATTTAGAGAAAGAAAGAAATGTTTATGCTAATATTAGATACTTCTCAGCACAATGGAGGAACCTGGAGTTCTTTGTGCCAAACAAGAACAGAGATACAGTGTCATTTCAGACAACAGCAGAGATATATTGGGCATATTGGAAAACTAGTTGAATTAAAAGCATGAGCACTGTACACATATTAAAGAAAGGACAAGGAAATATGTGGTTGGGACACTGTTCCCCTACATACCAAAGAGAGTACCCAGTCCAGAAAACACTGGAAAACAAGAACAAATTCATCATAAGAAGCAATAACAGGTCTAAAATGTAAATAGGTAGTATCAAGAAGTGAATTTATGCATAAAGTGTTAAAATAATTAGGGAGGTAGAAAAAGTAGTCCTGGAAATGAATGTGCTTTTAGAATTGAGGCTTCAACAATAGTTTACTATAGTAATTACAAAACTCTTTTGCTGAGGGAGGTTGCTGTACCATAACAATCTTGACAGCTGAATGTGTTTATGTTATAGTCTGTAAATATGGAAGTAGAGTTTGCAGGTTCTACAGCTGCAACATTCTGGCACTCCATGACCATGGTTACAATACCATGGCATTATAATAACCTCATTTAGCAAGTGCTTTATGCTACAGAAACTTAGTTATGCAAGCTCTGCAAAAAACAAACAAAAAACAAAAAACAAAAACAAAAAACCCCCAACAACCTCAAAACAAAGAGATTATCATCGTAACAACAACTTACCAGATTTTAAAGTACACATTTTTGGAATTAGAATATGCCAACAATAGATGATCCTATTGAATTTGTTTTCTTGGTGCTCCAGGCCACTGGACCTTCAAGTCCAAAGAAAGACAAGATGGAGATAAATAATGGCCAGAAAAGATAGCCAAGGAGCAAAGGATGCTAGAAGAGCACTGTTAAACAGGTAAAAAAAAACTTAAGAGGGAGCCTTAAGATTTTTCCTATATGCTAATGTGATTTTACAATTGCTTATACTCTAGTTTAGTTTATTTATTACATAGTCTGCTAAGATATTTTCACAGATGTGACTTAATTGAGAGTGAATATTATAACTTAGAAAATATGCCTTTGCAATACTTTTTATTATTATGTACCCTGTTTCCCCCAAAATAAGACCTAACATAAAATAAGCCCTGGTATGATTTTTCAGGATGCTCGTAATATAAGCCCTACCCCCAAAATAAGCCTCAGTTAAGTGAAACCCCGCTCTCCACCATTGTTCAGCAACCAGAAGAAGATGATATGACTGTATTTGAATAAATGTAGGTGGTTGCAAAAAAAAAAAAAAGACATCCCATGAAAATAAGCCCTAATGTGTTTTTTGGAGCAAAAATTAATATAAGACCCTGTGACAGACAGTCCAAATACCTAGCCTGTCCATCACAGGAGAACACTGATGTGATAACCAATGACAGTACAGGAGGACAGAACCAAGGACATAAAAGGGGACAGAAAGACAGTTACTGTATAATCAGTTAGAACTAGTGAGGAGACTAGTGAATCTACATAAGCAAATATAAAAGTATCCAAAGCAACATTTATTGAATGAATAATAAAAGACCATCCATTATTTTCTGTATATGATTTACATATAAACACATAAATAAACATTGTTATTTTGGACAACACTGATCTAATAGTCATATTTGATATAGTGAGGAACAGATCCTGTGGGGGCAGGGAAAACGGGTTGAAAAGTACATGTCATGCCTGAAAGGGAACCTGGGTTTGTAGAAAAACAAACAGGGGAACTGGGTGTGTGTGACAGACCCTGTTTTATTTTTGAGGAAACACAATATTTTTAACACTTCAGATAGCCTTATTGTTTTGTTCTTAAACACTACATTAATCTTTGTTAAAGCTTTTAAAATTTTTGTTAGAATACTTCCTTATTTTTTATTTAGTTCGTAAAGTTTTCCTAGTCATATCTTTTAACACTGTATCAAGTTTTTACAGCTACAGTATTTTTCTGTGTATAATATGCCCCCACATACAAGATGTCCCCCCACTTTTCTAACCCAGAATTTCTTTCTTCAGAAGAAGGTGGAGGAGGAAAGCAGGAATCATCTAAGCGATTCATCAAAGCGATTCCTGCTTTTGCTCTCCACTTTCTTCCCCCCTTCTTTGCAAAAAGTGGAGGGGGAAAGCAGGGATCAAAGCACTTTGATCCCTACACCCTCCTTACTTCCTTGTATAAGACAACCCTAAATTTTTTATTTAAATATTTTTGAGAAAAATATCATCTTATATATGGAAAAATATGGTATGTTTTGAGGATATTCTATATATAGACAACAATATAACACATATATATCTGCTTGCAGGTGCCTGTTCAATAAAAAGAAGAAAAGCAGAGATACTCCTGGAGATTCCATTTCTCTGCCTTGAATGGGACAAATAAGTTTCAAAGGCTATTCAGAAGAAAGAAGAATTGTACAAGGTGCGAAATACTCCTCTGGGTCATACTGGAACAAACCCTTTAGGCATAAATGCCAGCAGTGACTTCTGATTTTTCCTTGGAGGTCTATAAAGTTCTGCTTACAGAGAGTTTCAGGGGTCAGATTCCCTGGCCTGACAAGGAGTACAGTATTGTTCCTAAACAGAAGGAAGAACCATGTTTTTCTGACAGCAACTTTTCTCTGAATCTATTGCTGGCATGCCAGCAACACAGAAAGCTGCCTTACCCTAAGTCCAACACCCTCATAGGCACTGACTGGCAGAGGATTTCAGGCAGGACTCTTTTCTAAATTTACTGGGAGATGCCAGGGACCAAACCAAGGCCCTTCTGAGTGCAATGCATGGTCCCTGCTGCCACCAAGTAATGCTTTGTCCAACATTTATTTCATTTTATCTGGTTTTCATCCTGCCTTTCTTCCAGTGCAGGACCTAAGGTGGTTTGGATTGTGCTCATAAGCAATGCATTACAATGTAATGATATCATCCATAATGTGCAGCAGGGGCACATTATTTTTATGAAGTAGCGTAATAATCTGCAATGCCATTTCTCTCTCTCCCCCCCCCCCATTCTTTTCATTTTATTATAATGAGTACGATTTCTTTGCTTATTTCTTTTGAGGGGTCATTTTTGTGCATTTTCCTTTTTTTGAGAGTATTTCTGGAGGAGTAGAAAGCACAATAGGCCAAAGTGGTGGCGCAGCAGTCATATGTGTAAAGTCAGCAAAACTCAAGTCACCTCCGTTGAGTGGTCGCACCCTTTCTGGACCTTGGCGGGCCACGCCCACAGATATAATCCCCATTTCCAAACCATTTTTCCTTTACAAGTGTGCTTCTTTCTCAAATGGAACGAGCTTCCTTCTGCTCTCTAGTCACTCACAGGCATCCTTCAGTCTTGAGAGACTATGGTAACGTGCTCTGTATGGAGGACTTCAACGCTGTATGCGAAGCTGGAGTGTCCTCTCCAGAGCATGAAGCCTGGGTAAAGTAATATGGAGGATAGGCTGTTACCCAAGCAGCAGATCCCCCCTCTCCACATTGCTGAAATGGTCCAATGGAAAGGCAAGAGCCAATACGACTGGTTCCAGCAATGTCGCAGGAGTTGGCAGAACGACACATGCTGCCTTCGGGACTCCAGCTCCGGATTTTGCCTCGAGGTTATCTCCTGAAGCCTTTTCCATGAATGGATATAGCCACAAGGCAGTGGAGGTTTGAAATCAGAGTTTTCCTTCTCCTAGATGGGCTGCCTTCCATGGCTGACGAGCCCCACCTACTGGGAGCTCTCTAGTCACTAACCTTTTAAAAACAACAAAAATAATTTGTGGAGGGTGGGGGTGGGGCCACAAATGGTGTTGGGATCCTTTCAAAACGTGGCAACATTGCTCCCCAGCACCCACTTAGGCCTTTTTGAACCATGTCCACCCCCCCAAATGTTTTGGGCCTTTGACATTTTGCAGATATTTGCATGGAGGTGCTGGGGGCTTGCAGCCAGTTCGGGGGCTGCATGTTGCTCACCTCTGATCTATTGTGACATGGTGTCTATAGGGAACCTGCAGGTGTGAACTACTATTTCCTAAGGAACTGATACCATAACTATCCTCTAGTTATGGGCTTCCTGGAAAGTTCTGGTAGGTCATTAAAGGATGCTAGAAGATCCTTTGATCTGATCCAGCAGGGCTCCTCTTCTTCGTACATTCTCATGATGATAGCTCATCTACAAATGCAGGGTGACACATGTGGCAGCCAACAATGGATGATAAGCTCCAATCAGATATCCACTGAAGCTGACTTACTCTTTCCTTAGTCACTTGAAGAAGCTTTAGCCTAATCAGTTACACCTGCAGTCTAGATGTGCCTAGAAGTAGCCCTGACTGAACAGTGTGTAGTTTTGGGGATACATGTACAGGATTGCACTGCAAGTAAGATTGAAGGTGCCTTTGGTTTTGGAGTGAGATACCCACCCTGCCTGGAGTATGTGCTATTAACGTATGTAAGGAAAAGATGGCACCTTTGAAATGATTACCCTTGTTAAAAGTACATAAAAAAGAGAGAAAATGATAAAAACATTTGATTTTTTTTAAAAAACTGCTCTTGTTCTTAGTTTACTGTCCAGCTTTCTCTTCATGTAGGAGTTTAATAGGTTATGGCGTGCCTCATCCATCTCTCCTTCCACACTGGCTTTAGGACATCTGTCCATGATGTCGTTGTTGGTATGTTACTGCCACTCTGACACAAAGTTGTGCTATCAGATGTATTTCTCTGGGATATGTTACAGTCCTTCTGGATCAGCCTTCCCCAACCTGATAGTTTTTAAATGGTTAGGACTACAACTCCCATTAGCTCAGTCAGCATGGTCTATGGTCAGTGATGTTGGAAAGACTACTCTGTGGTACTGGAAGTTATCTAGACCACTCATTCTCAACAGGGGTCATACGGCATATTTGTGGGGGGAGGGCAGAGGTTGAAAATAATTCTTCACACACCACCTTATAAAGTTCATTAAGTGACTTATACAATCCTGATTTGGCCCATACAGTATTTCTTTCATGTTTATGGCCATTGCCCCCCCCCCAAAAAAAAAGGTTGAGAAGGGCTGATCTAGACTAAGTCCCTGCTATGCAGGAAATCCGTAAAACAAGCATCCCTATAGGTGGCCATCCAGCCTTTGATTGAAAACCTTCATCCAGATTTCGACTATACAGTACTTGTTTGGCTTAGTTTGCTTGATTGACCCAGCCCTGAATGCCACCATCCTAGTGCCAAGATCACATTAAACATCTGGCTTAATTTCTGGTCTCTGCATAACCACTTTTAATTTGGGTCCCTTGGGCAAGAGAAGACTGAGAATTAAAAGGGCTGTCACATGTGGAAGATGGAACAGTTTTTTTTCCTGCTGCTCTAGAACAGTGGTTCTTAGCCTTGGGTTACTCAGGTGTTTTTGGACTGCAACTCCCAGAAGCCTTCACCACCAGCTGTGCTGGCTGGCCTTTCTGGGAGTTGCAGTTCAACACCTGAGTAACCCAAGGTTAAGAACCACTGCTCTAGAAGACAGGGCCTGAACCTAGGGATTCTAAGGACAAGGAAGTGGGCTGCAAATAAACATTAGGAAGAACTCTATGATGGTAGGAACAGTTCAACAAGTAAAAAAGAACTACTGTATCTGAGAAAAACATGGACTTTGCTTGGCCGGAAGTTTTTAAACACAGGTCAGACGGCCATCTGTCTGTAGACTGCTGGAGAGTTCCTGCACCTGAAGAGCATTGGACTAGATGTCCCTTAATATCCCTTCCAGATCTGTTATTCTATGTTGCAGCTCTACTTTTGCAGCTGGACATCATAATCTTGAATGTAATAATCTATGTGCTATTTGAGGATAAAGAGACAAACTCTTCTGATGATCTGGGTAGCAGTACAAGGTGCTACAACCTTACCACCTTTGTTTCAAGCCACCATCTGGAAAATCCGATAAACTTACCGCCATGATGGGATATGAGTAAAATGGCCGAGGTGGGAGGAACAGGAGATCCTTGAGACTGTTTCCCTTTCCCTTTTGTACTTAAGTAACCAGTATTGGCTTTGCTTATTGGTGGGATACCCGGAGGAAGAAAATGTCATAATCTGCTTTGGGGACCACCAATAAATGAAAGAAAAACCTGGAAGTAGCTAGGAAGTTTGTGTAAATGAGTGTCTGGGAGAGTTAAATGTCAAAGGGAAGCTATGACTTACAGTATTTAAAAGCTATGACTTATCTGCATCAGCAGATAAATGTGCACTTTTCTAACCATTATGTACAGTTTGAATCATAGCTTTTAAAAAATTATTTTAAAAAAATCATAGAATGATGTAGTTGGAAGGGGCCTATAAAGCCGTGGAGTCCAACCCCCTGCTCAATGCAGAAATCCAAGTCAAAGTATGTCTGACAGATGTTTGTCCAATGTTCCCTTGAATGCCTCTAGCATTAGAGCTCTCACCACTTCCCAAGGTAAATGATTCCATTGTCATACTGCTCCAACAGTTAAGAGTTTTTCCCCCTGATATTCAACTGAAATGTGGCTTCCTGTATCTTGAGCCTATTGTTGTGTGTCCTGCATTCTGGGATGACCAAGAACAGATCCTGCCCTTCCTCTGTATGACAGCCTTTCAAGTATTTGAAAAGAGCTATCATATCTTCCCTCAGTCTTCTTTTCTCAGGGCTAAATATTTAAAAGTCCTTCATTTGAGGCCTCAAATGGTTACCTTACTCAAACTGCGTCCTTTTCAGGCACTGAACTGATTAATATCACCATTCATCACATTGGTGAATGGTTTTGGTTTCATGGGAAGCCAAGTCCTTTCTAAACAGTTTCTGCAAACACTGTGTTCTATCAGCAGCCTTGCCTGCTGTCTTGGACTTAACTTGATATCGAGAACAAAGGGTGAAATCTTTGCTTCAAATGACATTCAAATTCAATCCCACTCGCCTACCGCAAACTCCCCCCCCCCCGGCCCAGGCTTTGTAGTTGCAAGACTTCTTACAATGCTGAAACTGTAATGATCCTTTTTGAATCCCATATTAGCTTAAGCAAAGTTTCAAAGTACTTTGCTTTTGAATTATGCCTTCTGAGGTCCTAAAAGTCTGGGCTGGGCACTAAGCTTGGAGATTTTGCAGCTGCCAGGAGAGGATGTAGTGTAGTGGAAGATTTCCTGTCCTCCTCTTTTGCTCAGACTAGCCCAGACCTCAGAAACAAGAGAACATAAGCTGACTCCATTCATTCATTCATTCATTTATTTACAGTAGTACCAAAGATGTTTGGACTCCTAGTCCCACGTTGCAAATCCCACCCCACTGGGTCTCCTTTTTCAGACAGACAGTCAAAAACTTGAGATTTGGGTTAATGGGAAGAAAGGCTTGAAATTTTCCTGGGCAGTATCTTCTGCATTAGGATGAAAAGCATGTTTGACATACATTCTCTGCCCTGGAAACTAGTGTTTCGGAATTCACTGAATGTAGGTTTCAACAACCTCTCCTTCTTTAGCAGTAGCCAGAATCGGAACACAAAGTATCTGGAATGCTCTTCGTATCTGTAATATTAAGGGACATGCTTTTTGTCTCAAGATGGATCCAGGTTATTTCTTTCATGATAGGCCATTAAAAAAAAGCTAGGAACAAAATCAATGCACAGAACTGATAAAAATAGCATCACATTTAATTATCCGTCCTACAACGAAACAGAGTTTCATCGATATTTTTTGTCAGCATTTTATAGCCATAGCCAGAATGCAGCTAATGCCCTTCTTTACTCCTTTTAATATTTTACTTCTCCTCTGTAACCAAGAAAACAGGAAACGTCACTATCTTATACAGAAATTCCCCAACATTTTTACACGGATTGACTTTTCCATGTATTCCCCCCAAAGAGGGCACGGAATCGATGATCTTGCGCCGCTATATTAAAAGGGCGCGAATGGATAAGGCGCCCACCTGCCTGTTGAACGCACCTGCACGCTACACGTGTTCGCTGCATTCACAGGCCCGGGCGGGGGCCGTCCCCTTGCAGCGCCTTTCGTGCACAGAGAAGTCAATCTAATCTCGGGTGCCTCCAAGGCACTCGTTCGAACGACACACGACGAGGGCCCTACCGACGAACCGTGAAGCGAGTGGATGGGCGGGCAAGAAGAGCCACGCAGTTTGTTTCCATTTGTGTGTGTGTGTGTGTGTGTGTGGGGGGGGAAGGCAGCAGGCGAGGCGGCGCTGCCGGGTCCCTCCTCGCCCTGCCTCCCTCCTTACTCTTCCCCGGGTCTCCAGGGGCAGCGCCGACAGCAGAGGGGAGGGCCCGCCTCGCCGTGAGCGACTGCGGATGTGGGCGAGGGGCGAAGGCGAAGGCGAAGAAGGCGAGGGCGGGCAGGCGGGCGCGGCCCTCGGCCTGTCCCAGGGGGCGGCGCGGGGGAAGCGCGGCGGCCAATCCGCCAGCCGGGCTGACGGGGCGGGGACGAGAAGGAGGCAGGCGAGCCAGGCAGCCGCTCGGCAGCCAGAGGCGAGAGGCGCTCGGCACCTGTGGCGGCCAGAGCCGAGTTTAGTTGGGCAAGTCCGCGGCTCCTTTCCCTCCTTGGCCGGCTGACTGGCTGACTGACTGGGGAGGGCGGCAGGCGGGCAGGAGGGGATGCCGCCGCCCGGGCAGGAGCCCCGCGTGGTGCCGGGGCTGGGGGCGCGGTGCCGAACCCTCTACCCTTTCTCCGGCGAGCGCCACCGGCACGGGCTGCGCTTTGGCGCGGGCGAGCTGCTCACCGTCCTGCAGGCGGGGCCCGACGGCGGCTGGTGGGAAGGGGAGACCGCCGAAGGGCTGCGAGGCTGGTTCCCGGCCAGCTACGTCCAGCTGATCGAGGTGAGAAGGGAAGGCGCCGGCGGCCAGCACGCAGCGGCAGCGCACCTTCGGGGAGCCCTGGGGGTGGGTAGGTGGGTGGGAGTCCCGTCAGAGGAGAGCCGTTGTCGCCCTGGGCACGGTGGGGATGGCGTTTCGGGTCCTGAGAAGTTTGCCCCGGTCCGGGATCTCGCCTGGAGCCGCCGCCGCCGCCGCCCGGAGGACTTCGGCTCCTCGCGTGCGGATGGACGGGCAGGTGTCGCTCAGTGCAAGGGGCAGGAGCGGGGCTTTTCTGATGAGCCGAGGGCGGTCTGAACGTGCGAGGCTGGGCGGCGTCCGGGTTCCCGGGGGGGGGGGGCGAGCGAGTGTGCACGGGATGCCGCGAGGGCTGTCTGAGGGGAGGTGTGGACCTGCTGTACGGGCGGTGGGGCTGTATCTCCGCCAGGCATCTTGTGATGGGTGGAGGTGGGGTGGGGTGGAGACGGATGTCAGCTGTGGTAGGGCGTGCTAGGGTGCTCTTGTGGATGCACCAAATGTCTCGGGGACCTGTGTTTTGTGAAGTGGTCCGATCGCCGGTGGGATGTGACGGTCAGAGTATCGACTAGGAGAGGAGGGTTCAAATCCCCCCCCCGCGGCCGTGGAAACTCAGGGGCGCGCGGTGGTCAGTTGTACAACCACTCCTTAAACACTACACATACCTGGAGAATCATCTTAGGGTCGCCGTTCGTTAGATATGCCTTGAAGGCACGGAAGACATGGTCTGGATTCAAAAGCAGAGCACCTCCTTCTGAAGTGGCTGGATGGCACCTCTTTGCAATTTGCAGTTTTCCTCTCTAGGTATCTTGGGTGAGCAGGATCCTGTTTCCTACTCTGCAGGGTGAAGGAAGGAAGGCTCTCTTCAGAAACACCTCTTCCACAGAGAGAGGTTTGTACGTCAAGAGATGATCCCCACGTTCAGAGCCTTGTTTTTTTCCAAGATGTGTAGGTGGGCTGCTGCTCTCTGTTAGTTCCAAACATGCATCAAGTGTTCCTACCCTGCAGGGAAACTGGGCTGAAAGAAGAAGATCTCTCTCATCACATGAGGAGATGAGTAACCCCCCCTCCCCCACAACACCGGAACATGGGCAGCTCTGCTTTGTTCTGAGTCAGATCGTTGGCCCATCCAGCTCACTATTGTCAGCACACACCACTTGGCAGTGGGCCCTCCAGGGTTTTCGGCTGAAGTTTTGGGAAGGGCTGGAATTCTGTTGATGATACGACACAGAGAATGTCTGGTGTGCAAAAGGTCTCCAGGTCACTCCCAGCATCTCTCTGTAAGGCTGAGAAAGGGGCTCTCCCCCAGTAGGTAGGTTGGAGATGCTTTGCTGTCCCACGTGGAAGGCAGTCCTGTATAAAAGGTGCCAGAAGTTATGGCTGGCCGTTGCTTATAGGAAAGTGGAGCTTGCACAACAGACCAGTTGGGTCACAGCTTCACCATGGTGCCCATTGTGATTCATGTGAAATGGGCCTCTCAGCCATAGCTGTTGGCTTTTTTAAGTGGTTCCAGAATATGTGGGCGCTTCTTTCCAACAGGATCAAAAGGCTGCACATCTGTCTTTCATGTGGCTGTGATTTTTTAATATGATCAACTAATGTGTTTTTTTAAAAAAATGCTCACTCTCTCTAAGACATTTCTCTATATTCATTATAAATCCCCTTTCTCTAACATTCTTCTAGAAGAGAGCAGTGTTCCCATATGGTGGAGCTCTAAGAGAGCATGCTATGGGGCTGGGTGATGGTGGTCTAAGGAGTGAAGAGAAGGGACCTGTGTTTAAAGCTGTGTTAAGCACATGGGACATATATTCCAATTAAAACGCATGAACTTTAAATTTTGCAGGATTTATTTTTTAAGTGATTGGCACTGCTCAGCTCATCTGGTTGAGTTATAGGATGTGCCTGCCAGTGCAAGTCCAGTGGAACAGCGTTCATGTAATATGGTCCCATAGCAGTCTCATAAATTATGTGCTTATCCGTTTGGATGTTTTGATTGTGGAAGGCCAGTAGGCAAAACTTTCAGCTAAAATAAGGAAAGCCAGTTTGGGTCAGATCAAAGGCACATCTTTTCCAGAATTCCACTCCCACAATGGCCAAGCAGTTACCCATAGGAGGCCTGTGAAAAGGACCTGAGCACAACAGGGTGCCCCAGAGCACACTGCTCTGCAGTGGCGCACTGCCTCTAACAACACCTTGCATTCTAGGTATGGGTCTTTTTCTCGAATGCTCAATATGTGTGCAATTTTAAGCTAGCTTTTAGGCTACATGTTTCTGTGGCACATGTTCATAGTGAGGATTGTACACTGATATATAATATTCAGAATAATAAGTAACTATTTTGAAGCAGTCTCACAGAACCATGGATTACTCATTTTGTGTTATTAAGGGAACTGTGGACGTATCAGCCAAAAATGTCAAATTTTATTGCCAAGAAATGCAAGATCTCCTAGGCCCCTGTGGTCACACAAAACAAGGCATCATCATCATTATAATCTACAAGTATGTGACTTGTTCTGGCCGTACAAATGCAGCTTAACTGGCTATCATGCACAGGGAATATAAACAGTGGTGGTCACTGTATAGCTATAAAAACGTGGTGAAATTCAGAGGACCTCGTCATCTGTTTAATCTCCAGACATACAATGAAAAGAATCAAATGGTAAATGTGGGTTAGAACACGCTTAGATACTGTCACATGCATCGTCACCTGTGGTGAGTTAGATGTAACCTAAGAGAATCATCTGTATGAACTGGAAAATAGTTGGTCCTTTTTTCAGGCAGTCTGTCAGCATGCCACAAGTAACTAAAAAGGGATAGATGTGCTGTAGTGCTGTTGGAGGGTTGGCTTAGGCAAGTCAGAAGGGGGTTTAATGGTGGATGCTATCATCACAATGTTTTATTTATTTATTTCAAATATTTTTTACCCCTCCTTTCTCCTTAAGACGGAAAGACAAAATTTAAAGCTGAAACCAATGAGTTTACAAAGTATAAAAAGGCAGCTTGCATTATTGAGAGAGAATATTTAAAGCTAAAAACAATAGCAAATAGTATATATATTACACAAATAAAATATATAGTATACAAATGGTAAAAAGGATCAAGCAAATGCCACTCTAAGAAATGGTAAACAAAAGCAAGACAAAAACTGCATTCAGAGCAGTAAGGCACCACAATCCATTTAAAAAAACCGCTCAGGCAGCCAGACACTGAGGGAAAGTTTGCCTGGAGAGAAAGCTCGTCGCCTGCTTGTCTCCTTTGGGAGGGAGTTCCAATAAACATGGCATTTTGGGACTGTGCTGTACAATCCCACTTGTGTTTTCATGGAGGCTTCTGAAGGCTTGAGACCTATTCCACTGGCTGAAATCCTGTTGCGCAGCTCATGCCTGTGTGCAGTGGGGATGACGTCATCAGCGGCGGCAAATAACAGCTGATTAAAAGCAAGTTATTGCTTATTAAGGGCAATTTTGGGGTGTACGCACTTTGTACAGAATATGAGGAAGACTATTCCACCAATTTCCAGCTGCACGTGTCTGTCTTTGAGACTGCCACCTTTTGTGGGGATGTGGTATTTCTCCAGAATGAAAGTCAAAAACATTTCTTTTCCTGTGAGAAAGTGTTGTAATTTAGTAGAATTAATGCTGCTGTGTTGGTTATGTAGTGCTGTCATTCTGTAAGTAAGACTTCTTGGCTGCTGTTTGACATACAAATATTCGTAAGCCGTGGGATGGGCCCACAGCGTTGTTAGTATATCTGTGGCCTGCAGTTAAGTGGAATTTTTCTCCCCTTCTGCCTGCCTGCGTTCTCCAGAGCAAGCTGTTGTGCCCACTCTTCGGTGTTTCAGGAGGCTGTGTCCACCCCCTTTCCTGTATACATCATATGTAAATATGGGAAAGTGGGAGTGAGGAAAAAGAGGCATGGTCGTTATGTGAATATGGTACCATGTTATTCTAACCAGATTGGGTTGTGAAGACATCCTACAGATGCATTCAGATGCACATACTCAGAGCAGTCGTAGGGGAAACTGACATTTTGTCCTTATGGGGTTTGCTTCACCTTTCCAACCTAAATTTGGACATTGTGGATTAAATATTTGGGTGCTTTAGCACAGATAAAAAGAAATGCTTCTTCACATGGCACATGTTTAGCTGTGGAATTCACTGCCACAGGGTGTAATGAAAGCAGCCAACCTGGGCAGTTTTGAGGGCAAACTGGGTACATTTCTGGAGGTTAGGACATCTGTGGCCACTCGTCAAGGTAGCTGTTTTTACCCTCCATCCTTCATTGAGGGGAAAACATGAGAAGGAGGGGGGCTGTGCATTCATGTTCTCCTGGTGAGCTTAACATAGGCAGCAGATTGGCCACTGTTTGAACTAAATAAGCCTTTGGTTTGATCTTACTGGGCCCTTAATGATTTATTTTCTCTTTGGCTTTTTTCATGCTTTTACCCAAGAGGTGGGCCTTTTTTTGCTGCACAAATACTAAGAAAGAAAAAAGGGGAAAATCAAAAAGAGTGTTCATGTTCTATAAACTCTTGCAGTGTTCTTGGAGTGCAACTTTAGACCCTTTAGCTATTGACAATTTGCAGAAATGTATATATTTGAAACAGAATCCTCCCTGGTCTCGGTTTTTGGAAATGCCGAAACAGTTACAGCTTTGTAGTTGTGTGTTTTTAACAGGATAAAATGCCCAAATTTTGAATAGCCCTGAGAGTCAGTTTGTAAGGCACATAGATCCTTTCATATATGAAAGATGCTTTCCTGAATAGTTTGTAGGCTCGGTTTGCTCCCTTTCCTGTTTTTGAAGCTGAAACTCCTTTTGCTGCAGTATTAATAACACATCTTATTACAGCTCCCTATTGACCAGGCGTCTGAAGTGGTTCTTATGCATTGTTTGTTTCTCCATCAGAGTGTAATTGCTTTAAATGAGTTTGTTCCTGTTAGGCCTGTTTGGGATGTTAAAGTAATGACTGTGTCCCTATGTATACTTGTAAGGTCAACATATTCATGCAGTGTTTTTGCTAAACAGAACTGCATTAAAAAGGCAGGGAGACTACACAAACACCAGACCACATGGCAAAGCATCTGTAGTGGCAGGAAATACAACTCTGCTATGAATAAACACTTTTAATCAGGTATATATTCAGGGTTTCAATTAACCCCCTTTTCTCCTGCTTTCACAGGATTCATTCTGATGCTTTAAAGACTAGTCCACTTTTCTAGAGGTACAGTAATTTTATGGAGCTGTGTGGGATGTCTCTTCTGAAATCGTCCCAACCCTGCGATTCTTAATTTTGAGATGAGGGCATAGATAAGAGAGATGTTTGTGAGAGTGGTGGAACTGCTGGAGATTATATTAATGGTTCTGACAGAGTGGCCAAGTACCTTTCCTTTGTTAAGCAGATTTCTCTCTCACTGACTGAACTCTTATGGAATGAAGAACGGAACCTGAAAATCCAGGTTTAGAAAACTGGTTTTGGTTTAGAAGAACCAGAGATTAGCAACCTAGATTGTTGAATGTAATGATCTGAATAGTTTCCAGGTGCTGAGTCCAAAGTGTGGGGAACAGTCCAGAGTCTGGATTACAGGTCAGACTGTCATCGATGGCTTTTGGCAGAAACGTGAGAACTGTCACTTTGGTTTGCATAATTTTCTAGCACTCTTGAGAGCAGAGATGTGGCTGAGGCAGTAAACACCAATCCATTGGCAAAGGAATAAATTGGGTTTGTCCCAAAGGTGCTGCAATGCTCTTTTTTTTTTTTTGAGACCAGAGAGGGTTGTATAATAATAATAATAAACAGTATTGAAAGAACAGGATTCAGTATTTGATCATATCCAACATATTGCAGATGAAAACGGGGTCACCTGTACAACGCCCTTTTGTTATATCCGAGGATCACAAGAAGAGAACTTCCTGCTGTGCTGCACACTGTTGGAGACTCTGTCCCTCCTGTTTTCCCCAAGCCTGTCCTGAACGGATTTCAAACCAGAAGTAATGTTGATTACATTGGTTAAAGATTTATCAGGAAAAGAAATGATTGCTCTACAGTGGCTGCTTTCAAACACAATGCTGTACAGTACTATGATTTAGTGCTGGAGCAGGGGAGCTGCAGTTGATTGGAGGACTGCATGGGCTCCCTCCCCCAAGCTTTCCCAGGTCTTTGGCTGAAGTGGTAGCCAGAGCTTGACCAGGTGGTGCTTTGTCTGGTGGGGTCTGCGTGTGCTGGTGTTGCTCCTTTGTCCCTGGTCCCCACTTAGGGAAGAGGAGATAAATGTTGCCAGCCACTGATGGGAGGGTGCAGCTGGCTTTGCTGTTTCTCCTGCTTCCCTGTGTGGGGGAAGCCTGTTGTCTCAGATTAACTAACTCAGATCCATGGTCAGAGATTGTAGAGTCTGTCTTCAGCCTAACCACTGGCTGTGGGGCTTGGGTGAGATTGAAGGGCTTGTGAGTGAAGAAGGGTCTGCCTAGGGAACTCTGTGGACTAGATGGAAATACCTGTATCCTGCTTGATTGAGCTTCTGGACCAGCATGATTTGGGGTTATGAGAATATGCTGTGACTAACCTTGGGCTCTTATGCTCTCTCCCCTTCCTCTCCTCTGCTCCCTTGTGTACAGATCTTGTGCAAATGAACCTTTCATGTTCTCTGTTCATAGATGTAGAAGAAGGACTAGGGATCTGAGATTAACAGAGTGGGGGCAATTGCTTTTTTTCTCCCCACAGCAAGATTTTGTGGCTTGAGGCTTTTTTCCCCCCTGGGAAATTTTGAAGGATTTCTTGCGAGTTTTGGGGTCATGTTTGCCCCCACCCCAGAAAACAAAATACAATGCTGCACAGGATTGTTATTGTTTCTGTGCAGGATTTGGAGGAAAGGGGAGGAAAGAGAACTCAGCTGTGTAGGATTGTTATACTTGTTACTGGAAATGGCATTGCACAATACAGCATTTAGTAGTTTAAAAGAAGAAGGAGAAGGGGGAAAGAATTTAAAAGGAAAATGGGAGTGGGGTTTTGCTTTCAGGGGAAGATGGGAAATCTTGCTGATGCAGGGGAAAATCTCATTGGGGAGTTTGGCAGAGCGAAACTCAGAAAATAACTCTAAATGGGTTCTTGCTTCACCAAGGGTGGCTCTGCTTTTCTCCTTCGCATAAGTGAGGCATTTGGTGTGGTACGCAAAAAAAAAAATTATTATGACACAATTGGGAACTCCCCACAATAACATCTGCAGGATCTCATGGATCGATTAACTGGGGGAAACTCAACCAACTGTCCTTTGGCAGTTCTTGCATCTGGTCCTCTAATACCAAGGGCACACTCCAAGCCTCTCCCGGACAGTCCACTGTCTGGGAGAGTAGGGAGCGATGACTGGCAGATAATGTCCAGCAACGTGGGTGATGAGCCTGCTCGCCCTCGGTCATCCACTCTTAATCCATGTCCTTGGCTGGGAGCACTTCCTTCCTCCAAGGGACCACCCTTCTTGGGGTACACAGTTACTGTCTATTCTATTCCTTCAGGTTTGGCTAGATGGATGGCCACTCCTCTTTCCCTCATTTTCTGCTCCTTCCACTCCCTCTTTCCACAATAGGAGGGTTTATGGGGTGGTTGTAACCTTTGCTTCTGCTCTACCTCTTCCAAAGATAACTTCATGGGTACCGTTCCCTTAGTCCAAGGATCCGTCAACTCCATCCATCTTCACTCTGTGGGGTAGACCCTCCAGCTCACCTTTCTCTTCCAGTTACTCTGCCCGTTCTGCCCCCTCAACTGTTAGTACATCAGGTCAAGATTTGGGATGTGAGAGATGGCTTTGAGACAAGTCAGTCTTCCAGGTTGACAGCAAAGAGACAGAGACAGCGTATTTACAGACTCTGTACAATAAAACTATGTACATTAGTCAAGAGACTCAATAATACACTCTCAGCAAATAAGTGGACAGCACTTCTGGCAGCAACTCTCCAACACAACACTCCACACATCACCATAGTGTGCAGCACTTATATAGTTTGAACAACCAATCACTGGGAACATCACCTGATGTATTCTCCCAGACATTACCTCATGTCCAATACACATTTCATGGATTGCATCAGCTTCATGTGCTGACTCTGTGGCTGCACACCTGTTTTAAGATGGATGCCTGTTAACAAACTTTGGTTCGTGTACAAGAGAGTAAATTCTATACTGTGGGTCATAATATCCTGACATCGACCCAGTCTATTTCCTCTTTTATCTCCTCTATCTCTGTGTTTTCCCTCTCTTCCCGCCATCAGGAACCCTTTCACACCCTTTGGGGCCATGGTTCCCTGGCACCATTTCCTCACAATTGCCAAGATATTTTGTGATTATTATAGGCCTAGTGAGGACTGACTCATGACATTTTGCTTCCTGAAGCAAAGAACACAATGGGATCCGCTCGCCCATTCTTCATATAGGAGCGGACCAGGTTGGCAGTTGAGTGTTACTGAGACATGCATGACGGGACAGTGTTTTTCACTGCACCTGATGGTGGTGTACTAGTTTAGGAGGCCTAAAGCAAGTGGTGTTCAGAGCCATCCTCCAACAGAGGAAAATGACAAGAGTGATGGCACTGCTATGCCCCAGCATCTGCCGGATGAAGTTATTCTCTCACTGTGCTTAATGGCAGGGATGACCCTGGGATATGTGTGGGGCCTGTACACCATGAAAGCATATCCACCTTTCTCTTGCAGATTAGATGGTTTAGAGTCTCAAATGTATTGTGAAAGACAATAGCTGCAATAAAATTTAGCAAACTTTAAGGAGAGATTTCCAGTGGGGAGAAAAAAGGGTACCAGTTTAAGGAACGAGGAAACCCAGAATTTGTTGGGCTGATTGTGCAGTGGTGGCCTGCACTTGGCCTGTTCCTCAGGTGGCGAGGGAAGTGTTGCTTATTGTCACCTCACCTCATTGCTCCCTCACTTCCCTCTGTACTGTACTTCCTTGTCCTCCTTCCCTCCTCTTCATGTTGTGCCTCACAGCTGCTGCTTCACGCACACACACCAAACACACCTGTCTGCCAACCTGCCTAGTGTGGGAAGCAATGCTGGCTGCTTTGTGTGGCTCAGACTGTTTTATACTACCTCAGGCAGTCGCTTCACACTTCCTAATGGATGGACCAGTACTGCCTATGAATGGGGGCATAGGTACTCTCACAGTTCTGCCCTTCTAATTCAGATGGTAAAAATGTGTGAAAGAATGCCAATTTAAGATCTGTTATCTTTTCTTTGTGGTAATTGGAAATTAATTCTGTTTTGTTCAGTGGAATTCTCTCCTAGATAAATGGACGTAAGATTACAGCCTAGACTGTTTGATGCAGCCATAGCTTGCACCCAAAATTCTTGACATTTTCTGCTGGCTGTTGGCTCTTCACTAAGCCAAAGTTTGAAGACGGTTGTTTTCAAATGGTCCAGGGTTTTTTTTCCTTTTTAAATGTACATTTGATCCTATGGTGGTGATGGCTGCACAACATTAACACCTTAGATTATTTCATTGAGTTTATTAGATGTATGTGTTTTTAAATGGCTTTGAGAAATCATTTATATAAAGAAGCAGCAACCAATGTAAATTTTGCTACAACTGTCAGGATTTTTTTATAGCTGCTATCGCCTCCCATAGTCACACATCTCGCTTATGACGCATGATGTGTCATTCCAGTGCTGATGGAGTCAGCTTGGGAATTGGAACTTCTGCCAGCATCCATCGATGTGCTGAGAGTTGCTGTTCCTTTCATCGGGGAATCTGTTTAGTTTTATATAGAGAAATAGCAGTTTTATATTTTAAAAAAGTGGTTTGCCTTGTGAGCAGTGTAAGAGATTAGCTGTTTCCTGTATGCTGTTGACCCATCTTTATCTTAACCTTGTCACTCGTGGGATACTGAGGTTGGTCTTTGTAGGCTGTTACACCCTATCTGCCTGAAATGCTTAGATTGGTAATAGATAATTCTGTGGTTGTGATTCTCTCAGGTTGTGATGGATAGTAAGAGCTACTATTATTTGCTGCTTTACCAGGAATGGGGACTGCTGTCATAGGACTCGCTGTCACATTGGACTTACGTCACACCAGTGACACGACTCGGTCTCGACTTCGGTATTTTCCCCCCCAATGACTCGGACTCAGCTTGTGACTTGGAACCCACTCACATTCCCTTTTTTTCTCGGAGGAAAAAGCTTGGTTTTTAGTAGGGACTCAGACTTGGGGCTTAGTAGTTGGACACAAAGGCTTGGCAACATCCCTGCCTTACTTCTATGCTCATTTTAGGATTTTTATTTATTTATTTATTTTGGAGCTAGAACTCCAAAGTTCACCATCTCTGGAGCCAAGTGCAAAAGAGTGGCCCAAGAAAGCAGAGACGAGATACCCTACAGCAAGGTGCCTCCAAGCACATACCTAACCCCAGGACCACCAGGAGAAGATCGAGCCGCTAGCCCTTGTTCAACATAAGTAAGCAGCGCTGAGAATTTCTTGTGACTGAGCAACAGATGTTGGGGTTCAAAGCTTTGCTGAAACTACCCAGGACTTGTCTGTGAGGCTCTGTTTTCGACTGCTTAACTCCCTTAATACTTTCCATCTTTCACCACCTGGTCATATTCAAGAGGACAATATTTTTTTTGGAATCAGAAGTTGAAAACCCTTATTCTTTGTTATTTTAGAACCAGGAGTGTAGAATCTGTAAACCTCCCCCTTACGTTGTTCAACTCTTATTAAGCACAACGACCAGGTGTCTGGCATAGTATGAGGTCTGGTCCAGTAACATCTGAAGGGCTACAAGTTCTTCATCCTTGCTTTAAAGCAATGGTTCCCAACCTTAATTCTTGGCCTAAAACTACCAGGAGCCTTTACCACTAGCTGTGCTGGCCAAGATTTCTGGGGGCCCAAGGTTGGGAAGCACAGCTTTAGAGGTTCACAGATCAGTAAGTAAATTCTGAGACTGAGTCTCAGTGATGAAAAATGTGCCCCACACATTGCATTTTTTAAAAGGATGTTCCTTTGGAAATTCTTCTGTCATATGATAAACTGTAGCATCATGCAGCGTGGGTCTCTGTTGCAATTGTATTGGTGATGTCAATAGACATACATTAGGAAGTAAGAAGCTATGGTGTGAACTTTACAGGATATGAGTATTCAAGGCGGTTTTAAGCAACTTTTTTTTTTTTTTTAGCAAAAAGGAAGTTTTATGTGAATTGGCTTATTGGGTAGATGTAGCTAGCACTGTGAATGCTCAACCATGTACTGTATCTATATTAGGGACATGGACTCTGGCAACCTTTGTGAGCTCACAGGCCCCAGCATGTATCCAAAAAATATGGGCTAGCTAGAGGTTTGTCACTGAGGGCATGATGGAGATGGTTTGTTGTTTCAACACCTGTTTGGGTCTCTGTGGGTTTTTAGGAAATCATATAAACAGCTTTATGGACTCTCCTTTGTCTGAGTGGCAGTACCAGAACTTGGAAAGGCAGTGAGGTATACTAAATAGAGTTTTGGATGTGGACTCAGAAAGCATGGGTTCAAAACTGTAGTACCATGGAAATTCATTGGGAGCTAACAGTGGGAAGTCACATTGAATCCATGTGGATTTGATTCAGTAGGTCTACTATGGCTGTGAGTTCTTGCTGGATTTCAGCCAGTGAGTTTCACGGCCAAGAGAGATTTGAACTCAGGTCTTCTGAGTCCTAGTTCAACACTGTTTGTATGGGATATCTGGTCATTTTGGTTTGGTTTGCTTTCCAAAGCACATTGGTGTTTAAAAAAGCAAACGAGAAAAGTAAGTTCCTTATCAAGAAATTGCAAGTACATTACTCTTAAAGTAGTGAGTAATAGGTAACACATAATTCCTCATTAGATTTAACTCCTAACACTGATATGGTATGTGTTTTTGTTGAAAAAGAATATTCTGAGCCCAGTGGGTTCTCAGCGTGATGTAGTGGATAGAGTGACGGACTAGGAATCTGGAGAACAGGGTTCAAATCCCCACTTAGTCATAGAAACTGACTGGGGGAATGGAACTGTAAAACCACTCTTTAAATATCTCACTTACCTTGAAAGCCCTACTAGGGTTGCTATAAGTGGGGTCCAACTTGATGGCATAGAACACACAGATTGGATTATTGAAAAATAGCTGTGCTGTTTTTTAGGAAAGGTTTTGGCTTCCACAGAACAACTAATGGGTGTACATTTTTCTGTATAAATCTGGGAAGGCTCTCCACCCTGATTGTATCCCCAAGGTTTAAAAACTAACAAGCCATACCACTTCTCTAGAATAGAATATTGCAGCTTTAGACAGATTAATTATTGTGTATCTTGTCTTTTCATGTCTTGCATAGGAAAGATTTGCTCGCTAAACACCGTAAATCTAGAGTAATCCAAGATGGAGTAATTCTAAGAATGGGCCTCTAAGGTGAGACTTAGAAATATCTCCTTTCTGGCACTTGCTTATACAGTTCATGAACATAGTAAAACAGTCACTGACCATGCTGTATGAATCTACCCTGCATTCTTGTGAGGGCAAGTTATCTGGTGCAATCTTCAGTATCATATATGAATGATGGTGTGCTAGGAAGGGAATAAAAAATAAAATGGTAACCCATAGACAAGCAATACCTTTATATTGGGGTCTTGTGGCATTCTACATTTTTAACCTGTGAATGACCGAGAGTAGTGCTTGCACTAATGGGGCTCTGTGTGTGTGTTTGCGCACATGCATGCACACACATATGGACACTGCCTTGTACAAACTCAAGCTGTTTGGCTACTCAACATAGTTTACAGTATTTTCCGTGTATAAGACGCCCCCATGTATAAGACACCGCCCACTTTTCTAACCCACAATTAAGAAATCTAAGTGGGGCTTAGCAAATGCAGGGGGAAAGGGATCAAAGCCCTGCAGGATCACTTTGATCCCTGCTTTACCCTCCACTTGGCTTTTTCTCTCCTCAGCTTACTTCCGTGTATAAGCCAACCATCAATTTTTAGTCTAAAGATTTTAGACAAAAGTATAGTCTTATACATGGAAAAATATGTTAATTTTTTTCTGTTCTGGCTGGCAGATACATCTCAATATATAGAAAACTAGCTTATATTGAACCGCTCTATTGTCTGTGTAGCTCAGTACTCTTCATTCTCACTAGCAATAGTGCTCCATGGATTAAGACAGGATTATTTCCTCCTGGAGGTGCTGAGCATTGAACCTGGCACCTCCTGCATAGAAATTAGGGAATCTGACATAGAACTAAAACCTCCCTTTCCCCATTATCAGCTGTCTGATACTTTATAATAGGAGATGAAACACCAGTGCCAGCGTCAGCACCTGTCATCTGTTAGAAGCTTCCAGGTTTGCAGTGTGCCAATCCATTGTGGATGTCTGCCCTAGTCTCCCTGTAATTCCATGTCCACATTCTGGTAGTCGGCGTAGAGTCAGGTAGCTGGAGCTGATCACCATTTTGATATTCCACATGCCAAATCAAAGTTGCCTTGGGGCACTGTAGAAAATTGTAAGAATGGCTAAACTTAAGTTGTCTACTTCTCCAATTGCTTCCCTTGCATCCAGCTAGGTCTGCCTGCAAAAGCCTGTGCCTGGAATGGGACCCACCAGCAAGCACTTTGCCGATCGCTCCCCTCAAACCTGGCCCCAGATCCCTGTGAACATCCTGACCAGAGATAGGCACAGATAGATGGTTTCGTGCATTTCGTTTACCATCCCCACAGCTGATCTGCCGTTCAGTGCCCTGCCCCCTCTAGCCAATTTCAAAAATCATATGATGCTCCATTTGTAGTACCTCAGTGAAGTCAAGTCAGAAACCTGTGCTGGAAAGAAAGCATTTTTTCCTTTGAATTTGCTACTCTGTAGAGGAAGGCATGAGGGCAGGGGACATTTCTTTAAACAAGAAGAAACATTGAAGGACACCCTTTGTGGGATTCATAACCTGTAAATATTGTTATTTAGGCTTCAACTCAAAGCTTCTTGACTGTTTCCCCTCTTTTCCTTCAGTAATCTACAGTATTTGTTTCTATTCCATTCTGAGCTTAATGCTTCATGAAGACAGAGCAATAGACAGCTGCTTATGATGCACATATAGTACTGTTTGTTTTTCCAGTTGATTAATTATTGGAGCAAAGCACCATTAAAAGCAGCTAAGAAAGGAACTTGGGAACTAGTCTAGCACTGTTATAGATTAATTATGCACTCATGGTTCCTCAGTTCATGACTGTGCCAAGTCACAACTCAGATAAAATACCTGTGGAAAACTGCAGATTTCCTAGTACGTTGGGATAGAAACATTAGAACTGTATGTTTGAAGGGATGAGGAACAGTAGCTCCTGGGTAAAGCCCATGCTTTGCCCTATGAAGGGTCTGGAGTTCAACACCCAAGATGTCCAGGAGAGGCTAGGAAAGATTAGCGATCATGCTGGCTGGGGTATCCTGAATGGTAGTCCAAAGATGTAACTTTTCCAGACTCAGATGCTCACCACTTCCGCTTTGTTGCTAAAAGCCAAGGGAGATCTCATGCATGCACATGTTATCAGTAGAGTTGATAGTGCCAGACAGGTTAGACCCATTTGAATTAATGGACTGTATGGAGGAGTTGACTCACCAAACCTCACCAATTCAGTGGGCCTACTCTGGTGTGATTTACTACACTAAGCAACAGGATTTCAGCCAGTACGTCCTAGAGGTGTACATGATTTAGTTATTACTTTTTAAAAAGATGTAGTGAGTCTAAAAACTATTTAGAAGGCTAATCTTCCCTGAGACGCTAGCCCTTTGCAGGTCTTACTGTATATCTAAACCCATGATTGTGACCCCTGAAAAGGCAGAGCTCCCAACTGTAGGAGCACTGCAAGTAAGTTTATACAGTACTTAGAACACACAGTCTGCCTGCAGACCTTTGCAACTAGTTCATGGAGATCTGAGAGACTTCTTGGTGGGGGTTACAAGCATGCCCCTCCTATCACTTTATGAATATTGAAATGTATCAGTTGAATAGGGCTACGGTTTGGATGGTCAGAAGTCGAAGGGTTCTCACAGTTGACAACACTTGCAGCCGATTCTACAGATCAGCCTTTGGAGACCATGCTTTGATACATGTCCTCATAGCACTGCCATTGTCTTACTTTCATATTTTATAAAACTGTATGCAGACATGGTGGTCACCTGGATTATTTTGTCTGGTTATGCAGAAAGGGTGGAGGCTAGTTGACTGGATATTCATAACAGAAGATAGGTAAATCAGCTGTGATGGTCTATTTTGGAGGCAAATGGGATAAGACAGTAGGAAATCTGTGACAGGATCTGATCTATCACTCTGTGTGTATGGTGATCTGGAGAGTCAGTGTTGCAGTGAGACTGTGGGAAGATATTTAGTCTTAACCCTTATGTAAATTGCCCCCTTCCTGAAGAACCTGCATTACAGGGGGAAGTGTACATTTCTTAGCAAGTGGAAGCTTTGTCAGGAAATGACAATTTAAATTGTGAAAGTTGTGTAGTGGATAAACTACTTCTCAGGGGTGTGGTCCAGTTGCACTACTCTAGTTTATACCCCCTTTCATAATAAGGCAAACTGTGAGGGATCAAGATGCAAATCTCAATTGCCGAATGGAAATCTTCTGTATTCTGGCCCTTATATTATTTTAGTGTTTATTTTTCTCTTACCTGTTGCTTATATTTTATTTTTAAGCATTTCTTTAAACATTTTCCTTCTTTATCTCATCATTTTCCAAATATAGTGCTGGCTTACCATGGCAGGCTGTTCCAGCTGCCACACAGACTTTGCTTTTATTCCCCCTTCGCTGTTCACCTTGACTCCCCCTTTTCTCTTATGTTTGCATTATGTACCTGCTGCCTTCATCATGTGCTCAAACAGGTATGAAAACTGTAAATCCTTAGGACCTATACACAATATATTCTGCTATACCAAGAGAGTCCCACGCCGTGGATGTTTGAGAGGGAGGGAGCTTTCAGGTCAAAGCTGCATTTTACAGTGATTACATACCTGCTGCCACTTCACAAGTAAACTACCCAGCCTGCCATCATAACACCACTGTCATAAAATTTGTTGGTGAATTGCTGAAAATTAAGAAGTGGGCATAGGCATTTGTTGTTGTGTGGTGAGTCATGTGGCTCTGCACTCAGCAAATGCCTACATTCACTTCTCAACTTGTGGCAATTCGACGGGGAGATTTAAGCCATTTGTGCTATACTGGCATCAAATCTCAATACCATTTTAGCTTTTCGTTATCCTGATTTAAGATGTGCTTAAGCTGCTTATCCACATACATGCATACTACAAGGAAGCTTCAGCTGTACAACGAGATGATTGGATTGATGGTCCATTCTGCTGGTATCTGCTGATGTCCACATGGTAGGTGTAGACATCAGAAAATGGAAGCTTCCTTATGTAGGCTTTCCATTTGTTCCTGTATCACTAGGGATCCAGAATACGTGGAAAGGTTACATGTATAGGCTTTCCTTTGTGAACATCCTTACCCGATGTGGATAGCGGGATTAGTGCTGGCAGTGCACAAAGTTAGCCATTTGGCCCAGGTATGTGGCTCTGAAGCTAGTGTTATGGATGATGCCTTTTCCTATGATATACATGTGGAGAGAGCTTTCCTTTGAATTAAGTCCTGTTGATTTTCACCACAATAGATTTCTGTGTAATGCAGGTCTTGCCATGAGCAACGTGTAACGGCCACCTCTGGCAATAATATTCACAGAGTACCATTATCTAGTTTCTAGTCCCTGTGGAATTAGTGAAGAAGGCCGGATGAGTGAGAGAGGGGAAAAAAAATGAGATTTGATGTAAGGTGTGAAAATAGGTCAGCAGGATGCTCATATTAGTGTCTGAGTGATGGAAAGAAATAGCAGTTTGTAAGAATTTAGTCCATACCTGGATGTTCTCTGGGTGATTACACATAGTTGAGGATGACATAAATAGGAAGTGTTTTGTGATTAGAAAGAGATCAAGCCTCAGATGTGTCCACATGGGAATTTGGACACTAGACACATCACCTGAAACTTCCTGACATGGTGGCAGGGAGGATAGCTGTAGCTCTTTTCTTGTCGTTCACTCTTGTCTGAACTATTGCTGAGCAGGGTTCTCCTCACTGTTGGATGAGGGAAGCGAGTAGAAAGCAGGATTGGGGAGAGAACTGGCCGTGGAAGCAACTGCAAAATGTTGGAAATCTTACAAGTATATGTTCCGTGTCCAGTTGCAAATGGCAGCCTCTGTTGTTCCTTAGTGTGAATAAAACCTAATAGGGTCTAGTTTACAATTCTAATCAGTCGCACACTTCAGACTATGCATTTTGGATTTTAAAGCGGTAAGTTTCATCCTGTATGCAAAGGAAGAATCTGACCAGTCAGGTTAATGGAATGATTGCACATAATAATTGGTTTAATTCCTACAGCTACAGTGTATTTAGTTTACCAAAACATATGTCTATTGAATTTAGTGTCAGCATGTTTTCTAGGGTGGAACCTCCTGTATCTTCGCTAACCAGTGTTTTGTTTTTATGACATCACACACTGCTTTTGATTGTGCCATCTGAAATGCTAGTATATTTATAATAGCAGATTTTATTAGGGCCTACTCCTTATTTGTACTTATAAATATGCATCATAGCAGTATGGAATTATACCTGCTTTTGATTGGCAGCTATGGGATTTTGCAGTTCTTTTCACCAGGAGTGTAACTAGGCCTATAATTCACGGATATGAGCCTCTGTTGTGCAATAGAGCTACAGGTATTCATTTCTTTACACCAGATGCAAGCTTGTTCAGTCTTTAAGAGCTAAAATACAACTATGAAAGTTACTCAGCACTTTTAATTTGCTATTCTCTTTATTACCCTTTCCCCAGCATCTTTTGTGCGCATTGGACCAAATGACTACCCAAACTAGTTACAGAGTAACAGTTTAGAAAATAGGGTTTAATGGATCTGAAAAGGTGCACGTAGAACAGAAAGTGATGGTTCAATGAAACTAGAATTTTTGTGTTGGTATTTTGATCTGGTGCTCTTCAACATAGCTTTAATCATTTCTTTAATGGAGTATTTGGCGAACGGACCATTATGAGAGGATTGAAGAACATAAATTAATGGTGTGGTTTGATAATAATAATACTAATGATGATAATGATCTCTTAAGTCAATTCTAGCTTATGGCAACTATTTCCAGGGTTTTCCAGAGAGAAAACACACAGAAGTGGTTTACCATTCCCTTCCTCTGGAGGCGCCCTGAATTTTGTTGCTTTCCCAAAGCCATACAGGCTGGCTCTACTCACAGGAGACACAGTGCAGAACTGAAATCCCAACCTCTGGTTCTGGAGTCAGATAACTACCGTAAAACACAGCTATCCAGTCAGTGGGCAATATTATAATATTCGGAGTAGAAAGCCTCATCGGGATAGTAACACAGGACCAGTTTTGCAGTCACAAAAATAGGAATTTCCTTCACTTGCTGAAAGGCATCACTTGGAACTGTAGCCTTTGTGAGCTTTTGTGTTTGTATTTAAGGCATCTAAAATGAAGTCCAGACACTGACTCTGGATAAAAAAATACATTTATCAGTGATAAGTGCCTTTACCCCTCCAGATTATTTTGCCTCCTTTCCGCACATTTCTTTCCCATTGGCTGAGCTAGAACTAATGGGAATCGTAGGCCCACATGGCTGGACTGCTTCAACTTTCCTACTGCTCATGTATAACTGCATTGCAAAATGCCTTTTGTTTTTCAGTTATGTGCTGTAGTATCAGCACATCAAGGAAGTATCTGAAACATTGGAAATTGATATCCTACAATATTCTCTTGAAAGCAATTGTTGACATAAAGGTTGATATTTTTTAACCTTTAAATTGTATAGGACAATTCTACTGTCTGTACAAAACATTTTATGGATTATTTTCTGTAAGGTATACAGTGAATTCATTATTTTTCAAAGTGGCAACTGAGAAATTCCAACCCAATCCAAGGGTTGGAAGACTTACAGGCAAGTGTGGGTACTGAAAGGAGTTCTCTCCCTTAAAAAGCCCCTGCTTTTGGAATCTCTATGGTAGAAAATTGCACTGTGATGTATTTTTGTGTTTGCTAATACTTTGTATTGTACAGTTTTGGGTACCAGTCCATGGCAGTGACAGAACAAATGGCCTTACTGTTAACAGAGATACCACAGCTAATGATGTATAGCAGAAAAATGCACTGCTTTCAAGCTGGATTGCTGTGCACATAGACTCTGACTCAGGGTGACTGTTCTAGTCCAGCATCTCATTTGAGAATAGTCAACAATGGAGTCTTCAGAAGAGGGTAGAGTGCATGTGAAGGGAGTGATTTAAAGCTCGGGAGCCCACAGTAAACCCCATTCTGTTGTTTTCTATGTAGGATAGGCTCTGAAATGTGGACTGGGTTCTAATCAGTGAATTGTTTTGAAATTGTTTACTAGTTTTAAGTAGATTTCTTAATTTAAAAGTTAAAGGTTTTTCTTTTGAGTTTATATACTTAAGCACAACAATGCACAGACTGCTCTTTTAGATTGCTGCTTGTACTGAACAAGAACACTTAGGAACTGGAGCAGTCCCTAAGGCTTTCATAGTACTAGACTTAATGACCAGTAGATTGGTTGTCTTTTTGTGTGTGTAAACCTTGATTCTCTGATCAATGAATGGCTAAACTGCAAAAGTTAGGTATTTTTAGAAAGGGAAAAAGTAATCAATCTTCATTGTCATAGAACAACTGCTGAAATACCTTTTTATTAAAACTTAGTGTTTGGATCTATCTATCACCGGGAAAGACAATAACGCTAAGAAAAGTTGAAGAAAAGTAGGAAAAGAGGAATACTCAGCATGAGATGAAATGACTCAATAAATGAAAGCATGATATTTAGTTTTCAAGATCTGAGAGGATATGCTAATGACGGGACCTTTTGGAGGTGATTAATTCATAGAGTTGCCATGCAAAATGCAGCAGCTAGGCTAGTGTTGGGGATATATGATAATGTCTCCCCAATTCTGGCATGCCTGCATTGGCTTCCTGTTTGTTTCTGTGCTTTCTTGCTGTCCCATTAGATTGTATTTGAGTTTAGTTTGCTCTTGTCTCTGGATGGTTTTGTATGTGTATGTGTGCGTGTGTTTTGGTTGTCTTTATGATTTGGTGTTCTCTGTTTGTGGGTGGCTGTGTGTATTTATTTCTTGTTGACCACTCAGAATAGTGAGTTGCCACTAGATGGGTAGAATGAATATAAACATGAAGTAAGGAAGTAAGGAAGTGACTTGATGATACATAATGACAGTCTCATAACAGAAATCCATATAAATTATCATCTTGTGAATTGTTAAGTGATTTTCATGTGTGAAACCTAGTGCAAGCTAGCCAAACCTGTCTTACCCCAAATGCAATGACCCCAGACTGCCTGTTGTATTGTTCATACAGTCGTGATTGTTGTGAGTCTCGACTGTAAATTGAATTTTTTTAAAAAAAGAAATAGCCATGAAATACTAAGTTATAAATATTGGAAAATCTTCTTAGTTATGCAAGCAGCTAATGCAAAACAAACATCAGAGGGAGCTGTAGAATCATACCTGTAAGAGCTGTATAAGATGACAGCTGAAATCCAGTTGTAAGTTGCAGCTAGAGTAGACCCATTGAATCAGTGGGGGATTTGGTGAGTCAGCTGCTCCATACAGTCTGTTGATTCAATGGGCCTGTTACAGCTGCAACTTACTATTGGATTTCAGCTGGTGTCTAAGACCGAAGTCTGGATTTTGTGAAACCACAGGTGTCTTTGCAGCTGTTCTTAGGAATGCTCTCCCCACTCCTGATGTTTTTAAGGTTGCAGTAACATGATGTAAGAGATAAGCCCCAAAGGTTGGATTGGCAAACCATTATTGTGACCCACCTGCAATGGAGATCTCCAGGGTAAAACAGGAGAAAGATGTCTGCCGCCTACAATTTCGGCAGTGCCTGACTTCCTCTCCTGTGCCACCTGCTTCATAATAGGACTAGCTCTTTATCTTAAGCCAAGTAATCACTTTCCATCGTAAAACCTTAGAGACAGCCAAGGCTTTGTCCTCTTCCATTCTGTGAGACTGGATTTTATAATAATAGGATTGTGGTAAAGTTCTTAGTGCTGCTGTGAGGTACACTAGTAAGTATTAACTTTACTTGTCAAAGTTCGTTAATTGCTTATTTCTAATGGAATATGCGGATGGTTTTGGTGGAAGCTCAGAAGGGTATTACAGTGGGTAAAAGTCACCCTAGTCTTCTGAATGCAAGAGTAGATGGGAAGTTGCAGAAGAAAAAAGTTAGGCTTTCTGTCTGTTCCAACCGCTGTATTGGGAATTCCTCCTTATGAGCAGTTTGTAGCTCTTTGGTTTGGCCCTTGCTAGCTCTGTCCTTCCTGTCCTGTTTTGTTTTAAAGTAGATTTTCTTGTCATATGCTGAAAGCCTGGGGTATTTTTAAAAGAAGTATTAAAGAAGTGCAAATGCAGTTGTGCACTCCTACACATAATAAATTATGTGTGCTATGCAAAAGTAATGGCAGTGAGGGAAATAGAGTAGATGAGTGGTAACTTTCGTGTGAAGGAAGATGAAAGTAGAATAAACATTGAGGCAGATTCCATGAGGTTCATGGAGCACGCAACTGATCTTGATCTATTAGAACAAAATAGGGTATGTCCAGGTATAGCCAAAAGACAAGGTAGTGCTCTCTGATGGCAGTCAGTTAGTGAAAAATGTGTATGCTTAGTTTTAGACATACTTCTAATACTTCAGTTCATAGACCAACACTCAATTTTCTAATAGGTCTGGAAAGGCTTCTCTCTATTTTCCCCTATGGTTGGGGGAAATGGGTTCACAAAGAGGGTTCATTGCTGGCTGGCACTTCTGGTTGGGACTGAAAAGTTAATGTTTCCTTCCTGAGATATTTTATGTACTGCAGAAATGATTCAGCATGGAGCTTTATTTTGTCTTCCTCTGCAGTGGCTGCTTGCCTAGGACAGATGAGTCTGAACATCTGGCTTGGGTGATTCTGACACTGCAGCTAACACACTAGGCCTTTCCAAATTATAATTGTATTGAGCTGGAAATGTTTAGCTGCTGCCCTTAAGCATTTTTACGCTTGAAACAAAATCGAAATGTCAGTCCTCCGCTGTAGATTTTATATATATGTATATTAACAAAAAACACAATTAGGTGTTCATGCATACGTTGGGAAGAGGAAAATGGTGACATCTCTGGAAATTGCTGCCTCAACTGACAGCGCGACATTTCTTTGTTTGTAAAGCCAGCTTGTTGTTGAATTGTAAATGTAGGCTCTCTGACATTTTCTAAAGGAGTTGCGGAGAAAGTATCAAATACTGTACAGCATTTCCTAGGAGGATACAGTTCATTCTTTTTGGACCGTGACATGTATTTTACAAGTGTTTTGATCTTTCTTTGTTTTAAACTATTTTTGAATATTTTTTTTAAAAAGAGAGACCTCGTGTAGCCATAGAAAGTCCTTACAATTGTGACATAATAATTGCGTGCCATCAAGTTGATTCCGACTTATGGCGATCGTTTCCAGGGTTTTCTAGGTAGAGAATACACAGAAGTAGTTTACCATTCCCTTCTTCGGGGGGGGGGTGCCCTTTCACTGTGCTACTTGCCCACAGACCGGCTGTTCTCCCTGGAGGCAAGTGAAACAACTAACTAAATAACCAACACAGCACCCAATGGAGCAAATGTGTTTCCTCCTCCTATTGCCTGCCAAGGTGGCCCTGTAACATTAGAGGTCAGAAATGGTACTTCTTGTGTAATAAAAATTAAAATCCAGCCCTACCTCACTTTTTCTTTCTAGAAAGGTCTCTCTGTTTTCATACAGAGCAACAACAACAACAACAAAATTAAACACAAAAGAAAAGAAGAGAATAGTGTGGTGCCAGGGGTTCAAGTACTGGTCTGGGATTTCAGTGATCTGTATTCTCTGGTGACATGAAACTGAGTCATGGGTGATCTTAAGCTCACCCCTCTGTCCCAAAGTGGTCTACTTCACAGAATTGTTGTAAGGGTAAAAGCTGGAGGGAAGGATGGCCATGTATGCCTTCTTGTAATTGAAAATATCAAGAGGCGTGAATGCTTAGGCACCACTAAAAGAAGCTTGTTTTTCTGTTGCCATGGTTGCTTCCATGTTTAGTGTTAATAGATGATGTCTCAGTCCCCATAGCTTGAAGTCTCCTTTGCTTAGCAGTGGCCTGCTTGAAAACCCAGTCTCTCCACTGCACAACAGTCATTTCAGTGTGCAAATCCATTTTAGAAGCTTCTGCAGTGCATGGGAGAAAATAAGCCGTTGAATCTCCAGCACATTATCTGAATGTGAGAGTCACAGTGCTTTTGTTTTTCAGCAGCCTCCTGACCCCAGTACTGTTCTCATTAGACACTGCAGGGGAGGTTTGAACTTGTGATGGAAAAATGAAAGCCTTTCTCTCTGTTGTTTAGGAAAGAGTTCAATTGTAAATTGATTTCTTTTTCTATTGCTCTGCGGAATAGTCACTGACTGCAGGATTAGCTCTGCTTAATTGGTAACTCGGTGACCAGCTCCTGCGGCTCATTCACTGTTGTATTA
This sequence comes from Pogona vitticeps, assembly GCF_051106095.1. Taxonomy (NCBI): domain Eukaryota; kingdom Metazoa; phylum Chordata; class Lepidosauria; order Squamata; family Agamidae; genus Pogona; species Pogona vitticeps. The sequence continues at coordinate 130,867,530 of NC_135784.1, forward strand.
GAATGGCTTCACTCTGTTGGTTTTGTGTTATGCAGATTCTGAGGTCTGTATTTTCCCCAGGTAAGGAAAGTAAACATATGGATGTAGGAAGACAATAGGAATATTAAACTATGGGAAATAATCCTCCTCCTGGACAGAATGGGATGCCTCAATAAATGTTTCTGTGAATTTCAAAGTATATATAAGGTCCTCCAGGGATGATGCACAGAACAGAACTCTGCTTCAGAGCCCCTACACTCCTGTCAAATTTGTGAATATGATTTATTAAGTGGAGAGATGAGTATAGTATCTTGATCTTAGTTTGGAGGAAAATTGGAATATAAAGGCAAGCAATACAAGTGGAGACAGCTGCCAAGAAATTAGAAGAAGACGGAGTTGAGGAATGACAGCTATGAAGAAACTAGAACAAATCATCAAGTTATAAGGAGGTATCCCCCAGAGATCAAGGTGAGAATAATCTATAGTATGGATGTGAAAACTGGACAGTTGAGAAAGGAAACAGGGAGAAAATTAGTCTATTTGAAATATGTTTCTGGAAGAGAGCTTTCTGGGTACCCTGAACCAACAGAATGGTGAACAAGTGGATCCTAGGTCAAATCAGGCAAAAATGATAAAACTGAAGCACATCATGAGAAGACAAGACTTGCAGGAAAAGACAAAAATATTGGGAAAAGACAACAATGTTAGGAGAAATGGAAGGCAGTAGGAAAAAAGGAAGATCAAATAGGAACAGCTTGAAATTGTGAAAGCTAACAGGGACGTGGTGGCGCTGCAGGTTAAACTGCAGGAGCCTCTGTGCTGCAAGGTCAGAAGACCAGCAGTTGTAAGATCAAATCCACACGACGGAGGGAGCTCCTGTTGCTTGTCCCAACTCCTGCCAACCTAGAAGCTTGAAAGTATGTAAAAATTCGAGTGGATAGGTACCACCTCGGTGGGAAGGTAACGGCATTTCATGTCTAGTTGTGCTGGCCACATGACCATGGAAACTGTCTTCGGACAAAACGCTGCCTCTGTGGCTTGGAAATGGGGATGAGCACCACCCCCTAGAGTTGGACACGACTGGACTAAATGTCAAGGGGAACCTTTACCTTTTACTTAAGTCTATGATAGGATGTTTTGGAGTCTGCTCGTTCATAGTGTTGCCATAAGTTGAAAGTGACATGATGGCATGTAGCAATAATGAAAACAGCCAACATGTAGTAAAGAAAATAATAAAATATCAGAAGTTGCTATTATATTTTAATGACTTGGTCAACATTTAGGTGATCATATCTCAACATCACAGGGCCTTTGGAGCAACTGCTTCCAGGATTTAGAAAGTGCTGCCTTGAGAAATTAGGTTGGTCTGTTCCCTCTTGTTCTTCCACTTCCAGGCAAAGACCTTCCTTTTAAGTCATGCTCTTAAGCAATACATATGTGTATGTGTATGACCTCAGAAATGCTATATTTATTCAATTTAGAGTTTTAAATACTGTTTTAAAATGTTTTTAAAATTATGGTTTTAGATAGATACTGAATAGTGTGCATATATATTTTATGGTGTTTTAAAATCTGTGACTACTGTATAGTTTTAACTGTTCTGGGCCAGCTTGGGAAGAAAATTAGCATATAAATAACATAAACAAACTCATTAAGGTAAAGCATTTGACCATGCATATCATGTCTTTGTTCATCCATTTGCTTCAAGCTTTGAGTAAACTGGAAAGTCTCTAATTAGTCGTAGTTTCCTGTTTCATCTGATCTTTTTTGGGACAAGGTAACAAGTTAGCTACATTTATGGATACTGTATCTCACTTTTGTCTTCACAACAACCCTGTCAGGTAGGTTAGGCTTGAACCAGGATCTTCCAGATTTTACTATATCTCACTAGCTCATAGACTATAATCAGAAGTACAACAGTCCTGAATTGGTATAACATTGTGGCCTGTTACATTTTCCCCATGTCGCTGCTGTTAATAGTGGTGTGTGTGTGTTGTTCTAATTTGATTTGTGTTGCCCTTTGGGGAATATTTTCAGATGCACTGACGTTTTGAACTTGACTTCCAGAAACCGAGTATGGGAGCCAAAGGGGGTGCAGGTCACAAATTGGAATGATTTGCTAGCACATGTGTGAGAGGAGAAGAAAGCAGTTGAACTCTACTTTGACATACAAAAGACAAATCTACTGACACAGTAGGCAGAGTTTGAGCCAATTCATGATTATGGAAAATCTCAGCACAAAATAATTAAACTTAATTAGGAAAACTTAGCTTTCAGGCCTTATTGCACACTTTCTTGAAAGTAATCCCCGCTGAATTCTCAGTGGAATTACTTCCAAGTAAAGAGAGAGCGGGATTAGTCTGTTGGAAGTCATTTGTGAAAGACTGAAACAGAGGCAAAAAGAGAATTCCGTGGAGCCATTTTAAATGTTGGAAAGCAAGCCATTGAATGTTTCGTTGTGGATATTTTTGAAGAATTGTCTCTTTCTGGAGAAATGACCAATAAATCAAGAAATGGCTAAAAGGCATTATGACTATTTGTGCCTTGTGTTCTGGACCTTCATGTAGTAGTGACACAAGTCAGGCATGGAAATTTTCATGGGTTTCCTGCATAAAGCCATACTTTGCTGGTTCTGTTGGAGGAGTAGAAATTAAAGTCTGAGTGTAATGGAACATCCCTTAGGGATGTTTGAAACAAGATGGTGTCATAATGTATCGATTGGCAGTGTGTTTTCCTATCTATTTTCTGTGCCTCCTTTTACACCACACCAGTTTGTTTTTAATCAGGTGAGTTCAAATAAGGTTCAGGTGATTAGATAGTTTTAAAAGAGATGTTAGCCTGCTTCATTTATACTTACCTTCTAGTTTGCAGGAGTGTTTTTTTATCTCCTCATTTAAACCAGAGACAAGAAGTCTATAGATACCTAGACTTCCATGTCTTAAAAAGAGTTTTTGAGCTCAAGAGCTGTGGTTGAAAAGACCATAATCCAGGTCCAGCATTTCTAAAGAATATTCTTACCAATACTTTCACCTTGGTTTTCTTTCACTAATACATGTTCCCTTATGTTAAGAAACTGGTAACCTCTACAGAAGTAGCTGGAAATCTATATGCTTTTAAAAATTGTAATCTTTAGAGGACAATATTAGCTGTGTTGCTATGGTGCAGTGTGGGGGTGGCTAATTAGACACAGATACAAAGTTTTCTGGTATCCATAGCAACTATCAGGCATAAGAAGAAGAAAATACAGTAACTAGGTTTTTCCTCTTCCTGGATAGTATATATTTTGTTTTGTTTCTGTTTCAATATTTTGCAGTGATACAGAAGAGGAGATGACTAGTTTTGTTGCATTCAGAGCCTTTCAAGTGGACATGTTTAGCTTGTATGTAGTTAATTGCCTCTACCTTGGCACTAGCAAGGCACCCTGTAGATAACAATGGAAAAGTAAATTTATGACGGAATGCTTTGTTATAGTTGCAGCGTGTACAGCATAGGTAAAAATGGAGATCAGGTGATGCTGAGATGGAGATAAGGCTGGTCATGTGGTGTGTCTGTCTGTCTGATTGTTTCTGCTTTGGTGTGTGTTAGCATATTTAAGATGTAAGTATGGTTTTGGCAAACCAGTCTCCTCAGAAACTCAGATCACATGCCTGTATGCTTTTGCGGCCTTTCTTAAATTGTCTTGAATACTGGGGTGCTAAATTCCAATCTGTACTCATGAAAATCAATTCAGATGAATGCTTTGTTACAAATAAGTTTCATTTGGTGCATAGATGGCATCTATACGGAGCTTTTTTTAATACTAACCTCTCCCCCGTAGAGTACATTCCCTGTTTTAGGCATGGAGCCATGCCTCAGTAGTAGACAATATTGTAGTGGAGCCAGGGCTTGCAGGGTTGAAACCCCAGGACTTCCTGAAGAGCAGGGATGATGACATCATTCATGACCCCCTCAGGTTTCCCTTCTACCTCCAAGCTCAGCTTCAATTCTCAAAGTAGCTGAGAGGAAAACAGATTGTCCCAGGAACAGTTATTGCAAGCTATGCCTGTTGTAACACAAAGTATTTGAAGGTGGTTTGTTCTTGAATGGGCAATTAAGATCAATTAACTTCATAAAATACTTGTTTCTCATTCATTGATATGGACTGATCCAGCCGTCTACAATTTTGGACTCTCTTTGCTGAGAGAAGCCACTGTGTAGAGTGTTACAGTGGGCACTTGAACTTCGAAACTGACCACTGCAACACTGGTAGTGGAACATAAAACATGTGTGCTTAAAGCCTCCGTGTTCAGTGTCTGGGATTCCGGTGAATGGATCTTCAGCAGCAGAATTGGGAAGGAGTTGTACCTAAGGCCATGGAGAGTCACAGTAAGCAGTACTAGCTCAATAGTTTAACAAAGAGGCTTCAGAGGGAGCATACATTGTGAAGTACTGTACTGGAATTTATTGTGGTTGTAGAAGGAGTAGCCATGTTAGTCCGTGCAAGCATTATAGATAAAAACAAAATAGAAATAAAAAGTAAACAAAATCAACAAAGACAAAAATATGGTGGACACCTTATGGAATTCGTTGGTAGATCTGACAGAGTTGGGATAGCCGATTCATCATAGAAAGTGATTGTCCCTCTTTTGATATTCAGGTATGGTCTTCATCTAGCTTTGCTAATTACCTGCTTGAAGTGGGTTACTCCCACTTGGGGGTGTCCCTTTTTCCAAACTGCTTTTGTTTCCCCACTGGATTCTGCATGGCAATGTGATACGCTGGTCAGCTGAGTGGTTGGACCTCTCACTTTCACATTTCTCTGTCGACTGCCTGTGTGTTGCCACCAGGCTCACTGTTGTTTTTATAATGTCTGTATAAAATGTGGTTAAGTTGGCTATTGCTGATATAAAGCAACTCTGTAGTTTGCAATCTGAAAGAAAACAAACATGCTTTGTAGTGGTGGACAACTTTGTTTTGAGCCAACAGATGTTCGACTGCAGCTCCCAGTATTTCTTGTTATTTGCTGTGCTGGCTAGGGCTGGTGGGAGATGCAACCCCACAGCAGCTGGAAAGCTGTGCTTTGCCCGCTCCTGATCTATGAGGTAAGCATTCATTATCTTCTCTCAAGTTCTGCAATCTTCACAGCTGGTGATAATGGCCTAAATCCAACTGGCTGGTCCCAGCTAAAGTAGAACCATTAAATATATTGCTGAATGTTGAGCCAATACTTCTATTAATCACACCGATTGAGAGGTTGTACTCCAGTGAGGACTACCAACTAAATTCAGCCTTATATTTCCCCCCACGTGGCTCCTTTCTCACGTCAGTTTTATTTATGAGCTACCTAAAATGTTTTTGGTATTCTGCAAAAATTAAAAAGCAACATCATTCTTCCTCATATTTTTATGGTCTAATAATCATGATGCAAGAGGGAAATGATTATGAACAGGTACCTGTTCTACATAATATACTTCTTTCTTCAGCAATACTGGGTTTAGGGGCACCAGTCCTCTGTGTACTTCAGAATACATGTGTAACTCTTATGCTCTCAGAAACATAACTACAAAGCATAAACTGTTTATATACACACACAGAAGAAAGAGGGAGAACAGACAAGTTTACTATATTAACTGTACATATTGAATGATGATCACAATACTGTACAGCAGTGATTCCCAACCTTGGGTAACCCATGTGTTCTTGGACTGCAATTCCCAGAAGCCTTCACTGCTAGCTGTGCTGGTTGGGGTTTCTGGGAGCTGCAGTCCAAGAACACGTGGGTTACCCAAGATTGAGAACCACTGCTGTACAGTATTTACGATTCATATTTACAAAGGTCTCCATCCTTATTGTTGCTGTCGCATTAAGAAAGGTGGGTCTTGGACTTAATGAGGCCCTACCAACAACAGAGTCAATCGAAGACCCATTTTTAAGGCCACTTTCTGAAGGCAAATGGGAGCACAGTGTTTGTAGAATATTTTATTTATTTATTGAAAAAAGTTGCATTTAACCCAAACTGTGCTACTTGGACCCATGCCGTTCAAGGGAGAAGTGTATTATAGAGCTGTTATCATGGCCAGGTGGAATGGCTGGTGAAGGAGGAGGGATCACCAAATGGCATTTGGTTCCAAATCAACTGATAAGGTAGGCTTTTGTGTCACACCTCTGATCTTGATAGGCGTAATATTCGTTTAAAAAGGTAGTTTTGAGAGAGCAAAGCATTCATGTTAAAAATGTCCTGTAATGTTTTAAAAGCATTACTAATATTAGGGCTTTTAAGGTACCTCACACTTTTTAAGGAACTAAAATAAAATCAAATAGTTGTTAAAAAAATAACTTACATGGTTTCCTATGCCTCATGTAACTTTAAAAAAAAAGAATTCAGACAGCGGTCATCCAACAGGAGATAGACTGGAATTTCTATCTTTAAATAAACTTAAACACATGATCCTCCTGAGTAGGCACTTTGCAAACATGAACATAATGGAAAACTTAGCCTTATTTAAGAATAATTATGGAAATCATTCCATGAAACTTGCAGTGTACTGATGTTCGAACTCAAAATATGCTTTACTGTCCCTTGTTATTTTCGTTGTTCTAAAAGGAAAACTGTCTGCTGGTTGATTGTATTCCCAATATTATGTAAACCATGGTGCTGATTCTGTTGTCTTGAATGATCAGTGTTGCATGTAAAGTGGAGGTAAGGAAACGAAGTGGTTCTTATTTGGTAGGAGTCAAGCGCTCTGATTCAACAGAAGGGCAAGTAACGCTGATTGGCAAAGACAAGTATGTAAGGAAAGACAAATAAACCTGATCCTCAAATAGGCTATTTAAAAATTCCAAAGATTTTCCATGATCCACTGAAGCAGAGAAATCTCTTATTATGTCAATGCTATGGTTAATCCACAAAGTGGTTATTTTGAGAAAAGAACTGAATGAAAATGGTTGCAGTCTAGGTAGACATGGTCAAGCGGAACATTATTCCTTATCAGTACCTGTCCTGTTTTAGGGCTGTGCTTCCCCTTGACTATTCAAGGGCAGAATCTGATATATTGCCTGAAGTGGGGAGGGACAGAAGGTGAAGAGAGAATTGGTGACTGCCAGTAGGTACAAGTATTTGAGAAAGTATATCCCTATGTGGAAAGGGATTCATCAGTCTCTGGAAGCAACAGCGGTAATGTGAGAGGAATGAGGGAGGGACAGGAATGGAAGAGGAAAAAATATACCTGCGGAACACATATTCTGTATTCTGCCCCTGTATTCTGTGCAGAGTATCAGATGTTTGGAAACATGTGTCTGCTTTAGCCCCCTAAGGGACTTGGCAAAGATTTAGCAGGCCAACATGCTCGGAACATATCTGAGGTCACAGATTTGTAAAATCTCTGAATAATGTGATACAGGCCTCGTTTGGGCTCATGCTGATGTCATCTGGAATTAAATGTGAGTTGTAAATAAACGTTTCCTTTCCAATTGGCTTATTGAACAATGGTTTGTGACAGGAGTTTCTGTGAGGCTCTGCCTTGAGCTAAACTTTTGGATGCATTCCTAACTCTTTTCTCTTTCTCTCTTTCCCTTTGAAGTAGTGTTGCCCACATATTCTGTAAACTGGGTCTGTCTTCTGTCCGAAAGAGTTACACTGAGAAAAGGAGCATTACCCTACCTTCAATATGGGATTGTGGTTTTGGAGGGACTTTCATTTTGTCTTTACCTTCTGATTTCCTAATATGAGCATTAGACTTATTATCTAAAGGAGTTCCCCCCTCCCTTTTCTTCCTTAAATCTCCCTGCCCTTCTCCCCTGCTCAGTTGGCAGGTATTCTGCTACAAGAGGGAGCCTGACTGTTTTATTATTATTACTTTTTAATAATGGGGCTTGTGTCTTTGCATATAAATTGTTTGTGGAAATGGTGGGATGCACATCTGTTGAATAATTTCAGGTAAATAGCCAGAAAAGACAAGACTGTCATTCACACTTTCCTGACTATGAAATACCATGACAACTATGATAGGAATTAAAAAATGGACAAAATAGTAGGAAAAATGGTGGCTTCTCTGGGTTGCTTCTGAAGGCACTTTCAGACCTAAGATGGCAACAGAGTGCATCTTCGAAACCTCAGGCGAGATGAGCTTTCCCCACAAGTCTGTTTTCATAACCCAGATCCTCTGTTCTTCCAGAAACAGGGAGCAAATGTTTTGTGGAATGGGAAAGAAACTTTAAAATGTTACGACCTAACTTAATATTATGAGATGGTGCAGAGTTTGCATGTCAGGAAACCATGGAGAGAAAGCCCTCTTGGAAAAGAAACAAATAAGTTTCTAATGTTTCACCGCTCCAAATGGAGAGTTTTTATATGATAAAAAGTTGCTGAATGTTTCAAAGCTAAGAATCTGACCAGGTTCCATTTCAGTCCATGATATCTGAAATGTTAAGCTATTTATCATTAGGCAGGTGGTCTGTTAACACATTTATTGCCTAACAATTGTTGCTGGAACTTCAATAGTATCTGACAGTTAACGGCTTACTAACATTTGACATCTTGTTGAGCAACAATGAAAAAATGCCCCAAATTCTAAAATGCTCAGATTTCAAATTCTGATGAATTCCAGTGTTTTGTAAAATGTCATATTCAGAATAGAACCTGTTCTGCATTTAAACAGTTCATGCGTTTAGTCAGTGACCCACCTGCCAGTGTCAGGGGAACAGTTCCAGTTAGCATACGAAATATTCAGAGCCAAAGTGACCAACTCCATTTCCAGATTAAATTATGAAAACTAATCAGATTGGTATGTGTTACTTTAATTAGTTAGAAAACATTTCGTAAACAAAACTGAGGGCATTGTGAAGGTACTTGGGTCATCAGAGTCAGAATTATAAGAGACTCATTTTCTAAATTTTAGAAAGCCTAACAGAAAATCCCACAAAACTTTCTCGTATTTATTTATTTAATTTATTTTTTAAATGTATACCCCGTCCGTCTAGACCAGTCTAGGTGGCTAACAACAATCCAATAAAATAAAATAAAATATAGCAACAACATTAATACAGTTGAAGAAGGCAATAAATTAAATAGGTATTGACAGGAGGGAAGGCCTGCCTAAAGAGCCAGGTCTTGAGTTTGCTCTTAAAAGCACCCAGCAAAGGAGACAGGTGAATTTCTGAGGGGAGATGGTTCCAGAGACAAGGGGCCTCTGCCAAGAAGGCCCAATTTCTTGCTCTTTCTCTCCAGGCTTCCCTCGGTGTTAGACCCGTCAACCGCCCATCCTGGCTAGAATGAGTGATTCGGGTAGATCTAGGTGGGAGAAGGTGTTCTGCTAGATAAACCGTTTAGGGCTTTATATGTCATCATTAGTACTTTGAAATCAATGTGGAAATGAACGGGCAGCCAGAGTGGGGGAGATATGTTGATGTTTTCTTACCCCAGTAAGAAATATTGCCACCGTGTTCTGCACCATTTGCAGCTTCTGCATCAATCTCAAAGGTGGCCCCACGTAGAGCACATTACAGTAGTCTAATCTCGAGACTACAAGCGTGTGGACCAGAGTGGTGAGCACCCCAACATCAAGATAGGAATGCAGCTGGGCAATCCACTGGAAATGGAAGTAGGCAGTGTAGACCACTGACACTACCTGGGTTTCCATGGTAAGCGCCAGATCCAGATGCACCCCCAAGCTGTGAACCTCACTCTTCATGGTGAGAGTCACCCCTCCAAAAAAAGAGGGAGTTTCCCAAACCACTAATGGCGGGCCCACCCATTCTCAGGACCTCCGCCTTGTCTGAGTCCAGCCTCAGTCCATTTTCCTGCATCCATTGCAGTACGCTTAAGGGATGGAACGGCATCCACTGTAGTTGGAGAAAGGGAGATGTAAAGCTGCGTGTCATCAGCGTACTGATGGCACGATGCCCCACACCCACTGATGACCCCATCCAGCAGCATTATATAGATATTAAACAGCATTGGGGAGATAATCGAGCCCTGCGGAACCCCACAATTGAGATTCCATGGAGCCGATACACTCTCCCCAAGTTGTAATCTCTGAGGATGGTCCTCCAAGAAGGATTGGAGCCAGACAAGCGCCAGACCACCAATTCCCAGCTTGGAGAGCCTCCTCAGGAGGATACCATGGTCAACAGTATCAAAGGCAGATGAGATATCGAGAAGGACCAACAGAGACATTTTGCCCCTCTCGGCCTCCCTCAACAGGTAATAAAACAGGGGGATCAAGGCTGTTTCTCTGCTGTGGCGCAGCCTGAAACATGACTGAAATGGATCAAGGGCATCGGTTTCATCCAAAAGGGCCTGGAGGTGGTCAGCCACCACCCTCTCTGCTACTTTGCTGAGGAAAAAAAAAACATTGGCAATGGGCCTATAATTGCCAATCTTGTCTGCCACCAAACTTGATTTCTTCCTAATGGGCCTAATGAGTGTCTCCTTGAGAATTAATTATTGAAGCGGACCATTCAGTGTTATAGGCCTGGCTGCTTTGATTGGCCAGGCTGGGCAGGGGTCAAGGGAGGAGGAGGTGGCACGGCAGCGATTAAGCGCTTTGTTGACCATATCTGGTGCCACAGGCTGAAAGAGATTAAGTCTCATTGGGAAGGCAGATCTCTGGGCATCTCTGCTCAATCTACTGCATTCAAAAAAAGGAGAGAACTCCCAGCAGATGGCCTCCACTTTATTTTATTTTATTTTATTTTATTTTATTTCATTTATATCCCGCCTATCTGGTCAGGTCAGGACCACTCTAGGCGGCTAACAATCATACAAATACAATTAAAATTATATAGACAGTTTAAATAATAAAGCAATAGACAGAATGAGAAAAACAGTAAAAGAAAAAAGAGAAGCGTCAGGAGTTATTTGATGGGAAGGCCTGCCGAAACATCCATGTCTTCAATTACTTCTTAAAAATACCCAGCGAGGGGGCCCCACGAATCTCGGGAGGTAGATTGTTCCAGAGGCGAGGAGCCACCACCGAGAAGGCTCGATTTCTTCTCTTTTCCTTCCGGGCCTCCTTCAGCGTTAGGCTCCTCAGCCTCACCTCCTGGCTCGCGCGTGTGATACGGGTAGATCTTGGGACCTTTAGATTTTAAAAATGGTGCAAATTGGTCAGATGAAATGCTACAGTGGACCCTTGACTTACAGACAGCTTGACTTACAGACTTTTTGAGTTACAGACTTCTCTGGCCGCAATATTTAGGTTTGACTTGCAGACTGAGAATTGACTTACAGACCAGAAAAAAAACAAAATGGAACAAAAACGGCCTGTTAAGGGATTAATCGGTTTTCAATGCACTGTAGGTCAATGGAGACTTGACCTACAGACTTTTTGACTTGAGAACCGCCTTCCAATACAGATTAAGTTCTCAAGTCAAGACCCCACTGTAATAGGAGGCCTGTCCCTGAGACCAATTCCAGATAGATTGCAGACTATATGGAGGAGTTCAGCCTGCTGGTTTGAAGCTTTGCTTATCCGGATAGCGAAGTGAGCTCAACTGGCAGCTCTCATCCTGGTGAGGTAAAGGCTAGTCACAATCCTAACAGCTTTCCGATTATAGTCCATCGGGTTTTGTCTCCAATTGCACTCTTGCCTTCTATTCTGCTTCATAGCTCGCAGCTGCTGGTTGAATCAGGGTGCTGAACAAGCTCTGTAATGGAGAGGGCGTTTAGGAGCGATGGTGTCAGCGGCCCTGGTAGTGGCGGCAACCCAGCCATCAACCGGAGCCTCGACAGGGTGCCAGTCAGATCAGCCAGAATCCCTCCCATGGAATCCTATAGGATCCAGTAACCTTTGAGGGTGGACCATTTAATAGGTCTTTGCTCCCAGTGGAGAGGGAGAGCCACTGAGAGGTTGCATTTTATTAGGTGGTGATGCGACCATGACAAGGGGACTGACACAAAGTCAGTCACCCCCTTCCCACACTCAATCCACTCGGGGGAAAACACCAGGTCTAATGTGTGACCGCCCATGTGGGTGAGGCCGTTGACAGGTTGGGACATGTCTAAGGAAGCTGTGGTTTCCAAGAACTCAAGAGCCGGACCAGAAACCTCTGCCTCCGCATGGATGTTGAAATCACCCAAGACTAAAAGCCTTGGAGATTCCAATAGTACCATGGAGACGAAGTCCACCAGCTCCGGTAAGGAAATGACTGGGTCGCAGGAAGCGTGGTAACCCAGCAAGATCCCAGTACCATCCCTGGCCCCAATCGACATCCATAGGGTCTCAAGACCTGGTGTCACCACCACTGAGTGCCTAACAACCTCTAGAGTGTTTTTATAGACAATAGCTACTTCCCACCCACCCACCCACCCATCCAGTCTACCCTGGTGTTGGACAGCATAACCTGGTAGGCAGGCAAGAGTCAAGGGAACACCCCCTTCCCAACTCATCCAAGTTTCGGTTATACATGCCGGGTCTGCATCCTCTTCCAGGATAAGGTCTTGGATAATTTGGGGTTTGTTGGGTACAGACCTGGCGTTCAACAACACCAGATTTCTCTGTAGCTATTACGGTTGTATGTGTATGTTTTTAAAACATAGTCAATGAAAATAAAGGTGATTGGGATTCCAGATTTCTGCAGCAGACCTGATACTTGAGTGTGTGCGCATATGTATGTGTGTGTGTATGTATTCATGTATGTGCACGCATGCACAGACATAGATACACCTCTGTGTCTGTGTGTGTATGTGCGAGCACAGAATTTCTATGCAGCACAGAACTTTATTTAAAAGTCTGTCTTGCAGCCCTCTTTGCAGTACAGTACCTACATCAAAGCTGTACTTTCCTCTTGTATTCGTTTCTGTATTTTTCTCATTTTACCTTGGCTTTACACTGCCAGGGTCAGGTCCTAACAACGGGAGCTTTAGCTATTTGCGAAGAAGTCACTCTGAGTTTCTTAAAGAACCAGAATGCTTTGAACTTCAGCTACTCTCCCTGCTATGGAAGGGCATGCCTTTCAGCCTGGCTTGGCCTTTTGAACTGATTTGCCTTTACCAGGAAACTAACCTAAGCTATAGAATAAACCTATTTAGTTAATTTTAATTCATTTCCCTTTGTCTTCCAAGCATGCTTTCCCTGTCAGTTCTTTTCTGTCAACAATACAGCCATTGTTTGTTTTTTTTATTCTGGCAAGGTTTGTCAGATCTGTAACCAGACAATAAAGATCGGGTAAAGTAAGACTCAACATTCCTCAAGAACCTTCTTATCCCTTGTATCCAATTAGGATCCGTGAGCTCTATGCGTGCTTTATAGTAATGCTGTCTATATGTACGGTATAAGCAAGACATGCTTAGAGAAGGCATTTCCAGGGGTTGTACTACACCGACTGTCTTGCCAGAGTCACAGTATCTCTCCCCCCCAACCCGTTCTTAGGTTGTTTGGTCTAAAAAACATCAATATGAGAGGAAGTTCTGTGTGTAAACATTGAAATTCAGTCGAGAGATGCACCAGGGCAAGGGACAGTCCCAGGAGCCAAAGTGATGTACTGGTATAGTGGAAAATGGGCTAGCTATTCACATAAAGCTGAGGCTGATTTTAATGGGAGGCAACAAAACCTTCACAAGTCTGTCATGTTAGGTGCTCTCAAGTTGGAGTTATGGTGACCCTAACAGGGCCTTCAAGGTAAGTGAGCTATTTATGGGATGGTTTTATCAATTCCACCCCACCCACCCCCAGTGAATTTCCATGGTCAATCAGTTAAACTATCGTTAGGGAAAAGACAATAACGCTGGGAAAAGTTGAAGGCAGCAGGAAAAGAAGAAGACGAAATACGAAGCCGCAGGATTGAGTTTACAAGAGGTGTTGAAAACATGACACTTTGGAGATCACTCATTCATAGTGTCACCATAAATTAGAGTCAGTTTGAGAATATGTATCAACAACAACAACAACATGTTACATCTTTGGGGAGACAATGTATTTGAAAATTTATTCTGTTCCAGGACAAACATCCTTTTTGTTACTCCTAAATTTTTGAACTCTTCATTATGCTTCTGTTAGTTTCTCATCTGTATTTCCAGAGTCTCTTACCTGGGCAAAGAAAAGTCCTAGTATTAACATTCAGAAGTATTTGAGGCTGGCACACTTTTCCAAACAAGTTTTCATTTAAGAGGCCAGGTTTAACTGCTTAGCTTCATGGCTAAATCTGTTGCAATCATCTGTTGTTTAACTCTAAGATTTATTAAGAAAGTGTGTCTCCTTTCCTCTCCTAGACATTTCATATCTAAATATTGGCAACAGATTTCGAGACGCTAGAGGTGGAGAGTTTTTTGTGTTGTTGCAGACTCCAAGGATTCTCAGGTTCAGTGCTTTCCATGAGGAAATGTTTATATGCCCAAATTGCTTTAGTGACTATGCTGTTGGCTAACACTTTACATTTCAAATGTGCTCGATCTTTTCATCAGAGTGCCATGTTTGTTCTCCTGTAAGCCTATGATGGTAGTTTTTCTACCCATCTAAGACACTTGGAAGGAGAAATACAGCCAGTGCCAAGTCTAGATGCCTTGATTTCCATGGCTTAGGAGGCTTGGGAGCCAAACTAGACATTTGACAGAAGAGCTTGGTGTGGAAAGTAGCGCTTTATATCTGCACAGCCGAGGAGTAGTGTGAGGAGATGGCAGTCTCGAGTGAGGAAGCCGTGAGGCAGAGCACGTCATCCTTCCCTTCCCTAGCCCTTGTCTCATGAGCAGCCCTCCAACTGCTGGGTTCCTAGATATAGGTTTGGTTGAATCACACTCTTAGATAAATTATCTGCGGCAGAAAGAATGTAACATCTCCTGCACTTTCTGCCTCTCAAGCAGTTTTCCCCTGTTGTTTTTTTAGACAGTCGTGACAAATGAAGGTTCTGGGGCTTGGGGTTGTGCTAACTATCTACCTTGATCCACAGAGTCAATACATAATCCACTTGACTACTGTGACCAATGTCAAGAGGTTTGCCAGTATGTTAGTGCAGTGTTCCCCAACCTTTTTAGTAGTGTGGACTGACGGAGCCTCTGAGGGAGGTGGGGTGGCCCTTCGTGCTTGTGCTCTCTGATGCATGCGCAAAGTGGAGCGTCTCCCCACCCGCGCACCCACCCTACTCCTGCACGTGGGCGCATGCTTGAAGGGGTGAGGGAGTGCATGTCAGCAGTGGTGGCGGAAGCCTGGGAGTCTTTTTAAAATGTTATTTTACTGAACATTTTTTATTTTACTCCTCGCCGCCCTCCGTGGGAAATTCAAAGGCAGCCACTGGTGCCGGTTCCGGAGCTGGAGGCACCAGTGGTGGCATCGGCCTGCTGAAGGCAGCAAGGAGCGCCTACCCCGGCCTCGTTGGAGCCACCCGGGAGGACAGCAGCTGGAGCACCCGGCTCTTGCCCTGCCTCCCGGCTCCTGCCCACCCCCACCGCCCCGCCGCCACCACCGTCGCCGGGCCGCAAAGGCTGACCTCCCCCCCCGCATGCACTCCCCACAGCTGCTTTGTGCGCAGGGGTGCTTGTGTGAAGGGGTGAGGGAGCGCTCATGCCGGCGCTGGCATGCGCATGTGCAAAACAACTGTGGGGAGGGGAGTGTGGGGTGACAGGTGGAGGTCTATCTTCGTGGCCCGGTCGGGCTCAAGCCACGGACCGGCAATGGGCCGTGGACTGGGGGTTGATGACCTCTGTCTTAGTGGACCTGTGGAAGACGTGGGGTGCAGAGAGCATTATTTCTCTGTTGCTGCCGCTTCCTCCCATGGAAGCAGTGATGACGGGGTGTTACTAATGGTGTTCTGTTCTGAATTGTCGGAATGTGCAGAGGGAGAATCATGTTAGCTGGAGGTTCTGGGAGATGTAGCCCAAAAAAGAACATTTCAGAGCTCCAGGAAGTACACTGGAAACTGTATTTAGGTGGACTTGGCTGGCACTTGGTTGGAATAGAGTCTGTGGTGCAGTGTGCATTTACAGAGTGGGAAACAAATAACAGACAAATAGGTTGCCCAATACTTGTTCTAAATATTGTGCAGAATGGGGGTAGGAGACTCAGGTAACATCCAGCTCTGCACTTCTAAGATGATGGCGGCGACTATTCTAGACTTCCATACAGATCCGTGTTTGAGCTCCCATCCCTTTTTAAAAGCTATTCTATGAGGATAACCCATTTAAATCGGATACTGATTTCTCTTCCGACAGTGTTAACCCGAGCTTGCAGATTCTTCACATGCCAACCTTTCTTGCACGGGCAGTGAAATCTGAGCTAAAGCATGACAATGGCCCTGTGTAACCCCCAGAGCATAGGGACGTTCCATTTACACCTCCACCGTTACTTTTCAGCCAGGCTGTGCAGAACAGCTCTTGGAGGAAAGGAAGGCAGCCAGCTCAGCCGTCTGACCTACCTGGCGCTGTTTGGGAAATTTGGAAGGCTCACACGCAGTGGTCAATGTTTGTTCCTAAAATAGAGAGGCTTAGGGAGTTCTTGTGCCTGCCTGTCAGTCACAGACTAGTGTGACAGAGTTATTAGTCGTGATGTTTAATCAGAACTGCAGTACAGCATTATTTAAAAGAATGATTTTTTTTCCCTTCTGTGACCTATGATAAATGGTGACAGTATTAGAACTAGAATAAGGTTCCCACCATAGGATGCTTTTCTCGTGTGCTATTGTACGGCTGCCCACTTTCTTAATTCTTACTGCAGGGACACATGCTCCCCAGCTGGAGGGAGGGAATGGACTCTGAATGGTATAATTGTCCCCCCTCAAAACCTCCCTCCCACTGAATAGTTCTGTTGGGCTGATTCCTCTCCCCTGTCCCGCCAGCTGCATTTTTCCAAGCTGAATTTCATTTTGTTATTTCCTGCCCATATTTCTGACCTCTTCAGTTTCCTTTTTGTGGCTTGCTTCTTGTCTGCAGTGCAGTTCTCTGCCTGCTGCATATAGCATTGTTTTTGTATATTTGTTTTACTCTTAATTGACCATAAATATTTTTTAATAAAGTGTGTGTTTCCCTTGTTGGTTTGCCTACCTGCCTGCCTGCCTGCCTGCCTGCCTGCCTTCCTTCCTTCCTGCCAATAAGAATTGCAGTGTTTAAAGCTATGATCTGAAAGATATATTTTGGGAGTAAGCTCCATTGCACAAGTAAGATTGACATTTCAGTAAAAAATGCCTGGGGTATTCTGGGTGTTGTGAAGTGCTTAGTTCCCTCTTAAGTATTCCTATCAATGAAAAGATGACCACATACATTTTTGATGGCTTGGTGGCCAATTCTGATTAGATTACTGGGTAAATACATGAGATGTGTGTCGGGGGAGGGGGGAAGAGAGAGAGAGAGAAAGAGAGATTAAAGTGGTATTGTGGCCAGAGTATTAAAAGATAGAACGATCTGTTAAGATCAATTATTATATTATACCCTATATAAGGATTGTTTCGCTACAATGGATAATTCATACTGTAGTACTGCTGCCTTGCAGGACTCGCTTTAAAACAAAAACGTTTTGTTTGAAATGGAACAAATCCACACGCACATCCTTGGCCTGACAAGTTAAATCAAGAAACGACTTAACACAATGGCATATCTGTCTCGTGTGGTAACTCCCATCTGCTTATTTTAAAAGTTGTAAGAAATCTTTATTCACATTCTGCACCTTCCAAAGGCTCTTGATAGTTCACTAATAAGTCTATATTGTTTTATCATTAAAAGTCTGTTAATTAGGTTACACTGTGACACACAGTGATGTGCCACAGGCTACCCAGTGAGCATTGCTATCAGATTGCATCTCAATGCATCACTTTTCTGCACACTAGATTGTAATGTGTTGTCATAGTTTGACTTTTTATATATATTCATTCATTGTTTTTATATATATATATATATATATATATATATATATATATATATATATATATATATATATATATATATATATATATATATATATATATATATATATATATATATATATATATATATATATATATATATATATATATATATATATATATAAACAATGAATGCTATTCAAGATTAAAAGGAGACAAAATTCAGATCTCTTTGTTTAGAAAAAAAAGCCTTCCAAAGTTTTTCTCTCTATTTTCCACGCAACCACTTTTCCAAACCAAAGAGATAGTATCAACCTCCTATAAAAAGGTGATGTGTATGAAGTCAGGACAAGCAAGTGTGAAATGGTTTTGTCTAGGTAATATCTACTGGCAAATGTTCAGGTACTTAAAACTTCTGAAGTGGCTTTTAGGGAGAGATCCAAATATATGGAAGAAGAAAGTATTCCAGAATCCATATTAGGACACACAAAGGTCAGAAAATACTCTAGAAGCCTTTGAGATGTCCAGATGTCTTTTTCCCGCCCTATGCATAAAGTAGGTTCAAGAGAAGCAGGGAGGTAAGGGAGAAAGATGGAAAGGCTGATTTGAAGTCATGAAATCTGCCAGGTAATAATCAGAGCCATGAGATGGAATGTGATAAGGGACCGCAGATATTCGAGTTAGGCTTTACCAAGGGTTCTGATGTTTTCAGGTTCAACCTAAGACTGGATGTTTCTTTCTTTGTCCCTGCAGTCTGTACTGTCTATATGGTTTTCAATTACATTTTGTAATGTTATTGTGCATTCTTTCTTTTAATTCATGTAAGGGGCTTTGAGTGGTGTGCAGACTCTAAAAGAGTTGAATAACAATGAATACAATGTAAATAAATAATTTGGATCCCTCCACCTTCTTCCTATGTCTCACATTAAAACTCTAAACATGCAGATCTTGTGATTTTGCAAAACTATCAGCCTTGCCTCTTGCAAGAGTTCTAGTATTAAAAGGGATAGACTGTAAGAGCATTATAAAAGATGGAGAAAAAGTTTCTTTGTCCAATGTCTCTACACTGTGCATCATTTTATAAACCTTGGTCCTGTTCTTTTACTCCTTGATTCTATTCTAAACTAAAATTCCCCCAAATGCTGAAGCTTAAGACTTTCACTTGAGTTTTACAGTATGCATTTTGAGATTCAGTGATCAGATCATGGAAGTGTTTTTTTTCCCGGGATGCAATTCTATGCCAGGCAAAATCTTGACTTGCTGCAAAGTTCAGTACAAATGCCTCTATCATAGGCTGGAGCACTTAAAAACCAAACCAAACCAAAATGTTTTCTAAAATTAATGTAGCTCTGGCCACAAATAGTAAAAAAAAAAAAAAACCAAAAAAAAAAAAAACCAGCAGGTTTCACCTCAGTTTTTATAACTAAAAAGCTGGTTGCAATCCGAGAAAAACAGAAGTGGGGAGCCATTTGGATGTTTTAAACGTTAACCCCTTTAACTTCTTGCCATTGGCTGTGCTTAATGTGGTTGATGAGTGTTGAAGTCCAGAACATCTGGATAGTCAACATTTCCCTGTTCCTGCACTAAAGTATGTATATATTGGTAAATGTATTGCTTTGAAGTGTTTGTATTTACTTTCCCATTTAAGCAATTTATGTTGCATGATAATGTACTCTGTTTTGAGGTTTTCCTCCTATTTGCAGGCAGTGAGATCGACCTTGTACATGACACAAGTATAACATGGCAGTAGCCAAACATTCCCTCCTAAGAGATAAGACGGGTTAATCTCTTTAAAGCATGTAGTGCTGTAGTGTAATAATTTGCACAGGTAGCCAGATACAAGTGGTGCCTCGCTTGACGACGATAATCCATTCCGTTCAAATCGCTGTTAAGCGAAATTGTCGTCAAGCAAATTTTAAAAATCCATTGAAATGCACTGAAAACTGGTCAATGCGTTCCAATGGGCGAAATACCTGCTCATTTTGCAAAGATACTCCATAGGGTGGCCATTTTCCAGTGCCTGTGAAGCGAGGAATCCATGCTAAAAATAGCGGGGAGCCATTTTGCACAGCGGGCGGCCATTTTTAGAGCCGCCGATCAGCTGTTTTAGAATTGTTGTCTAGCGAAAAATTGGTTCCTGAAGCAGGGAACCGATCATCATCAAGCGAATTTTCCCCATAGGAACATTGTTTTGCGATCGCAATAGCGATCACAAAAACTTCATCGTAAAGCGTTTTTGTCATTTAATGAGGTAATTGTTAAGCACCACTGTACCTAAACCACTGAGCTGTCGAAGAGTTCTGAGCTATCTTCATAGACTGGCTCTTTCCAGGGAAGCATGGGGGAATCAAACTACTGAGCATTGTGCTCCAACCTACTGAGCTATCCATTCACCTATTATGGCTATTACAACACAGAAATCTATGAACCCATATGGATATTCTTGTATTATTCTGTTCCTGTATTATTCAAGTACCAGAGCTTTCCGAAGTATTCACTTGCACATTATAAATACTTAATACTGTGAGGCTCCAGTGGAGTTGTAGAACAAGTGTTTGTAATAAATAAATATAACTATGCAGGCTAACCAGCAAAGATATCTGTTTTCAATCTGATGATAGAAGCATATTTATTTCCTGTAACTACCAATCCATCCTTTTGGAATGTGCTAGACTCAGCTAAATCCTGTACATATTTACTTGAAATTAAATTTTCTTTGTTAAATCCGACTTGCTTTCAAAGAAGTGAGGAAGGCAGCTTTAGCCTTTAAGGAAGTGCCCCTGCTTAATATCCTCTCATGTCTACAGAAACACCAGCAGATTCTGTTTCTTTTCTCTAAGAGTTTTTTTTTTTTTGCAGTACATACGAGCTGAATAATCAGAGTTCTTAGATTATGCTCCTAGATTTTCTAGCTGCCACATTTTGATGCATACCAAAATATTTTTTGCTTTGTTTAAGCATAAAGGCCTGCATCATGCTTGTTAAGGAAATTTGTGATTTTTTAAATAGTGAACTTGACTTAAAACAATTACTGTATTTTTTTTCTTGATAACTGAAATTAGCTGACTTCAAGAGGTTATAGAAATTAATGGTGAAAGATGATGCTTTAAGTTTTCATAATGCTTTGAAGCCTTTGGTAATTCAAGTCACATATTAATTTTCTTCTGGAATCTAGTGGTGGGGCAAACTTGTCGACATTTTGGTGATGTATCCAAGTGATGTGTCTTAGATAAAATTTTTGACTACCAATTCTGTACAATATGAAAAAGAACAGTAACGTCCATTAAAATACCTCGGTACTCTATTGTGGGTCAGAAGTTGCAATTACCATAGTGTAACATGGAAGGTAAAGTGTTTTTTCACTGTCAGTAGACTAACATAAAGGAAGACTGTGACCAGAAAATATTTTGTAAATGTTTGTCCAGTGACTTCTAGGAGTGCTGGCCTGCCTTGAATTACCTCACAGCCTTTTGCTGGTCAATGACAATAATAAAACACCTACGTTCTTGGGCTCCATGATCACTGCAGATGGAGACAGCAGCCACGAAATTAAAAGATACCTGCTTCTTGGGAGGAAAGCGATGACAAACCTAGGCAGCATCCTAAAAAACAGAGCCATCACTTTGCCAACAAAAGTCTGCATAGTCAAAGCTATGGTTTTCCCTGTAGTGATGTATAGAAGTGAGAGCTGGACCATAAAGAAAGCTGACCGCCAGAGAATTGATGCTTTTGAATTGTGGTGTTGGAGGAGGCTCCTGAGAGTCCCTTGGACTGCAAGGAGAACAAACCTATCAATTCTAAAAGAAATCAACCCCGAGTGCTCACTGGAAGGACAGATCCTGAAGCTGAGGCTCCAATACTTTGGCCATCTCATGAAAAGAGAAGACTCTTTGGAAAAGACCTTGATCTTAGGAAAGTGTGAAGGCAAGAGGAGAAGGGGACGACCGAAGATGAGATGGTTGGACAGTGCCATTGAAGCAACCAACATGAATTTGACACAACTCAGTGAAGCAGTGGAAGATAGGAGGGCCTGGCGTGCTCTGGTCCATGGGGTCACGAAGAGTCGGAAACGACTAAACGACGACGACGCCTTGTTGTGGGAATGAAAGGTATACAAATATGTAAGAAACAGTGCTCCCATTTTGGTGGCATTAGGCAATATTAAGTGACAAAGCAAACAAAGTAACATTAAGAACATGGGGAAACTTCCTCCTGACTATATATTGTGGTTGCTGTCTTAGTCACGTCAAAAACTTGATAAACAAGACACTGCCAGCCTTGTGCTTTCCAGATGGGCTGGATTACAACTTGTATCATCCCAGGCCTTATATCCTCAGCCAAGCTGAATAGAAAAGTTCAGTAATTCCCTCAAATCTATTTGACATTGTAATTATGATTTTCTGTCTATTGATCTTTTAGGAATAATTTTTGGCATTTGAAGGATAATTGCGTTCATTTGTTTTCCTTACCAAGATCTAAAAATAGCCCTTGCTGCTTTTGAACTTTTGCTGAGTCCAGTGAATTTTCTGTGGCTGCTTTTTGCAAACTTCATCATGGCTGCTGTGGAAAATGAACTGAAGCCAACAAACAAACAACCCCCACCCCGAAAATGACAAAGCATCTATTTTGCCTTTTCCCACCTGGCAGGGCTACTCCCAGATTTATTGTGTCTTCCTGATCACTTTTCTCCCAGTAATATTCCCTGAATGGATTCCATTCTGTGATTTTTTTTGGTCATCCATTTACGGGTCAGATCAAATACTGAACCCACGTGAAAGAAAAATAGAGAATTTATTTTCTAGCTTCATTGCATGACTGTAAAGCAGTGTAAGTGGAATTTCAGTCTGGAACTCCATTTCATGGACAACTACAGTGGATGGCAAAGCAGTGTATTTTGACTGTACAGCCCATGTCACTTTATTTGGAATTAAGTTGCATGATATTCTGTGAAGCTTATTCATTAGTTAGGGGTTTTAGGTTTTCTTGCCTGCGGTTGATTAGCTGCGTAGAATAGGATGGATGCTACAGAGTTTAAACTGCCTGCCATTTTACTAACTTATAATTGTCAGCACCTCATTTCTGAGGTGAACTTGAGATAGAGTAGTGGGGCTTCATCATAGCTCTTTTAGAGGAGTCCAGCTGCCATATTTTTCAGTGAGTTCTATTTCTTTACAGACAGCAACCTACAAGTATGTCAATTTCTTATTCTCTAGTATAGGGTTTCAATTTATTGGAATTCTGATGTTTGGGGTCTTGCCCAGCAGAGAGATTTTAAACAAATGGTTAAACCAGCTAGGAGGAGTTAAATTTCAATAACTTCCAGAATCCCCCAGCTAACTTTTTTTTCCAGTTCCGGT
Source organism: Pogona vitticeps (assembly GCF_051106095.1). Taxonomy (NCBI): domain Eukaryota; kingdom Metazoa; phylum Chordata; class Lepidosauria; order Squamata; family Agamidae; genus Pogona; species Pogona vitticeps. The sequence goes on from NC_135784.1 coordinate 130,890,608, forward strand.
GGTTAGGTTTTTCTTCATTTTGTGGCTTTTACCTAGTGGGCCTGTGTCATCTGTGGGTTTAACCCAGCATGCATTTCATTGATTTTATTTACAAAGTGGTATGCAGTTTTGCCAGACTAAACCATTATATTGTTTCCTTCCTTGTTGTCCAGAGTATAACAGGCTTTTAGGCATTGAACAGTTTCACAAAAGCATGTAAAAGTTTATGTTTTGTCTTTCAAATTCATGTGCTTATCACTACCGTTTGTAATTTCCTCCCCAAAGTTTCACATTAAATACATGTTATATGCCTTTACCTTGGCTCTAGGTTTTTTTAAAAAGCCCACTGAGTTTGAGAGAAATTAAGACATTGAAAAGGAAAATGCTTAATTCAGTCCTGTGGCAATTCTTGTGATTTATTAATAACTTTAGAATTAAAAAGAGAGCATTTTATGTGAAAGTGTCTTCATCCATACATTGTAATTTGGGAAGAAATGTTGATTTGGGGAGCTGAGTTACTGTGGTAGGAAAGCTGAGAGAGGGTGCAGGAAATCATGGACGAGACAAGCACATGCTTGCTTGCTTGTCTGTCTGTCTGTCTGTTTGTTTCTTTATTTATTGCCACTACCCTGTATTTATTTATTGCCACCAGTCCCCCACCAACCAAACCTCTGAATAGAGATGGGGATGACTCATCATTTTAGCGAGTTGTCCCGCTTCATGATCTGTAAAAGCTGGTGAAACATGAAGCTTCCCCCCCATGAACTGATGAAGCATGAATTTATTTGTCGGTTCGTGGGGGGGGGGGAAAGCTGACACACACACCCCTCAGTCTGCCCCTGTCGCCTGTCTACATTGGCGACCGCTGCTGCATTGCCGTTGCTGCCGGACTTCCGCCGGCGGGCTGCTGGACCGCTGCTGGGCCACTGCCGCCAATGGCACCAGACTACCCCACCAGACCCCTGCCACTGGGCCACTGCAGCAGCAATCTCCAGCTGCAGAAAGGGACACTGGCTGCCCTTTGCAAAGATGGCAGCTGTGGTTTCATTTAGGGGTAGGGAAGCTGCAGCCTCCATCTTTGCAAAGGACAGCCTGGATTCCCTTAAGGCAGGCTAAGGGGCATGAATAAAAATGGGGCAATGTTCGTCCCTTCATATTCATCTGGGGCTCTGGAACTGATGAATATGAAGGGACAAATATTTGATGAATCAGTAATTTTTAACAAATATCATAATTTGTTTTCTTATCTGTCTCATGTCTGAACAAAGAGAGAAAATACCCAAAGAGAAAAATCCCCCAGTGGTGACAGTCAGAAAACAAATTAAATGTAGCAACATAATAAGGTATCATGCAAGGAGAATGTCTTGAAACACTTCTCTGGAAAGCAGGGTTTTGACAGATTTTCTAAATGCTAGAAGGGAAGGGTCCTGGTGCACCTCTGCTAGCAAGGCAGATAGTGATAGCAAGGCATAATGTAGTAGCAACCCCCACCGAGAAGGTCCAGTTCCTAGCTGTTGATTTCCAGGCCTCCCTCAAGGCACTCTGTACAGGTTCAGCAATTCTTTACTTCCTGTATTTCAGGGTTTAGTTATGGTGTTGGAAACAGTCTAATAGGCTGGGGCATGACAAGTCTTTGCATAGATTAAACCATGATTTGTGGATCTCCTTTCATAAATTGTTTATATACTTTCCTCTAAGAGTCCCTTTGTTTGATCTCTTGCTGCTTTTAGTGTACAACAGAAGTAGAGCTGCATTGTTATTGCTGCTATGTGCCATCAAGCCAGAACTGACTTATAGCAACCCTTATATCAGTGATGGCGAACCTATGGCACGTGTGCCACAGCTGGTATTCAGAGCCTTCTCTGTGGGCATGCAAGTCATAAGCCGCCATTGAGAAAATACTTACTAGTCATCCAATCCCAGGTTTCGGGTAGAAATCTTGGGAATGGAGGGAGAGCCAAGACGGCAATGGCCACCGCTGCCACAAACACACACACACATGCCTGATCTCCAGGCATGGAAACATCGAGCTCCTGCCACCTGTGCCTTTAAGGATTGCATCCGGAGACGGAGTGGGGAACATCCCAGGCAGGCACTGGAGATTGTGCGGCTGGAGGAGTGGGACTCTTCGGGCTGGTCGTGGTTGGTTTTGTGTTGCAGTTTGGGCACTCGGGCTCCAAAAGGTTCGCCATCACTGCCTTATATGATTTTCAAGGTAACTGGGTATTTGAACTGTTGGGTACCTCAGTGGTTTAGGTAGTGGTTGGGAGTTCAATTTCCCACTGGGCGTCCTCTACAGGGGCTGTTGTCTAAGATCCATAGGGTCTCTTCCAGCTCTGCATTATTAAGATGCTGTTGTTGATGATTATGATGATTAAGGAGAGGGTTTACCAGTCTCCCCTGCCCCCACTACCTAGGTTTCCATGGCAGAAGTGGAGAATCAAGCCCAGATCTCCTGAGTCTTAGTCCATTACTCTACCCACTTAACTGCAACAGGTACCCAAAGCTGCATTATCTTGGTGCAGGAAGTGTTCAGCAGCACTCTTTTAGGAATAACCTTTTATTCCAACTTAATGATTTTCTGCCGTACATTCAATTACAGATCTTGTCAGTCACATATTTGTTCAGTGATCCTTACCTGTAAAGTGAGACCAGCATCCTCCAGATTATGAGAATGCGATGCAGTGCAGGAACACAAGGTTCCTCTGACCGCTAAGCAATACTTTTAAGTTTGAGTGCAGTTGGTTCACACAATGTGTAGACTGAATTTGATCTCAACCTCTCTGATACGGAGTTTGCCACATTTCTGTTTGTTTCCATTCCGTGGTAAAACACATCTTGTGTTTTTTCTGTAGGGCAGTGGTGTGGTGTGGTACTGTGCTGAATGACTGGAAAGCCTTAAACTTATAACATTGGGAGAGACAATACAATGCACACCAGAGGTGGAATCTGAGACCTACGTCTCTGACCTAAGTCTACAGCTCCAGTTTCTCCAAGGAGCCTGGCAGACACCTCTGGTGCCATCCATGGCTTGGAAACCTTTGTGTTGCTTTTGCACAGCTTTCTAGCGCTTGTGATTTCTTGGTGATTTAAGGTATCAGTCCTCTGTGTCTTTGGATACTGTATCAGGACCATAAGATGGGTTCTTGCTTTCCTAAGGTTTATTCACTCTTGCACTGAAGTGTCTTTGTTTTTATCTAAATTGTTAGAAGGTATGCAGCTGCTGCTCTGCTCTGCCTTTTGAAAGTGGTGTCTGGCCTCTTATGCCCTCTCTCCACATCCACACGTCTTCTCCCGGTTTCTTTGCCTGCTTCCTTTGCAAGGAGTAGATGCCCACCTTGCTCAGCTCCAGTCCTTTCCCCTGAGGCTTCCAAAGGAGGAGAGCAGCTACTGGCTGCCTGCCGTCTAGGATCGACCAAGAAAGGGAGAAATAAGGAATCCCCTTCCTCTCTTTGGGTGGGTGGGTATGTTCCTGCTTCTGTGCAAGGAAGCATAATTCTATGGAAAGTTATCATCACCTAGGACAACGACAATAAAGAAGAGTGAACCCATACCATCTGTCATCCATTCTTGCGCTTGCTTCGCATTTACAGTAATCATTGTCTTAATCATCATTGTTATCATCTGAGAACTGCAGAGCTGGAAGGGATCCTGTGGATCATAGTGTGCAGCCCCTGTTAGGGAGGCCCAGTGGAAAATCCAACTCCCAACCTTTGGCCCCACAGGCAGATATTTAAACCATTGAGCTAACTGACAGTGCTGAGAAACTCCTTTTGTAGAAGTGAAGTTCGTGTAACATAGGCAGTTGACTTCTCAGAAATAGTAGATGAGGAAGTGAACCTGTGACTGGAATACAAGTAGGAGTTAAAACATTCATCTGCATTGAGTGTCATGGAGAAGGCTAGAATCCTCCTCAGCAATTTTATATAGGGCTCTGCATGTGGACAGGATTTTTAAAAAACTGTGTGGAGGAGTATTTTGGCTCTTTATGAGCCCTCACTTGCATTTTGAAGTGGCGTGGGCCAATCGTGGGGAGAGGTGGGGATTACAGCTTTTGGGATGAAAAATTGAATTACAGCCATGAGAATTCTATACCTGACATGGCCTGTGGCCATGCTGGCTAGGAGATTCTGGGAGGTGTAGTCCAAAAAAGCAACTCCTCCCCCCAAATCTCTGGACATAAATTTACCACACCATCTGCTGTTTGTGAGAAGAAGACTTATGAAATTATTGTGTATGCAAATACTTTAAGTGCTTATACTCAGACTCTTGATTTTGGACACAGAAAATAAATAAATAAATGTGGCTTTCTCACACATCAATGTATTTATATTTATTATTTAGTCATACATATTACATATGCTGCCTTTTGCCCCATAGTGTACCCAGGGCAGCTCACAACAATTAAAATTATACAATGGTAACAAGTAGAGATGGGCATCAACTGGCAGTTTGCCCCAGTTTGTTTACCACCACAACAGGTGTTTGGTGGTTCAGCACCCCAACCCCTCCGGTGGGCATGCACTTGGAAGCAGCAGACCAACTTCCCTGCCCCACCTCCTCTGGTGCTGCCTCTGAGTGGGCCCCCACTGGAGGGAGTGGGACGCCAAACCCCTGAACACCTGTTGTGGCATTAAATGAACTGTGCCGAACCAGCAGTTGTTGCCCATCTCTAGTAACAAGTTAAATGCTGCTGCTGCTGCTGCTGCTGCTGTTACTGCTACTACTACTACTACTAGTAGTACTACTACTACTACTACTACTACTAGCACCACCACCACCAATAAACAACAACAACAACAACAACAACAACAACAACAACTACTACTACTACTACTACTACTACTACTACTACTACTACTACTACTAATAATAATAATAATAATAATAATAATAATAATAATAATAATAATAATAATAATAATAATAATAATAATGTGTACACATGGGATATTTGTATCCCTGAGGATATCCCTGAGGATCCTCAGGGATATTTGTATCCCTGAGGATACAAATATGAATATCAGCACCAGAGGTGGCTTGGAAAACTGGACTCTCTGCCCCCTGCACTCTCAGGTCCACTTACTGCTCGCCATGTGGCACACATGGCCAGTGTCATTCTTATTATGCTACTGTGGGAAGCAGCCTGGCCAGCACTTCCCCACCTCCCTGCGCAGCCAACTGCTCAACAGCTGAGCAGCGAGACTTGTCATCCCACCTCCTTGCCGGAGTGGTCGGCTGCGTGAGGTGCTGCTGGCCAGACTGCTTCCTGGATTGGCACGACGAGAATGGCGTTAGGCACCCACACTGCACAGCAAGTGGTGAGTGGACCTGCTGGTTCAGTGGGGGGAGGGGCTAGTTTTCCTAGGCACCTATGGTGCCAATATTCATATTTGTGTCCCCAGAGATACAAATACATAGATTCCATGTCTAATAATGTGTCATCAAGTTCTCACCTACATTAACACTTTTCAGGATTTTCCAGGTAGAGAATACTCAGAGGTGGTTTGCCATTCTCTCCTGGGTGCCTTCTGGGTGCCTGTGCAACTTGCACAGGCTGTCTACTCAGAGGAGCCACTGTGGGGAATCAAGCTCCCAAACTGTGGCTCTGCAGCCATATATCTAAACCACTGAGCTATCCAGCAAGCTAACAAGTTGAAATACTAAATATATTTTTAAAATAGGCAAAATACTATATATTAAAAAAGCAATAAAATGTTAGTCAAGATTGAAAACAAATTTGAAAACATTAAATAACATTTAAAAATATCTACATTTCATAAATAGAGTGTTTCCTAGACCTCTACTTATCGCTTAAAAGCCTACCTGATAAGGATATCTGGTATAATTGAAATATGTAAACAGAAGCCCTAAAGTGTTGTATCTATTGCTGAACCCTAAGCCATCTGCCAACCACACATACTATTTTGTTGCATGCATAAATAGCATGTTGGAGATAAGATAACAAATGTGTGCTTGACACAGTAGTTATATGTGCGTAGGAGTAGTGTTTGTGTGTAGGGAGTGATTCAAACATCTGACCTCTACCTACAGTCTGAAATGGTACATCCCTGCAGTAGACATATCATAGGGAGTTTTAATTTGATTATTTTGAGCTTTCATTGAATAAACTCTGAGATATTATAGTTGTAGGTTTTTCGGGCTGTTTGGCCGTGTTCTAGAGTTTTTCTTCCTAATGTTTCGGAAGTCTCTGTGGCCGGCATCTTCAGAGGACAGGAGTTAGAACTCTGTCTGTGTTCTGGTGAGACAGAGTTCTGACCCCTGTCCTCTGAAGATGCCGGCCACAGAGACTGGCGAAAAGTTAGGAAGAAAAACCTCCAGAACATGGCCAAACAGCCCCAAAACCCCACAACAACCGTTGGATACCGGCTGTAAAAGCCTTCGAGAATTCTCTGAGATGATAGCTTAAGTTTTGACTTTATAAACAAATTTCATTCCTATTGTATTCCTATGTCTCCAGTCCTTTTCAGCATTTTTCATATGGATCTTTGGTGTGCAGAAAAAGTGAATCTGTTGTATGTGTTCTTGCAAAGTTGGAAGATCCTTGTTTTAAAGTGAAAGGATGTTGTTACAAATAGAGGACACTTTAGAAAATGCCTGCCTTTGAGTTTCATAGGACTCACTAGGGGCTTAATTCTAAGCAGGGACACAGTGAGTTTCAGTGATAGTTCAGTTCTCATCTATCTGTTGAAGAAGGTCCAATTTAAAAAAAAAACAACAGATATTGGTAAGGCCACTCTGCAGTGTTGAGTTGTGCATGTCTGTCATATGAAAACTTGGATGTGGTCCTTCTTAGTGTGTGCTGTGATTTGCCTCATCATCTGACGCACGTCCTAGGCAGAGCTCTTACTTTGCAGCTGGTCTGTTCTCTGCTTTGTGACTGTGACAGTTCAAGGATTGCTTGAAGCAACAACAAGGGGCCTTTTCTCCCCTGCAGAAGAGGGGAACAAAGCCCTTTAGAGAGAGGTCTTGAGAATGCCATAGAGCCTGTTTATAGAAAGAGTGGCATGTGCAGGCTTGGTGCCTCCCCATTCATTTGGGTGAGAGACTCTTCAAAGGGTCATCAGGAGCCAAGCTGTGCCAACATGTTTGCTGTCCCTGGTACATTCTCAACTGTACAAGCACTGAGTGGCAGCCAGTCATAGACACTCAGGCAATGCTAAGCCCCTGTTGTTGGCTAGTCTTTAATACAAAGATTAAATACTTCTTAAGGGTCAGTTCAGCTCCCTGGAACTATGAGGTTTCTGAGGGGTCTTTTGTTCCATGGTGACTTCTGCTACCAACCGAAAAAACGAATCTTGATTTGAGTAACTGCTGATAGAAGTTGTTGGTTGCTATAACAACATGAGCATATCTGTTTGGTGCTCACATGATTCCCTGTTCCAGTTTCTAAATATAAGCCCAATCTCACACAGTATATCTGATGCCATGGAAACCACATTTTCTATAAAGATGCATGAGAGAACTAAAATTTGAACTTGATAAAAATTTGGGGTGCTGGGAAAAGATCTAGACGCTGCTAGCCACAGCCCTTGATTGTTCCTCACTTTGTTTGGGGCAAAAAAAGTGTGTTTCTGTGGCGTGTGGTTACTCTTGAACACCTCCCATTAGTCTCTACGATATGTTATATGTATATGACTGTCCATAGATTGTATGTTCATGTTGTATTAGCACATTTTGTCTCATTGTGAAGATTGATGGAGAGTGCACTATATGTTTTCAGTGGTCAAAGTGTGGGTGTTTCCAGTCCTTTGTCACATATGTGTGAAACTGACCTATACTGAATCAGCCCGTTGACTTGGGCTTAACACAACCAAATGTCGTCAACCCTGACAGAGAGCAGATGCTCAGAGGAAAAGGTTTTTCTTTTCTACTCCTGCGGCCAAAGCTTCTTTCTAGCTAATGATGCAACGGATTGAACCCTGTTTCTGCTGCTTGCAAAACGTGTGGTCTGTCCGTAAGCTTTGGTCCATTAGCAGCTCTTGGAATGCATAAATTGCCAAAAAAAAAAAAAAAGCTGGTCTTACAGTCCGGCTGCCTCCTTTTAAGATACAGAATAGCCGGTATCCTCTGTGTTGTTCTGTTCTACAGCGAGGGAGTTAAGGGAGGCAGATGTATCATGTGAAATTGGGAAGGGGGGGAAGCCCTGTGTGTAATTATAGTATACTAAAGGTTTGCTGAGAAGAACATAGCAAGTAATGTCGTGGATCAGAACAAAATCATTGGAACTGTTCATCAAAAGGACACTTGAGTTACCAGTGGGAAGTCACCCAGCAGAACTGGAGGGCAAGTAAATCTTCCTGCTTGTGTTTCCCTTCCACTGGTCTTTGATATGCTTCAGAGACAGAAAGTAATACATAGTCCTCCCGGGTACTAGTCACTGATAGCTGCTATTCTCCATAGGCATCCTTTAGTCCCCAAGCAGCAAATCCTCCCTCTCCACATCACTGAAATAGTCCAGTGGAAAGGCAAGCACCAATACAACTGGTTCCAACGGCATCGCAGGAGTTGCCAGAACGACATGAACTGCCTCTGGGGCTCCAGCTCCGGATTTTGCCTCGAGGTTAACTCCTGAAGCCTTTTCCATCAGTGGATATAGCCACAAGGCAGTGGAAGTTTGAAGTCAGAGTTTTCCTTCTCCTAGATGGGCTGCCTTCCCAGGCTAACGAGTCCCACCTACCTGGCCTGCTCACTTATGACATGGAGGCTGATGGCGGTGCCTCAGTGGGGGTTTGAAGTCAGAGTTTTCCTTTCCTAAGCACAAGCCGCTGACAAAGTGCTGGATGAAGCTGCCTTTCATTTTCCATTTCTGATGATGGTGTCATGCCTCCAATTTCATATCTTCTTCAGAGTCGTTGTAACTTGTGGTCACTGGTGATCCTTCCCCACCACCTATTTCAGTCTCCAAACTGTTAGAGTACTTCACCTGATGTTTTGTTGGAGGAAAGCTCTTCTGCTTTTTCCACTTTTTGGTTTTTCAGAAGATACCACATCATTGCAGAAGTTTTTGGTACTTCTGCAATGAAATTAGGCTGTTAAAGCAGCCCTTTAGGATCCAAAAAACAAAGATATATTTTAGGATGCCCAATAGGATGTTTCGGGAAACCTACAAGCAGATTTTTTAAAAGGAGTACCTGGAAGAAAACATTCCTCATTCACCTCTATCTCGGAAGCATCCTGCTCAGTCCAGTGAAATAGATTTGATTTCCTCACCCCAGTTGTTTTGTTGGAGGAAAGGTCTTCGGTCTTTTCCACTTTTTGGTTTTCAGGAGTTGTTGCCAAGCTGCTTTCCTCTGTTGAGGACATGATGACTCTACCTAAAGTCTCTGCTGGAGACTTTATAAAGTTGATGAAAAGTGACATCACAAAGTGTGGTCAAGGTATTCTTACCCATGTGGGGGTGCCATTCCCAAGGTTGCTAAGCCACATGAGTGTTGTAGAGTACCTGCACAAACATCAGTCCCGTTCATGGAATAGGGCTGCAGCTTTAATGAGAAACTGGGGAACAAACCTTTTCAAGGGACCCATCAGCATAACTGGGCATCTGATCTTCCATATGTTGCCTAGTGCTCGTAATACTGCATAAAGCTCTATGGCACAGATAAGAAACCTGATGCCTCTTTCATGTTTTCATGCTATCCTCTACGAATTTGTTTAACTGCCCTTTAAAGCTGTTCAAATTGGTGGGTGCCATGGCATTTCCCAAAGTCTGACTATGTGTTACGTAAAGAAAGTCTCCCTTTTATTTGTTCTCCTGAGGAGAACTTTGGTGGAGGTGGGTTTGCATGGAGGAAGGGGCTGCCCTCAACTACAGTTTTTTGGCAGGGCCGGCAGTGTCAACCAAGCTTCCTCTGACTTTGAGTGACAGGTCTGCAACATGCATTTGGATTTAAATATATGTGAGGTACGTGTGTGTTTGTGTGTGTGGCAGTGAAGATCTTTAGCATTTGGACTTGTGCTCAAGCCTTCCTCTGCTTCTCCCCCCCCCAGCCTCCATTGCTGATGTTGCCAATTTGCAGGCAAAACAGGAATCACTTATTTGCCTTAGAGGTCCTTGTGGTGCGGTACTTTGGTTTCACCTTCTGGATCATTCCATGCAATGTAGGAGTTTTCATGGACTGATTTCTTTCTGTTTTGCGGTTGGAATGTTTACCCCCCCCTCCTCTGCAAGTGGAAATGAAGAGGATCTGAAATATTTGACTGTGTTACGGACTTCTTTGATATAGATGCTACTTCTCCTTAAGGTATCTATAGAAATTAATGGCCAGGAGTGGGCAGGTGTTAATTCACTGACACATGGCCAAAAGTGGCATGAAATATCTGTGTGAAAAGGGCAGATACTGTATGTCTGTGCATTCCCCTGTGGCCCAATGATTAAGATGGTCTGCAAGAACCGTTCCAGCCATTAAGGAGTTATTGATTTACTGTATCTGCCACTGAGCAAATCCTCAACAGAGAGCAATGCAGACTCCAACTCTGAGATAGATGTTGTATACCTGAATGATGTATGTGTTCCAAACACCTGTTTGTTGTGCTCAGTTCTATATTTCTAGTTGGAGCATTAAACACCCCTTAATAATGCTTTTAAAACACATAGCCTAGTATCTGATGCACTTCTGCTGAATGATTACTACATCGATGTAGTAATATGGAATGATATCCCTTGTGTCACTATTACTGTTGTGCAAGTGTGCAAGTGGCAATCTCCATGATGACCTCTCACCACCAGCAGCATCCTGGCACAGTGGCAATATTTGTGCAAGCAGCTTGATCTCACCTGGACTCACTGCTGAGACTTTCTGCTCAGCTGAGGGCCTAATATGCCCCCCCAAAAAAACAAAAACAAACAAAAAAAACAGTTACTATGCCTGTTGTCATCCACAAGACAGTGTTTCCTGAATCAGTGTCACAGGAGGTTTGCCATTCCTACCAAACTCCTTGTCCATCTAGACTTGTAAACTTGGATTTCAGTTCCAGCAAACTTTTAGGAACTGAACTTGCTAGTAAATATTGTCAACCGCATTCCATTGGCAGGAGGCACAAGTGACCTGGATGCACAGATGTTTCCTCTTTTGGGATCCCTCTTTTCTTTTGAGAGGTTTCCGGCTGTCTGCAAATGAGAAGTGCTTCCCCCCCCCCTTCCTATTGAGTCAGGCTTGAACTGTCACCACGGAGGGCCATCCTTTTCAGGGTGCACCAGGAAGTCACATGAATCTGTTTCCATGAGCAGTATTAATTTAAGGTTTCAGCATATGCAGTGCTTGTCACTTTCATGGTTTTGCTGACTGGAACTTTGGAGCATGGCTCAGCAAAGCAACAGCAGAGTGGAAAGAAATAATTTACTCTAATAAAAGTGTTAGATGTAAATGTTGAGTGGTTCTGCCAAAGAAGTGTTGGCTTTGGTAGGAAAGCCTGCATCCCATATGGGGGAAAGAACAAACTTCTTTTGGCCAAAGTCGGTTTTGCACTTCCTAGGCAAAATCTTTTAGAGGCATTGAAGTTTCAAACTTAAGGTCACAATTTAGGCTGAGGTTTTTCAAAGGATGGGCCTTTCAGGGTAATAAGGTTCGTATACTTTTTAACTACTAGTAGTCCAGTTGAAACTTCTTTAATATACAAGACAAACTTGATATTTTCAATATTTTTAAAAAGAGAACTGTATAGGTTAACTTGCATTTTGATTTTGGAGCAATGACATTTGTAGCTTTCCTTCCTTTGAAAGAGTTTGTGGGAGGGGCTGGATAGCAGATTTTCTTCCTTGTAGCCCAATTGGGGGCATTGATCGAAAGGCAGATCAAGGAATAGGAATGCAGCCTGTACTACATGGGATTACACTTCCTCTGAAACCACTGGCGCACAGTTTGGGGATGTTCCTGGATTCATCTCTGAGCCTACATACCCGGGTTATGGCAATGGCCAGGAATACATTTTCACAATTAAAAACTAGTGCACCAGCTGCAACAGTTTCTTGAGAGGTCTGATCTGGCCATGGTGACACATGCCTTAATTACAACCCGACTGGATTACTGCAATCCAAGGGGTCCAGTGTCGTCCATGAGCCTCAGTCAGGGAGCCGGGATTTGAACCCAGGCCCACCTTGTCAGAATCAGAAACTCCATTCAGTGTATCATTCTGGCTCTTTGTACCATCTGTAGCCTCAAAGATACCCAAGTTTTCAGTAAAAAAAACCAAGACCAGAGCTTCATTTGCAGCTAGGAGAATGGCTGAAATTCTGCTGTGCTGGCAAACATGTCCCCTGCAACCAGGATCTCAGTCTCTCTCTCAGCAGCCTTATCCAAACACATAAATTTATTCTGTGTGTACTATCCTGTTTCCCTGAAAATAAGACAGGGTCTTATATTATTTTTTGCTCCAAAAAAAACAAAAACAAAAACAAAACGCATTAGGGCTTATTTTTGGGGGGGTGTCTTATTCTTTTCATGTACAGCAATCTACATTTATTCAGACACAATCATGTCATCTTCCGGTTGCTGCACATTCTCATTGAATGAACCCTTGATGACATGGTTGAATGTAATTAAATGAACCCTTGAGGACATAGTTGGTGTTGTTTTGGGCTTTGACTACATTGCTTGAGTAGATATGGGTACAGATTTGGTATAAAAGTTTGCTGGAAGACCTAATTGGTATATAAATATAGAGAGAATGCATCATTTTAAAATACCTCAAGTTATTTACGCTGTTCTAAATAGTTTTAAATTGTTTGGTCATGTGTTTTTTTTCTTGAACCCCACTTCTCAGACATAGGGAAGGATATAAATAAGTTGATAATTAAATAAGAAGGGCTGCTTGCTATGAATTCATAGCAAGCAGCTAGTATTAAAAGAGGATACTGAAGAATATTTTTGGGCATTCCCTTTTCTGTGGTATAATATCTTTGTTTTTTGAGCTATTATAAATGATCTGTTCTTTGTATTATGAAAACCAAGTTGATTAGTTTTTAAGTTGTGGCAACCACAATGGATTCGCTGTCTCTAACTACATCAGCTATTTTATCTGTATGCATAGGCCTTATTTAAAGCCATTTCACGTGACCAAACTGGTATGGTGACAAAGCGAATGCATATTGATTCAGGTCATACAATTTATGAGTTGTTTCTCTTGCCCGTATGTCAAAATGGTATACAGACAGCTGAAAGAACACAAATCTAGTAAAAGCACTGGAAGCATGATAGAACTAGGTGAGAGAGTGTTTTAAACTTTGTGAAATGTCTGTTTCACAGTGAATTTATTTTTGAAGATTGTCAGTAATCCCAAAGTGATGTTGCAAGTCTTTGTAACATTAAGTACTGTATCTGAAATTTTTGGATTGTGGATATTATATCACCATTTAACCTGAGATTATCTCTGTTCATTGTCCCAGTTCTGTGGCATATTTGAAATTCTCCACATGTATTATGGATTTTCAGCATCCTGTTGTTGTGGATGTTGATAGCAGTTTCAAGGTTTGGACAGCTGCTATAACACAATAACACAGAACATTTATTTATTTATTTACAAGATTTTTTTAGCTGCGCCATTACCAATTGAAATATATCTAAGATGCTTGTAACATGGTTGTGTAGTGATTATCGCTATGAGCTTTCATTAAATGATTTTTATAAATGCCAGTGTATTTTAGTATAGGAAAGGGTTAGGGTGATAAAGTGAGTAAAGGGGTTATTATATCCTAGATAGGAGATGTGTTGTGAAGCAGTTGTACAATCTCTCTCTTTTTTGTGCTGTGCCAAATAGTCTTCTAGTATTTCCTCATGAAATGGGTGGATTTCCCAGGGATTTTATGTTCACTTAGATCTTCCCATTCTTTGCCTTGATTCTCAGGTTTTTGCCCCCTCAGTGGATGATCTTTCATTCCTTTTTCCTCATGGATTCTAAACTGGGTTCTAACTAATGAGAGACACTGTTGTGAAAATCACAGCATGACACCAGTCGGTGTTAGGCATGCATATGGTGATATTATCAACTTAGAGCACAGGCAGAAAACTGTGGTCAGATGCTTTGTAGGAAACTGTGCTTTCAGACACTTTTGCCTTTGTTTGCATCCCCATGCTGAAAACCTGCTGAAATGAAAGCCCATGCTTTCTGGCCGATGGGAATCTTCTTGTTCCCCTACTTCAGATCAGTACTAATAAGTGCAAATCACTCTGTTTTGAAGGACATGTTTAATTCACAGCATGGGTGCTAGGTTAGTGTAGGCTCTTTGCCCCAGTTAAATCCGTGTTGCCATGCATGAGCATGCATGGCAACAGAGCATCCAGAGGCAACTGCTGGCATGCCTGTCAGTTGGCTTCAGAGATTTGCTGAACTGCAACTGAGATGGCTGGGATGGTGGCTGGTACTTGCTAAGAGGGAAGAGGATGGAGACCTGTAAAAGGATCCCAGGTGTTTTCTTTTTTTTCGGGGAGGGGGCAAATACTAAGACAGAGCAGGTTTGCCTGAAACTGAGTCCTGAGGAGTGACAAAATGGCTGCCAATCCAGGTGACCAAAGGGACGCAATAGTCCTTGCACTGTGAAGCTTTTTCTATACATCTTCCCTTTATCATTTTGCTGTGCTTGCTCAGAGAGCCACCCAGGACACTACCAGACAATGCTACTGTGTTAGCCGCAGCTGTCAATGTTAGTGAGAGGAAAATAGCATTGGTGGGAATGAACAACTAGCCATTTCTGGCTCATGGCACCCTGAGAAGCACAAGTGTCAGGCAAAGAAATGGACAGAAATTAAAGAGAGTTTGATTATACACTTTCTCCTTGAATTGCACATCTCAGATTAGCACAGTTTTGGTTATACATGGATTTTTATTCAATCAATAAATATTCAAAAAAATACGGTGTGTCTGGCAACCTAGTACCAGGGACATGTGTTCAGTACTGAAGGCATCAAAGTAATCTACCTGCCCCCAAATACAACATCTCGAATTCAGCCTCTAGGAGGTCATAAGGACCTTTAAGACTCATTACAGATGGTACTGAATGGAAAGGATTGCCAATAATATGGAAGAGAACCCCCATTTATGCTTTGTAAAGTTTCTGAGGGCATAGGCATTACATATTTTGAACTACTGTATTTGCCGGCGTACAAGGCGACCGGCCATATAAGACGACCCCCCAACATTTCCACTCACTGTATAGAGTGGACGGCTCTGCTGCAGTGGCGGCGGCTGCCCGGGGCTCTGCCCAGGCCCGCCCTGGAAGTTCATGGCCAGCGGGTAGGGGGCGAGGAAGAGGGGAAGAGGCTGAGCAGGCTGCGGCAGGAGGAGGAGGAGGAGGAGGAGGAAGAGGGGAAACGGGCAGGTGGCGGGCGAGCGAGCGCCCAGCTGGCTCAGTGGCGCGGGGTGGCAGGGAGCCCGGCGGCAGGCTCTGGCCGCTCAGGCATGGCAGGCTGTGCTTCCCTCCCTCCATCCAGACTAACTGCCTGCCTGCCCGCCTGCCTTCCTCCCCGGCCAGCGCAGCCCCGTGTCACTCACTCAACGGCGGCAGCAGCTCCTTCCTAGCCCAAATGAAGTGCACCCGGCGTACAAGATGACCCCCCCCACTTGGAGGCATATTTTTGGGCCCAAAAAGTCATCTTGTATGCTGGCAAATACGGTACATGGGTATCTGGTGCCTCTATTTCTAGCACTGTTGAAGGGAGAAGTTTATAGGAAGGGTGTCCCTGGAAGGGTCTTGAACTTTCTACAAAACACACATAATCTCAGCCATGATAATGATCTGACAGCATTCATAATAGTGATAATAAAGTGATATTAAGATGTACTTGGGTTTCTGCCCACATACAATAGAATTCGTGGACAAGAAAGGTTTTAATGTTTCCTTTCTGGAGAGCTGCTTCAGACCTATTTATGCCAAATTCTCAAATTCTTATCATGGCCATTGGGTGATACGAGTTTGTGCTTCGTTTTGTCGGCTGGGGTCAGTCTTTGTACAAAGAGTGGACTTGATAGGAGTTCAGGGGAAAAGTTCCCCAAAGAGACATAGAAAAGGGACACAGAAGGTCAAAGAGGCTGGGACTGAATCAAACTGCAAGTCTGACAAAGCGGCCCTTGTTTGCCCCATCTCTGCACAGGGAGCATTTGGTCCGTTGTACAGACCCTTGCTTTGTGCTGTCTGTCACCTACACGATCATCGGGAAGCTGGCAAGGAAACAAGCATTCCATATGTTTTACAGCTGGGAAACATGTAAAATGGATCTGTTCAATATCCAAAGAACAAAGTTGAGCGAAGGGAAGTACTAAAGTCTGTTGACACACAAAGAAAGGTCCCTTGCAGTGGTTGCTCTTCCTCTTGAGCCATGACTCTGGGCTCTGGCTCTTAACTTCCACACAAAGAGCTGAACAGGCAGAGGGTAGTTGCCCAGCTTGTCTCACAAAGAGAGAACCAGCCATAATCCAGCTCTGATTTGGGACTTAATTTCTGCAAGGGATTTGACAAAAAAGCACCCATGGTAAGAAGTCATTATATAGACACAAACAAGATGCATTGGGAACTCAGTGGTTTTGTATGTCTGTAGTGATGGTTTACATTTTTGGTCTAGAAGCTTAGTCATAATTATATCTTTGGCTTTCTTTGATGCTAGGCGAGTCTGAGAAATGCAGAATAACTTGGTCAAATTCTAAGAGGCTCAGGGTAGTAAAACTCTTAAGAGGTTTGATGGAAACAAACCAGTATGTCTGAAGGGGCAGGAAATAGCAATTTTGTTGATTGTTTGCTTTTTAAAAAGGAGCACACTTAAGAATGAAGGTGTGTTTCAGAGTCTCTTTAATTAAAATGCCTCGTGCTGCAGCCATTAAAATTGTGAGAATGCAGCTGGTCAAGCAGAGCAGTGAGGGTGAGGCCTGGCCTCTGACTGAAACAGCAAAGGATCTTTGTAAATAAAAATTAGAGAAATTGTTTGGAGTGTGTGTGTTTGGAAGAATGCAACAAATGTTGAGGCAAATATTTTTGGTAGCAGGAAGCTGATAAGCCTGATTAAAGCAAAATTCTTGGATTTCTTGAGTGAAATTTTGACTATTGAAATCCACATTGGAACTCAGTTTCTTCATGACACTTTCCCGCAGGTTTTTGCTGAAAAGTGAACTGCCTCAATTGTATTGACAATTTTTATGTCTAATGGTGGCAATCTGCACACAAAAGACACCATTCTGTGTACCGAACTCCACTATCAAAGGGAAAGCAGGATACACTTCTGGATTTCTCTGTGCAGAACTACCTAAAATGTGCGATAGAACTATAATTTATTTGTTTATGAACAATAATACTGGATATGTAGAATGAGGCACAGTGGCAAAGCATTACAGAGCATTTGTCCTCTGAAGCTGGCAATGTATGTCTTAATGCTTTTGTGTGTTGGTTTACTGCAGGCAACATCTTTTGACAGAAAGGTATCTTCAGGGACTGAGCTCAGATATTTTAAATTTGTTTTCAAATACTGTACTGTTGGAATTAGTACATTTTTTGTTTTTTTTGTACGCTGTTAAAAAGGGAAAGCAAAGGCTTGGGCAGAGAGGAAAAGAGAATTACATCACGGGCAGAATTCTGTTGCATAACTTTACGCAGCTGTAACCAGATCGGGTGCCGGAAACATTTGATTTAAACTCATGGAAAGTTTTCAGTCTCCCACTCTCTGGTTGCAAGGCTGCCTAAGGCCTCCTTTTGCCCTGTTGGCACCATGGTTGAGGCATTTTTTTTAAATTATTAAAGCCTTTCTCTCTCTCCCGGTTCCCCCATATCCTGAGGCTCCCAAAGCCTTTTTCAGGGCAAAAGCAAGCCTTAGGGACCCTAAGAACCTGAAATAGAGGGATATTAAACTTTCCATGAGTTTAAATCAATTTATTTTAGCACCTGATCCAGATTTTAGGGGAGTAGGTTTGTGCCACCAGCATTTTGCCAGTTACGTTGACATGGTGTAGGGATAAGCAGAAACTCCAGTGCACACTGCTTGACTGCTCCTGTTTGCTCCTACTTTTCGAGATATCTGTCATATTCTCTGGTGGCGGGCAACTTCTTGTCTCTGTTTTGTTTCCCTCCCAGAAGAAGAGCGAAGCCTTGCTTCTTAGGAGAGACTATCCTAGAGATCAGAAACTGTCCACTCTTAAATGCTACAATAGACTAACTGCACAGCAAAGATCCAGGTTGTTTAGCCATTCCCCTTGCAAGTGGAAATGCTCACGCAGTATGTACTATTTGTTCGTGAGAACCTTGGCTTGTTGTATTGTGTGAATGTACCCAAAGAGATACGATCAACAGGGACAAATAAGGCTCAGTCTTTGAATGGTGGTGTGAGAGCCTTAGTTGCTCTACCCAAAATCTGGACAGAGTTGTGCATGTATATAACTGAACCATCAAATGCTCCCTGCTCTCCAGTGAGTTGCCTTAACACTGGCACATGAAGATTCCACCACAAATATATATTCCATATTCACTCATCTTTGCAGAATGCTAAATTCTACCCTTTGTCCCTACCTTTCTGAGTGTACTTCAACCAGATGCATGTCTGTCCTAAGGGACGTGATGATATCATTGGCTAAGTTTAGGTTACCTGGAAAGTTCTGTAAGCAGAACTCCTAAGGTTTAGGCGAGAAACTGATTTCCACATCTAGGTATTGACTCTGGATCATCTGAACATGCTTATATATTATAAGCTTATATTATATTGAGTGCCTTTCCTACACTGCTGAGTCACCACAAACAGCTTTCATATGGGGAACTGGAAGACAAAGCCTCTAGGATACTATGGCTGATATGTGATATTCTTAGAGAGAACTGCATGGATTGGTACGTGTTGCTCCTTCGTTCTACCAGTAAAAAATGTTTGCTTGGATTCCCTTTTTGAACATAAATTGTCTATCAGTTTGTTTATAGGTTGCATACAACTTCTGCCACAGTCTCTGAAACTCCCAACTATTTTCTCCAGGCTGGTTGATGTATAGTTCAGCTATTTGGCATGCAGCAGCAGCAGCCCCCACAGGGTTCTATTGTAAAAAGCAACATCTGCATCGATTGGGCATGTGTGACAAGGAGTATTTCTATAGATGGATAGATTGTTCACTCTTTCGTGTGCGTTTGGTTTTTTTTTTCCAGAGACAGATGTATGCAGATGAGTTCTGGCATAGGGTGTGAAATTGCCATTAAACTGTCAGGGATTTATGTTCAGTACTGTAACTGGCCTGTGAGATGCATGAGCCCAACAACGACAGCCTCAGCCTCTAGTTTGCAAAACCAGAGCAGGCCTGTTAACAATAGGACCTTTAATGGTAATTCATTTGAATGGTCACAATAAGTCCAAAGCAATTTGACAAGACATAAGAACATCAACAAACTGGCCTGTGCTGGAGCCTTTGTAATGTAGGGGTACATATGTCGATTTTACCACCATGTATTTATCTTGCCAGATACCCAGTGTAGTATAATGGACAGAGTGACAGACTATATAGGACTCAGGAGGCATGGATTCGAATCCTCATTCAGTCATGGAAACTCACTAGGGGAGTGGAACTGGCAAAACCATTTCTTAAATATTATTTCACTTCACCTTCAAAGCCCTATAAGAGCTGGTGTAAGTGGATTCTGACTTGACAGCACACAACAACAACATTGTGCTGCCTTTGCGCCTGGCCAGCTTCTACTGTGCTAGTTTCTTGGGACACAGATGTTTGTCTCAATGGACTCCAGGCCACTAGGAAAATGTAACCCAGTACAGTTACCAGAGGAAGTTCCTCTTTCCAACCCCTTGTGAATTTTCACATGTGCAACAAACAGTAAACCTATGTGGGGAAGACCCTCCTTGTCTGTCTTCTTCAGTTGTGTGGTGGCTGATGGGACGGCTTTCTGAGGGCTTGGCTCAGGTGTGGCTTCTCAAACACCTGGCAACAGAACAACTTCATTGTGGATGGGAAGAGCATGAGGTTGTGTGTAGAGTGCATTCTTTTGTAATGAGTAACACTGCTTAGTGACTGTGGTAACGAGGCCAAAGTGGCTTTAATGTGCCATCTCTGCAACACCATTGTTGACCTACTACCTTACGAGTCTTCTTTCCCTGCGGCATATTGTTGGAGGAGGGCTGGGCTGGAGCATACGTCACCCCTGAATGGTTGGAGAAGAGCTTGTTCTGAGATTCCCAGCTGTGTATACATTGCTAAAAGCTATGCATGCACAGCTGGTTGTCATCATCTTGGAGCACTGCCCAGCTATCCCTCTGCTTTGCAACGTGCACTTCTGTTCTAGCCACTGGAGTTGCATAAGAAAGCTATAGGACAATGAGCTAGAAATTAATTAGGTTGTCTCCTCCACTTCTTTTTTTTACTAAGGGAAAGCACGGCTTCACTCCATCTCCATTTGATCAGACTTTGGAAACAGATGGGTAGTTAACAAGTTTGGGGCAGGATGGTTGCTGTGACTCTCAAACAGGCCATTCACTGGGATGGCATACATGCCTCTTCCCTACATTGTGGTTCTCCTAATTGCAGCCCTTTGCCCTTTTGCCATACAAGTGTGTTTTTCAGTCCTTCTTCCCTGGTTGATGGTATGTCTATGTAAGTGTCCTCGTGCCCATGCTGCAGCTGATTTCAGTCTCCACTGCTTTGTCATCTTCTCCTCTTTCTTTCCCATATCTGTCCTCTTCCACCTTTGAATATTTCAGTGGCTATAACAATAACTTCTGTTGGCCATATAAGAGAAATCACACCTTAAGGATGTAGAGATGGACATTTGCTACCAGCGGCTTAAGATTCTGTGTGATTCAAGGGTATGGGCTGGATTATAGTAATAGAATTTGAAAAAGCACTCTTCCAAGGAACAAAAAGTCATTTACTGTGGTACTGATCACTTTCCATAATTAATAATAATTGTGTGCCATCAATTGTGTGCTTGCCATTCCCCATCCTTATGGTGACCCTTTCCAGGTTTTTTTTAGGTAGAGATGCTCAGAAGTGGTTTATCATTGTCTTCTTCTGGGGCTAGGGCTGTGCAGCTTCTGGATTGCACAGTGGGGAACTGAACTCCAAACCCAACCTGAGCTATCTAGCCAGCGGTCACATTTCATACCTACCACAAATAACTGGAAATCCATACAACCAGCAAATATATATATATTTCGTATTTAGTAACTGAGTTCTGTTGGAGGATGGTTTGACTGTAAAAAGAAAACACATTCCCTTTTGTAGCTGAGCTTTTGACCTTTGCTCAATTTTTAAAAAATCATGCTTGATCTTGTAGACATTTATTCTAGGTGTTAAAAACACAGGTGGCTTGTGAAACTAGCATGACTATCACCTCGGTTTTATGATCATTCCTCTGTGGATGTAGAATCCAGTTTGTTTTTCTTTTCCAGAAGTAATAATGTGATAACATGCTGGATTGCCAAAGCTATCATACAGGTTGTATTACATTCCGCTGTCTTCCCGGCCCTTAAGGGAATGTCTGCGTTTTGTAGATGGTAGCCTGAATACATTTCCCAGGCAGAAGATGGGAAAGATAATTAGATGTTTGGGTTCTTAGCAGTGCTTACCTCTTTGATTTTTATATCCTGCTCCCAGGAACTTTTAAGGAATGCCTGAGAATTTCACACTACTGTATACTCTTGGTTACAATTTTTTTTTAATATTCTCTGAAAACCAGTTTAACAGAACTTTTTCTGTTCTTCTCACAGAAACCTAGGAAGATTGTTCCTCAAGTAGGAGAAGACTCTCAAAATGGCCATCTCCCACCTGGTTGGCAGAGCTATATGTCTCCCCAGGGGCGCAGGTACTACGTGAACACCTTCACCAATGGTAAGCTTCCTTTACATGGTTCTTTCATTCAGTTAGAAATGTGAACCTTTCCTGTCTTCTTGAAAAGCTTGATGCATAATTCAGTAACAATAACTCGGTGATAAATGCAATAAAGGATATGCATGCCAAAGAAAACAAGGAAGATAACATCCCAAGTAAAATGAGGCATGGATATGTACCTGCTTGCTCAGTGTTCCAATCAGTCAGGTTCTTTGGCTGTTCATTTAGGCCAGTGGTTCCTAGCCTTGGGACCCCAGATGTTCTTGGATTACAACTCCCTGAAATCCTGGCCAGCACAGCTAGTGGTGAAGACTTCTGGAAGTCTTAGTCCAAGAACATTTGGGGACCCCCGGTTGGGAACCACTGATCTAGACAGTAATTTATTCCCTGCTCCTTCTCCAAGACTTTCTGCTGCTTCTGATTGGCTGTTCTTCCTGCAGCTCTCCATCCTTTTCCCAGAAGAAAAACACACAAGGGAACGGTAGGAGAACCAGGCTAAGTTTGCTTTTTCTGCCCAGTACGATGACTCGTACCATGAGTCTTGTGATGTTCATGGCTGCTCCACTCATATCCTCTCCACCTTCTTCACAGTAAAGATATTCTTTTCCATGCAAAAGATACTAGGAAGTTGTTAAGAAGGGGTGGTAGTGTGAACTATTTCAGGTTTGGCCCAACTAGAAGTGGAGGAGAACACACTACAAACACAGAGGGCTCCTGTTCTTGAATTTCCCATCTCCATTACAATGACTTGTTCCACTCCTTAACAAAATCCAACTAGCACTTTAACTTCTTTTTATATCACTGAAGCGCTATACTCTTGGAGCTTAACAATGAAAATCCTATGCCATTATAACCAGTCATTGATATCCTCAGAACAGTCATGCTAACAGTCTGACATTTATCCAGTTTCTTGTTCAGTTTTAGGCCACAGCCCATTTCATGCCTGGATTTTTCTCATTTCCTCTTGTGCTCTCAAGTGACCAAACATTCTTAATTTGGATTCCACAGAACAAAATGTTCACTTTTGTTTGGAAGGATAACTCCAGGGAATGAAAGTTCTTAAAAGTTCAGAAAAGGCCTTGAAGTCAGTGAACATCATCTTGAAATAGCAGCTCCTTGCTGCTGTTAAAAGTCAAGGCTCAGAGCCTTGCTTGATAGATTTTTGCACTACTATGGGCAGAATTTAAAAGCTTTCAATCCCTGGATACTTTTTCACTCAGTTCTTCCTGAGTCTGGAGTTCATCTACCTTTCTCTGCTGTCATGCTTTTCGTTTTGCTGCTTCTTTGGAATTTTGTTTCTGAATCTTGTTGACGCTTCCGCTACTTGGGAAAATGGCTGGACTGGAATTTTGTTTGCTGCTGCTAAAAGGACATGGAAATAGGCAAAGGGGCCTGAGCAGGAAATCTTGAGGGTGCACTGTGACCCAGATTTTCAATATGCATGTGTCACCAGTTGTTATTACTAACAGAGTGGCAACCCTGATGCTGGTGCATTTGTGATTATGCTAGTAAGGCACTGTGTTTGTAAGAGTTTTGTTTAAATATACCATGTTCCTATCTATTTTACATCAGTGCCACCTCATTTCCTTTTTCAGAACCATTGCAAGGGTAGATCATGTGTTTGAACTCTTGAGTGTTTGAAGGATTATGTCATGTGTGTACATAACTAAATTCCTTACTGATATCTCTGTTCTGAGAACAGATATGGCACTGCATTCTGTTTCATCTTTGCCCAGACCTGAAATATAAAAGCATCTTAATAGATGTTCTTTCTTTCTTTCTTTCTTTCTTTCTTTCTTTCTTTCTTTCTTTCTTTCTTTCTTTCTTTCTTTCTTTCTTTCTTTCTTTCTTTCTTTCTTTCTTTCTTTCTTTCTTTCTTTCTTTCTTTCTTTCTTTCTTTCTTTCTTTCTTTCTTTCTTTGATATCTCAGTATGTAGGAGAGTGGTCATGTTACAAATGAGCAGAAGAACAAAAGAAATGGGCTAGTTATAAACTACAAGTTCCATTTTTCTTTGCCCCAAAAGAGGACTAGAAGCACTAGAGGGAGCTCATGTTTTCCTTAGCAAATTCCTTGGCCCTCTAAAGGTTTGCTTGTGGGAACCATGAGTGCCTCTTTGACTTTGCTACAGCTTCATGCTGTACTTCTGTGTATGTTGCCATGTTTTCTTATATTTTTGCATGCCAGAGTATTTGTTGTCTATGAATGTATATTACTGTACTAGAGTCTGTCTCTGGCAATGTTTCTAGATATTATTTTAAATTATTCTTAAGTCATATTTTAGGGCAATAACTCCACAAAAATAGCATTACAATCAAGAGAAATGGCAGGAAACAAAATACATAATGCCAAATTAGAAAACATACAGGATGCACTGGGAATTTGCTCTCAGATAGGCAGGCCAATTCAATGGTGCCATTTCCCCCCATATGCTTGTTCCTTCAACAACATAGACGTTAGTGGTGCCAGAACTCTGTGTAGTTCAAAATCCATGTAGAACTCTTATACCTTCAAAACAGGGTTCCTTCCATACAGTTGACTGCCCTGTCCATACAGTACTGTGTGTGATGAGCCATCAAGGTCCTTATGATCCCTAATCTAGAGACTGAAGGAGATGTTGTGTTTGGGGGCAAGTGGACCACTTTGACGTCTTCAGTGTTGAACCTGTGCCCTTGGTGGTGGCTAAAGACACAGTAGTTTTTGAATATGTATTTATTTATTTATTGGGGAAAATCCATATATAACTAAAACCTTGCTGCTGGAGAAGTGTATTTTAATTATTATGGAGACACAATAACAGCCAGTGTTGTAACTCAAACGAAAAAGAATACAGTATAAGAATTTTTTAGAAATTAGGAGTCATGGAAACAAGGAAAACAACAGTGTGGTTGAGAAGTGAATACAATTATGCCATTTATCAGATAGTTAACATGAATGTGGTATGAGAAAGAATCTATGTATATGCTCTGCATAGGGCAAAACTTTAAACTGTGATGACTCCTATGTAATTAGTTACCTGCTGCCAAAAATCTAATATTCTCAGACATGTGAGCTACGGATCTGTTAGTGTAGCTATTTCTCCACCCCCTCTGCCAACATTCTCTAGAGGCGTTATTGCTAATGTAGAAGGGTCTGATCAGACTTTGGTATCACCAAGTCCAGTCTGACTTCAGTGTCACCAAGTGCACTCTAGCCCTCAAGAGAAAAGGGTCCTTATGCTTCACCTGAATATTGTAAGAAGAACCAAGACACAAATCAGTAAGAAGGGAGTTCCATGTTTTCGGATGATCCCCAAGAAATCCCTGTTTCTTGTGTGCAGGGAGTTCACTCTGTCCCCAGAACCTAAAGGGAATGATCAAGAGATCTCCTCCAAGCCCCTAGAATTGCCAGATAAATAAAGAAGAGTATGTCCTTTTGGCCTGAAATAAGGAAAGTTTTGACAGCTGAGATTTTTTTTTCAGAATTAGAGAAGTATTTGTGAAATATGGTCTGTCCCTTAAAATAAAGGACATTTGGAAATACTGTGTTTGCTTCATGCCAGTGCAGGAAATCTGTAATACGTCACATATCTTTTCAGTCCTGTCTCTCTCCCCTTCCCCACCCCCGGAAAACATTTGACTTTGTGGGTTAGGTAAAGCTTCGTCAAAGCAGAAGTGACAGACTTGATCCCACTTTACGAAAATATGTACTGCATGCAAGGAGGATTTTTGACTCTGTTGCAACAGGATGCAAACTTATGACTCCGCTGCTGCCTTGTAGCTCCGTTCTTTGCCTTTGGGCAAGAGCAGATACCTTGCAGACAGTCAGAATATCTGCTCTGTGGCCTGGCCATAGTAACTACTCCCATTTTTTTTCCAGTGTGTGACTATTGCCTGAGAGAGAAAAAGAGAGAGAGAGAGAGAGAGAAGAAGGCTAAATTAGTAAAATTTTGAATTATGCAGTAAGCGGTGCAAATGATCTACAACTAAACAATAAAACTCCTTTTCTCACTGGCAGTTCAGCTTGCATGCTTCTAATGTGTCTACTTTTCCCCAGAGCTTCACAGGTAAACAGCATAGTGGAGGAATCCTTATATTGCTAATGCACTGGTTAGTAATTCATGCCCAGACATATGAACAAATAATACCTTCATACGAATAATACCTTCGTACTGTTTTAGTGACAGTACCACTGGTGGAATGTCAGTATCTCCTAGCCCAATGGTTCTTAATGTTTTCATGTCAACTTGCTGATCTTTTAGAAAACCACCTGTCTCATTATCTCTGTTATACCATCATCCATTATACTCTACCACCTCCATTATAGTAGAGGGGAAAGATCAGTTCGTAATATATCTTGAAAAGTAAAATTCAGAGTTAATTAAAATCAATTAAAATTAAGATAAGCACATTCTTGAGGAATCGTAAATTTTAGAATGGGAGGAACAATACAGTGGTGCCTTGCTTAACGATTGCCTCGCTTAACATGGAAATCGCTGTACGATTAGGTTTTTGCGATCGCTTTTGCGATCGCAAAACGATGGTTTAATGGGTTTTTTCGTTTAATGATGATCAGTTCCCTGCTTCGGGAACTGATTTTCGCTTTACGATGATCAGCAAACAGCTGATTGTTGGGTTTCAAAATGGCTGCTGGCTGAAGAAAATGGCCCCCCCCGCGCTGTTTTCTAGGATGGATTCCTTGCTTTACAGGAACCGAAAATGGCCGCCGTATGGAGGATCTTCGCTGGATGAGCAGGTATTCAGCCCATTGGAACGCATTGAACAGTTTTCAATGCGTTTCAATGGGGGGGGTTTATTTCTTTTGATGATGTTTTCGCTTTACAGCGATTTCGCTGGAACGAATTAACATCGTCAAGCGAGGCACCACTGTACATTGAATTGTTTAAGCTGATAAAAAAATCTTCATGGAATTCTTAACAATCATACAACTCTCTTGAAATGTTTTAACCCTCTTTAAGTTTGGGAACCACTATTTGAGCTTAATTGTTCTTGCATATTTTAATTATTTGTAGAATGCCCTCCCAATGGAGATCTGCCTGGAATTTTCATTGTGTGTGCTGTGTGTTGTCAAGTTGGAATCAATTTATCATAGTCCTAATAGGGCTTTCAAGATGAGCAATGTATTGAAGGAATGGTTTTACCAGCGCAACGTCCCCAGTGAGTGAGTTTCATGTCTGAGCAGGGACTTGAACGCAGATCTCCTGAATCCTAATCTGTTGCTTTGTTTGCTACACCTCACTGAATAACTCATAGCCCTCATTAGTAATATTTAAATGCCTGTCTTAAGATCTTTCTCAGAGTTTATACACTTGTAAACCATCGTGAAAGTTTGCCGGTTGAGCAGCATACCAACATTTAAAGTAAAAAATTGAAGAAACCAAAGAAATTCTTGTGGATTTTTGTGCTAACAGTAAAGATGGTCAGGAAGGATGGGAGGATTTAATTCTGTTTGTAGTAAAGAAGTAGCTAGTTAGAGCGCCAGGAAATGCAAATCATCAGTATATAACTGATGAGAGGTCAGTGTTTTTTATAAATGGACTGTAACTGGTGAAGCAAATACAGGGCTTCTTTCTACTTTTGTTTACACACACAGCTCCGAGTTTGATCCTCCCAAATAAGACAACCCCTCTTATAAAATTTTTGCCTCTCTGAGATGGCCTTATTTGTTGACTAAAGAAGTGTTAACTCTATGGCTTTGACTTGGTATTAGCATGACTTTTGTTACCGTAGGGTACAGGAGCTTATGCTGCCTCTTTTCCTCCTGCTTCTTGTGAAAATAGGCCAATTTCACAGAGATTTTCTTCCCTTACAGCTGGTAATTAAAAACCTTGCTTCAGTTCTAAATAAAACGAAGAGTTTGTTGTTTGTGATCTGGAACTGAAAAATGAAAACCGGAAAGCCAAAAACTGTCCTCGCACTTCATAAAGTTTCTGTTTCAAGGAACTCCAACAAGTAGGGTTGACCTTCAAAATGAAAATGTCAGTTGGAGTTCACTGGAGAAAAACACAACGTTATGTTAGTATGTGTTGCAATGCAGAGATTCAAGTTGTAATTCTGCTCTGCTCTTAAATTTTGAGGGTTAAAACTTTTGTATTTCACAACAAATAAGAGGTTGAAACTTGGGACTCGTTTACAAGGTGCTGAGGTGCATCTTGGTCATGTGCCTGATTGTGCAACCAAGATCACACCCCAGCACATCATCAAACAGCTGCAGTTAGCCAAGGGAGGAGAGTACACAAACCTTTTGTAAACATTGGTAAGATTCTGGAAAATGGGTTTTTGTAGATCAAATGTTCAAGCTTTTGCTAACTAAGGTTGCGGTGTGAGTAGACATCAAATTCATTACAAATTCTGATTTACTTCATGGCATCCTCTCACTGCATGGAGAGCTTTTTGCCTCAGTTACTGGGATCATGCACTTAAGTCTGTGATAATATTTGACTCCCAAATGACTGGAAACTACAGACAATTTGTGTGCCATATGGCTTGAACTGCTGCATAGTAAATGTTTATGTTATTTCAAAAGTATGCCTATATAAAGATTTTGAGTGCATATGGGTGTATAATTAGGACAACCCCCCTGCCTATCTTCTGCGTGTTTGAAGGGAACACCTACTTTTATTGTGAACAGCCAACATGTAAAAATACTGGAAAAGAAGTAGCATGGATATTGACTGGAAAAATGGAGTTTTGTAAGGAGGAGAGCTTAATGTAGAGTTGGGTGCTTCTTGAAAGGCACCTCTTAAACTGAGTTCATGGAACTGGTGCTAAAACTAATTTTGGGGTGAGTGGGTGGAGATGAGGAATCTCTCAGTTGATTTAACCACAATCTAGGTCTGCCACTCTCAACAGGGATCAAATGCCCCCCCCCGGAAGGCATTAACACATTTGAAGGGGGCCACAGATTGAAAAATGTGAGAAGATACTGAAGTATTATCTGTTCTGTTGTATGATTGGGTGGCCTGGAACCTAAGAAGAGCTCCCAAAAGTGGCCATGGCCAAAAAAGGGTTGCCACTGGCTGCTCTAGATCACACATTAGAAGTCCAGGCTGTGGCATAGGCAGTCAGTATCATTTGATTTCTTGAACCAATGTATTCAATCTTTGGGGGTTTGGTATTAATAAATGACGTACTAAAATATATGGTAATAAATGTGTTCTGACACATTGATTCTCAACCTTTCATCTTTTATGTCTTACCATTTGCTTTGTCAAAGGACCCAGCATGCACCAAGACAGAAATGAAAATTCAGCTGTTTTTGATAAATACAGTTATGTTTACAAGCATTTTGCTGTTACATCTATCACACATAAAAAGGGACATAAAGAGTGTTGTTGAGAGTGAACCCAAAAATAATAATTACATTAATATTATGTATTGTCAAGTGGATTCCAACGTAGGGTGACTCTCCCAGGATTTTCTAGGTATGAGGTACACAGAAGTGATTTGCCAGTCTCACCTTTGGGTGGTGCTTTGGAACGGTGCAGCTTGCCCAAGGCTGCACAGGTGACAGAACATTCCAGATCTCAGCTGGTCCTCTCCTGGCATATAAAGTGGGGATTCGAATTCCTGACCCATGGCTCTGAAGCCAGATTCTCCGAACTACAGAGCTAAACAAGCTCATGATAATTACATTATTCGTTGAATAGTGTTATACTGTTGTAATTATTTATATTAATAATTATAACAACATTACAATTATTACATTACTAATAATGTAAGGGCTGAAAATTTTGCATCCCACCACTGGGATGCCTCCCATTGCTGGTTCATGTCCACTTTATGCGGTCAGCATAAATATAGGTGTTCTTTATAACTGAGAGCAGGAGGAAAAATGAACAATAGAGCAGTAAACATTTTGAAATTATTGATATTAAAACATTGGCCAAAATCCTGTTGCTTAGTGTAGTAAGTCATTACTAGAGAAGGCTGATTGGATCAGTGGGGATTTGGTGAGTCAGTTCCTCCATAAATTGATTTAATCAGCTTAGTCTAACTGTGAATTGCAATATTAAGGAGCAGGATTTCAGCCAATGACTGTTATGCAGTCAGACGGGCCAGTAACCAAAGCAGTTGGTTTTACATCCCCTGTGAGATGGTCCAGTCAGAAACAAAGCATTATCCAGCTCTGGTTGAGAGCTTTAGTGAATTTCCTTCGTTTGACTCCTTAGGCTGTAGAAATGGGCTGCTCTAGCCAGAGAATTCTGCAGGAAAGATACTACAGCTGTAATGGCCCTGTTTCTTTTCAATATCTAATGTCCCCAAGATGGCACCTCATATGGAAAAAAAGTCCATCAGAAGTGAATATGGAAATAAGTGTTTCTTCCCTAGACCAGGTAGGACTATAGGCAGAGTGGGCAAATTATGTATTTTTATATTTTGTTAGTCTAAGGCGCCTAACAAGTATAAGTTATGGATGAGGGATTATTGGACTTGGAGTCCAAGAACATCTGGAGGGCCACAAATGGCTCATCCTTCCTTTGAAGGTCTATATTAGCATGCTCAGCAGAGGTGGAAATTGGCCAACACCATGCTCCCAGTGTATGATATGCTTCCAACAACGGGCTCTTCCTAACCGCTTGTCTGCTGCTTTTGTCAGCTATATATCCTTGAGTGGCAGCTCCATATGTAAGACATCCACCCAGGAATTTCCTACATCTACTGTATCATGCTAATGAAATGTCATATGAGGAATGGTCCACCAGAGATTCTCCCACATTTTAAGCAACACTGTAAAAGGGTTTTAAAAAGCTGACCTCTAATCCTATAGAGTCATATCTAAGTGAACCGAGTTTTCTGGGACTCGGCAAAAGCTTAGAGCTTGTCTCTCCTCGCCCACTGAGAACATAGCTGTTCAACCAGTACATTACAGGCATGCCCTACAGTTTGTTCTCAACTGCTGGATAGCTCAGTGGCTTAGGTCTGTGGCTGCAGAGTCAGAGGTTAGGAGTTTGATTTCCCCCACTGAGCCTCCTTGAGAAGGGCTGGACTTGATGATCCATAGGGTCCCTTGCAGCTCTGCAGTTCAAAGGCAGCGGCGGTGGTGGTTATTATTATTAACAGTAAAAAGGAAGATTGCAGCTTGGGGGGCTGTGAGAATGGGTGTAGTCTGCTGTAGGTTTATAATCTGCTATTATTTCAGGGTGGTTTGTCCCCTTGGCTAAGGGATTTTGGGATAAGATTTTGATTTTTAACAGAAGACTAGAACACCAGAGCTGTCCCTCACAGCATGTTACAAATTATTAAGAAAGGAAGTAATCAAATTTCCCCCCTAATTTTTGGTTCCTTGTTAATTCAACTTTATTTTTGGCTTGGCAATGAAGAATGGGCTGGAGTCACTCCTTTGACATACAGTATAAGTCCAAAAAATGAAATATATTAAAATGTTTGTCTTTTGTAAAACCTTTTTCCAAACAGGATATATTTTCTTTCATTTCCCTTTATATACAAAAGCAGTGAAGTAAACTGCCAAAAATCCCATTGTTTCTATTACATTGTGCTGTGGATTTTTTTCTCCCTTTTTGTCGGGGGTGGGGGTGGGGAACCTGCCTACATGCACGGCAATGACATGGTTTAAGCTGCTCTTTGGTCTGTCACCATTTCCAGGAGTGGCATTTTGAATGTCTTATTTCATGGGGAGAGCTTCTGAAAGTTATTTTTGCACTACATGCCCCACAATCCCCCAACCAGTATAACCACAGCTATGTGGAATTGGTGGATTCTGGGAATCATAATCCAAAACAGCAGGAAGAGGGGCAGTCTTCCCAAAAGCCCTCTTCTGTATCCACCACAGATTTGGGTGGCCTTATGTTATAAATGCTAATTCATTTTATGGCTGATGGCCTGCGGTTGTTTATAAAATGAAGAATTTCTAGTGATGTTTTGTCACTCTTCAAGAAAAGTAATTGCAGCTTGTGAGGTAAATTATGTTCAGCTTTTGTGCAGCATTCAAAACATGGCAGAACCTGCCCACTGTGTGGAAAGAGAGGACAATGCTGTCCTGTCAGCTTCTCCTAAAGCAAATAGTACTGATAACACTCTGGTATTTAGCATCCTGCAATATCTGCGCTTGTTTTTCTGGAAGCCACACATTCTGCTGGGCTTCTGTGTCCTCTGTGTTTCTATGAACACACTGCCATTGCTTCTACAAGGGATGAGACTTCTGTTCTTTAATTGAAATGTTTATATATATATATATATAAGCAAAAATTGTGGAGACCTTAGCTAGACACAAAGAAAGCTTCCTTAGCTACATGAAGTTTTGTAGATAAGTGCGGTGTGATCTCAATTCCAGGCTCCCTCTCTAAAGCTGGAATGTTCCAGCTCTTTAAAGGTTTCGTGCCTGAGGAATTGGCCCACCTCTGTTTCAAGAGGTTAGGATGACAAAACTCCCAAGGAATTCTGATTGTGCAACATGTGCAGGGTGGTGGCTCCAGGTGCTTGTAGGAGAAAATATTGCTTTCAGCGAGCCAGAAAGTCCGTTTTGTTGCTGCTGCTTTTGCAAGAGCCTATGTACAGTCCAGTTTGGCTGTATATGGCTGTGGAGTCAGAGGTTGGGACTTCAGTTCCCCTCTGACCTTCCTGTGAGTAGAGCCAGCCTGTGTGGCCCTGGGCAAGCTGCACCGCCTCAAGGCACCCCTAAGAAGAAGGGACTGGTAAAACACTTCTAAGTGTTCTCTCCCTAGAAAACCCTGAAGAGGGTCCCCATAAGTCAGAATTGATTTAATGGCACACAGTTGTTGTTGTTGTTGTTGTTGTTGTTGTTGTTGTTGTTGTTGTTGTTGTTGTTGTTGTTGTTGTTGTTGTTGTTGTTGTTGTTGTTGTTGTTGTGCACAGTCAGACTAAAGCCCCATCCCTGATTGCAAGGTTGTCACCAAACATGTTGTCTGTTATCAATACATTATTGTGTATTAGAATGTTCTGTTGTAGTCATTGGCCTTGTGGGCTCCATATTGGAAAGTTGAAGCAGAACCCAAGTCTGCCCAATACCAGCGTCCATGTCCCCAGTCAGTACCTTGCTCAGCACTTTGTTGGTTCAGGAGATGTGGAACTATGGGAGGGCTCTCTACGTCCCGCTTTGGGGTGAAAGGATCCCTGTGATGCTGAACAGTTAGAGGGGAAAAGAACAGGCCGTGGGGGAGAGGGGGCAAGACTGCATCTTCCATCTTCCCTGTTAAGTGTGTTCTTGTAGGGGAAAGAATGGTGGCTTCCCATACAGATTCACAGATGAGGCTGAATCTCTGTGTGGGGCACACATCTCTCAGGCGCTCGATGGACCATGTCGTGTTACCCTCACAGCTGGATTCATCAGCTGGGTGGAGAGGAAAAGAAACAGCCTCTCTGGTTTCTGAGACGCTGTTGTCTCATAGGTAGTAGTGGCAGGCAAACAGTGAGGCTGGTGGAGATTACTGAGGTTGGAGAGAGAGAGTCATACCCCTCTCCCAGTATTCAATCTCACTCTGCAAACAGACTGCTGTTTTCTTGCTGCTATGTTTTGAGGTTTCCATTCCTTTCTAGCACTTTGGAGCTGCAAAATGCGTGCACTGCTTGAATCTGCCTGCCTGTGTGTCTCAGGGTGTAATCCTAACTAGTCAAGATTGCCGGCAGCTGGTTGAGCTGACCCTAGGCCAGGTGATGCTGTACTGGAACTAAACCCCTCCCAGCCTTGGGTTGTTGGAAATCACTTAATACTCCTTGGACCTTGGCTGGCTAGGTAACTTGGTGAATTGGGAATCTGGCTACAGAGACAGAGGCTGGGAGTTCGATTCCCTACACTGTGCCTCCTGTGAGTCGAGCCAGCCTGTGTGGCCTTGGGAGAACTGCACAGTCCCAGGGTGCCCCCAGAAGAAGGGAACTGTAAATAACTTCTGAGTAAACCCTGAAAAACCCTGAAAAGGGTCACCATAAGAGCTGAGATAGGTTTGGAGCTGGGATGATTCAGCTCCTCCCACCTCACCCCCTTCTTCACTGTGAGAAGTCTGCCGTGATCTGCCATTTAATATTCAAGAACTTGGCTTTCTACTGACACCACTCCCATGTGGCCTCAGGCATTTGGCTGTGTCAAGCATAATGCCAGAGAGGTGGCTTCTGTCTGGAAGTTGACCTGGGCTAAGTAGGCAGCTGTTGTGTTGTTCTCTGTAAACATCAGCCATGATCCCTCTTAAGGCCCTAGTGTGCTTAGGCAAAACAAACCCATCCCCACCGCCAAAATATGACAGAGTTGGGGAAGGTGAAATAGAATGTGTCATTATGCTGGAATTTCAGGAACTAAATATCTCTGGGCTTGTTCATATTGCGAAAACCATCCTGTTGTGAGCAAATCGAGATTGACTATGTGCAACAGAAAGGTCGGAATGAATAAAGGGAGATTTCCTCTGTGAGAGACAGAAGGTGGATGCTTGATGATCAGCGCTGAGAGTCAACTTATTTCCACATAAGTGAGTTGTTTAAGAAGCAAGGTAAGTTAAAGGCAGACAACAGCCCTTCCTTGACTGCATTTTCCCCCTTTCTCCTTTTTGCTATGCTATATTTGCTATGCTATATTTTAGCCATTGATTCTAAAGTGGGTAGGAATTAAATAAGAGTCCCTGGAAGTTTCATAGACTATATTTTTTGATACACAGGTAAAGATTTGTGATGAGCCCTAGTAGTGTATGTGTTGTATTGGCTGTAGCCCTTAAACAGACTTCCTTATTACATGCAAAATTAGTCCATGTCATGACATGAACTAATTTTGTCATGCACAAGGGCATGTTTTGTTTTGTTGGTTAGGTAGCTTGACAACGTTTCCATCCATTTCACAAAAAGGGGACTGTTTTTCTTCACTTGAGGTAACTCTCAGAATTTGTAGCAGGTGAGCGCCCTTCTGGTTTCTCGAGATAGAAGCTCAGCAGGTGGGTACAGGCTCCTTCTTTTTCATGAACAGTGTTTGGAACGCTTGTGTAGAGCACCCAGTCTCATTCTTCCATGCTAAGAAATAGGTTACAGCTGTATCAATTTGGATAATAATTCCCAAAGGTTTGGCCTCTTGGCCCTGTTGGATGAAGCTGGTAGAAGCTGGAGTCTAAAACCTCTGGAAGACACGAGATTGAAGAAGCTAGATCTAAAGTAGAGATGGGAGTATTAGTATTCATGTACAAATATCCCCACGAAGCTGGACTTAACAAGGTTCTGGCCCCTGAGGCTGGACTGTCCGTCCATGTGCCTGGCAGTGGCCCCGCTCATCCTTCCAATTGTGCCCAGAGCACCGCTCACGTCCCGCTCAGCTGACCACTCCATGTGGGGTGAGGTTGGACATGTCTCCCTGCATGGCTGCCGACTGGCCAGCTGAGCAGGAAGGGAGCGGGCGTGATTGGAAGGATGAGTAGGGCCAGCGGCGGTGGCACACGCAGGAGTGCGCACACTCCATTCAGTCCAGCTTTGTATACAAACACAAATACCCTCATCTCCAGTCTAAATTTATAATAACTTTCCAGTAATCTGTCATCCAGTGAGAATCTGCTTTGCCAAGTTCAAGAAACCTTTGTCAGTAGAGTGATGGGGAAGAATATTTAAGACAGTAAATGGAATTTTTCTGTTAAGATACTCAGATCTTCTGAATACATCTGCCATGCATCATTTGCAGCACAAAGGTGTGGAGCTGTTTGTCTGATGGGCTTGCCTGATTTTTTTTTACATCTGAATTCCCATTAAAAATGCTGAGCTTGTTGGATATTCTGTGCCTAAGTCTGCATTCCAGTGAGTCCTGGAAACCTTGACCCAAAATAGTCCATGAGGACTATGCTGATGTGCTCCTTCCTTTCTTCTGATATGTGGGATGTGCTCGTCAGCAAAGAACACCCTGTTCACAGGTGGTAGAAATGGAAAGGGTGTTGTCAATTTTTGCACTTCTTTTTCTGTCTCAAAAATTCAAATCAGATGTTCTCATAAGGAGTCACTTTATTCAGTTGTTGATGATTTAATCTCTGTCTATGGTTATGAGGGTTTTAAAAAAACACCATCAAATAAGCAAAATATTTCTATAAGCCTTACTTTTTGAGGCCCTCAGTAGAAATGGCAGGTTAGGTACTTTTTTCCAGTGGACTCCAAAATAGTATTAGTAAAATATAAATTCATTATTAGACATATGAAATATTGCCTCCCCTCCCACAAAAGCAGAATACTGTAGTTTGTAGTGCATTCCAAACAGGCGGAGGGTTTGTTGGTTCTGCAGCTCTCCTTTTCAGAATGTTGTAGCTACTTCAGTAAATTTATTCCATGTAGCATTTTTATTTTAGTGAGGAGGTTTACAGATAACATTTAGTTGCTTCAGAGTACTTAAAGTTGATCCATAGAGATGCACATTGTAACTGGAGTATTTGCATCAGGGCTGGAGACCCTTTGGCCAGTGTTTAGTTTTCTTCCAAACATCTGAATGGCCAAAGCTCTCTACTCAATTTCCCTTCCTTACAGAGGTTGCAAAGCAGCTGCTGGTTCAGTGAGCTTTTTAGTCAAGATTGGCTCATAGAAAACTTCATCGCTTCGAGTCTTTTAGTTCTCAGTTGCACGACGTGTTTCTAAATTAGTGCTTCAAAGTGTTTCTGGAAGTGCATTTTTCATTAATGGCAACAGTAATTTCTGGATTTAGAATACAATTACACTTGTTCCCAGCAACCTTATATCTCTTGATTCGGGTTCTTAGGACTTGTGAAAGCTGGAAGAACTAGATTGTACTGATTGTGAGCTTGTTTTCGTCCCATGGTACAGTATTAAACTTTTTATGAACATTTTTTTTTAATGAAAATGAATGGTTGAACTTGCTGGTATTGAATTGATACTCCAAGTTTACTGCCTCAAATCAAAAACAGACATTATAGATAGCTTGTAATTAGGGCTAGAAGCAGGTAAATGTTGGAGAGCGGTGACTGACAGTTTTTCCTGTTGGAGACATCAGACTTTGAAGAAATTCTGTGCTTAAGTCCAGAAAACCAATCCCAACCCGAAGCAAGCTAATTTGCAAATTTCAAGAGGTGAGAAAAGGTCCTGCTGTGATACTAACACACAAAAGAGACTTTTTAAGGCTTTTTAAAATTCTGATCACATGCTATCTGTAATGTCTCTCTCTCTCTCTCTCTCTCTCTCTTCCAAGTTCTGCTGTGTTTGCATGCCTCCAGGTTGAAAACTCTAGTTCAGTTGGATACTGTACCTGTGTCTCCTGGCACAGGAGATCTGTAGCAGCCTCCTTTCATTGTATCACCCTTAATACCCTGTGAATGATGGTGGACACATGTTAACAGAGAGCTGTGTCTAACCCCTCCCTTTAGCTTGTGGCTCTTGTCACAGCCTCCCACTGCTATTCAAAGGAACAGGTGGATTCCAGGTGAAAGCAGAGCTGGCTCCACCATTCCCCGTTGAGGAATGTGTATTTGGACACGATAACCTCTGCCTTCTCCTTCAGTTCCCCTCTGTCCTTGTGCGGCTGCTATGCTTTTCCAAGGGAGTTAATGGGTAATGAGCCTCCACCTAGAAGCTTGTCGGATTAACCCTCAAACCCAAATGTTCCAGAGGAGGCAATTTTGAATAACACAGCACAGCTGCTGCATTTTGCGTCTTTTTTTATTTTTTATTTTTAAATCATATGCAGTTCAGGAACTGAAGCAGTTAAAGTGTACTCTTTATGACCAGTGTGTTGGGAAGCTGGCTGCAGTTTCCATTTGTGTGGGTGGCGTATTCAGCTGGAAGGTATTTGTCAGCATGCAAAGGGCTTT
Source organism: Pogona vitticeps (assembly GCF_051106095.1). Lineage (NCBI taxonomy): Eukaryota > Metazoa > Chordata > Lepidosauria > Squamata > Agamidae > Pogona > Pogona vitticeps. The sequence continues at coordinate 130,928,137 of NC_135784.1, forward strand.
CCTGCTGTTGTTGCTGATGTAATACAGCTGTGATCCTTTCTCTTTTCAGTTGAGGGATAACAGTCCTCCAGAGACCTCATCCATTCCTCTTTCAATGAATCTACATTTCCCTGCCCCTGCCAAGGCTGTCTCATATTGCTGTCTGAGGTTAGGTTTACGGGATGCCTTCCTTAAATTCAGCTTTGAATCAGACAAGCAGGATGACACTGTGTGTTCTTGCTTCTCATTAAGCGTCTGTAACCCTCCACAGAGAGTGGGAAACCACCAGCATTCATGGAATGTGTGCCTGATGGGAGGAAGTAACTCATGCAGCTTAACTCCCCACTCGCTGCTGGGACCACTCACTCTTATGAATCAAGAGTTATAGAGCAGCGCCTGTGCCTGCTTGCCTTCAGGATTGTCTCGATGTCAAAGCAAAGTTACCTCCTCTCCCACCCCCACCCCAAGAAAACCTCTGCAGCCTTTGCCCTTGGAGGGTGAGCCCCCTCCTCCCCACTTCCAAAAGTGTATCTGGCAATGTACATCCCTCTCTCGTGGTCTCCTTGGGCTCACTCCTTTGGCTCCTTAACCTGAACAGCAGCCATCCAAAAGCAGCAGCTGTCATGGATTTCTGTGTAAATGAAATAGTGAGGCTTAGATGAGAAATAAATGTATGCTTATTTCCGACCTGACCCTTGCTGGCCTCTCTTCCTTGTTGTCACTTTTGTATTGGATAGCTATCCCAGGGCCTGGCTGTTTTCATTAAAGTAAAGACTACTCAAAGGTCTAGACGTTTTGGTTGGCTCCTAATGCTTGTAGCCTTGGCCTTTCCCAAGTCTTACTATGCAAACAGACCAGTGTGGAGCCATCCTTGCTCACTCTTGTTCTTTCCAGGCAATGATTTAGGTCAGAAAAGGGTGTGTCAGACAGACAGACAGACAGACTCAACTTTTGGCAATGCCTCAAACCTGGCATGAAGTAAGAGAACACCACTCCTTCCTTGAGTTGTCTGGGGACTTTTCCTTTACACTCCCTCCTTCTATCCACTCGCATAAACATAACTCAGTACAGATTGTTGTTTTGGAGGCTTGTGAATGAGTCTTCATTTTCCTGTTGACTACATAGTGTTTGCATTGTATATTTCTAGGGAGTGTCTGGTTTTGTTTAATAGTTTGCACTTGGGTCTGGTTCAGTCTAGAGAATCATATTGCAAGAGGCCCTGCTGATTAGTAGGAATACAACAGGGTGTTTCTCTTACAAACACTGTTGCATAAACCCATGATGTTCTCTGTGTTGTAACCTGTCAGCTATTCCTGCACTTTGTTGTTGTTTAGTCCTTAAGTCTTGTCCGGCTCTTCGTGACCCCATGGACCACAGCATGCCAGGCCCTCCTGTCTTCCACTGCCTCCCGGAGTTGGGTCAAATTCATGTTGGTAGCTTCGATGACACTGTCCAACCATCTCGTCCTCTGTTGTACTCTTCTCCTCTTGCCCTCACACTTTCCCAAACAACAGGGTCTTTTCGAGGGAGTCTTCTCATGAGATGGCCAAAGTATTGGAGCCTCAGCTTCAGGATATGTCCTTCCAGTGAGCACTCAGGGTTGATTTCCTTTAGAATGGATAGGTTTGTTCTCCTTGCAGTCCAGGGGACTCTCAAGAGTCTCCTCCAGCACCACAGTTCAAAAGCATCAATTCTTCGGCAGTCAGCCTTCTTTATGGTCCAGCTCTCATTTCCATACATCACTACAGGAAAAACCATAGCTTTGACTATGCAGACCTTTGTCGGCAAGGTGATGTCTCTGTTTTTTAAGATGCTGTCGAGGTTTGTCATTGCTTCCCTCCCAAGAAACAGGTGTCTTTGGATTTTGTGGCTACTGTCACCATCTGGAGTGATCATGGAGCCCAAAAAAGTAAAATCTGTCACTGCCTCCATATCTTCCCCTTCTATTTCCCGAGAGATGATGGGACCAGTGGTCATGATCTTAGTTTTGTTTTATATTGAGCACACATCCTGCTAAAATGTTTGTTATTACAATACAGTGCAGCACTATTAGAGTGCAATCTTTTGTTTTATTTCTTGTCACTTACTTTGCTTTTTGCATACACAACTTGCCTTCTTTTATTTTTGTTTTAGAGTAGCATTGCTTTGGCATTGACCAGCAACTATTTTTGAGAGAGGTAGTTTGATTATGTCCACCACAAACATAAATAAGTTGTTGATAGTGTCAGAGTTCTGGCTGTGTGAAGCACAGTTCCTGAAAGTGACCTAGTCCATGGAAAGAGATCATATGAAGGCCATTTGGTCATACTGCCAGGCTTGCACCCCTTTTGCAAACACAGTTTGATGAATTCATAAACAATGCTAGAACATAATGTGCCCATTTGTTCTGCATCATCTTCTTTTCCTGTTTGTTTGGGGTTTTTTGTTGTTGCATTGAGCTGGGAAGACTGATAGTGCAGGTTAATGAAGTTGCCTGACTATAGTAAGTTTTAGCATGATAAATGTCACAGTAAGGACACTACCTGATGTCATCTTATTTTTGGAGATTAAAATGAAATAAAATATGAAATAAAATGACCAGAATCCTGTTGGTGTTTGCATAAGTTCTTGTGGCTAATTGGCAAGGTGCCGAAGGCATGTCTCAGTTGTGTGGTCATGTGCTTGATTGTACAACCAAGATATGCCCTGACATCTCATCATTTAGACACTTGCATGAACAGACCTTGCATGAAAAATAAATAGGATTTTGTGTCCTTTCCCCGCATTCCATAAACTCTGAGAGAATGGATTTGCTTTCCCATTAATCTTTTCCTCCCAGTGAATAGTGTGGTACCTGCATGAGGGTCTTCAGGTCCTGCAGTGTCAAAATATGATTCCTTTTCATCTGTTGATTTGATTCATCCAGTCCCTACCTGCTGTTTCTGCACGGCAGATAGCTCGTCTCTATGCTGTGTGAAGAAATAGCTTTTGTCTTCAGCTCACAGTTTTGTTTTCCTTTCGCGAGCTCAAACGAAAGAAAATGTGCAGGCCTGCATTAATCAACTGCACATGGAAGCTCTCATGTATGTTTGTGTCAATATCAAATGCGCACTTTTAGCCAAAGATGCAGCTAATAAGTTCTTCCCCATGTGCTACGTCAGTCCCTTTGGGCTCCTGCTGCGTTGGATTTCTTGGCCCACAGACTCTAAACTTTAGCCTTTTGTGCTTTTCTCACTCCTGTGATACTACTAGGATGGAGGTCTTCTATCTCTACATTGCATATGAGTTTCTTGCATCTTGCTAGCCATCAGTGTCATTGCTTGTACTTCAGACTCATTAAAGAAAGGTAACGGTTTCCCTTGACATTTAGTCCAGTCGTGTCCGACTCCAGGGCGCAGTGCTCATTCCTGTTTCCAAGCCATAGAACCAGCGTTTGTCTGAAGACAGTTTCCGTGGTCACGGGGCCAGCACGACTAGACACGGAACGCTGTTACGTTCCCACCGAGGTGGTCCCTATTTATCTACTCACCTTTTTACTTGCTTTTGAACTGCTAGGTTGGCAGGAGCTGGGACCCATTATATCCTCCAGCAATTGGTTCTGGTGTGTCATGGTCACGGTGAAGGAGCCATTGGATGCCATGTTATATGTGTGAAGTGTGCATGTTATAGGCAATATATAATGGGGAGGAGGACCCTCAACACTGACCTTGGCCCCAAAATCATATGCTTTCAGCACAATTATCCATGTACAACCTGTAAAGGCTCTCTGTCTGCTTGTGACCACTGGAAAAGCAGTATTCCTGGTTGTCTATGCTGTGTGTGCATGCACGCCTACGCGCGCACACACAGAGTCAGAGACAGAAGCAGATAAAAAGAGAGAAAGAAGTGTAAAAGTTGTGCTTCCAGGACCTGTACTAAATGCACTCCAGAATAATGGTGGGGTTAATAGATAATATGCCATCTATTTGTGTTGATCACGGGTAACGTCATATGGCATAGAAAGGAATCTGTGGTAAACAAGCGACTTCCTGGAGATGGTTGGGTAGGAGCCAGTTAGTGATAACGTTGCCTAGGTCTGATTGCAGGGCTGATTTTCTCCACAAGACAGAACAAGAGCAAGATGGACAGAGTGGGTACTTGTGGTTCATTTCACCTTCCTTGCTTGCTTCTATGGCAAGAATGACTTTGATCATGCTACCCACTCTACAGTCTCGACATGACACAGACCTTTCTAGGCCTGGGGCAAGATATTTTGTTACCTGGAGGGAAGGACAAGCTCTGCCATTCCAACCCTGTTCTCCTCTAAACTTGAGAACAGGCTAGCTAATGGGGTGCAGTATAGGACAAAACTTTGTCCTTTAACACTGCATGCAATTCCTTGCCCCACATGCCATCTGTTGGCTGAGGTAGCTTCTTCACTTTGACTAATGGTAGGGCTAATTCTGGTTTTTCTCTTGTTCAGGAAGGTGCCATATACCTACTGAAGCTTCTCTGATGTTTTAAAATAATTTGAAGGTTACAGCTCTCTTTCCGTACCCTGCCCAGGTTGTACATAAGAATAAATCTGTTAGCATAATCTATTGACTCCTGAGAGATTGGCCTGGATGCTGTTTGAAGACAGTTAAAGGAAGAAAGCCTTGTATTTTGGTAAATAAGAGAAATTTATGTTTGTAACACTACAACTGAATATCACAGGGCTTCTCTTTCCTCATTACCTTGGATGCCGGGCTGTTTCCAGAAGTAGTGGCCTTGTGAAGGGCTTCTGTGTGTGCATCTTTGATCTATATCTGCTCTAAAGCTTTATTTAAATCAGACAGCATATAGCTGGGTAGCTGGTTCTGCTGTTAGAATATGTTTCCCCCATTGTTGTTTTTCTCCTTCTTCTTTTGCTTCATGTACCATACAGTTCACCTTACCATGGTGTCAGCATCATGACTGCAGTGTGGGATTTGCATAACCATAATATATTTTATTTTCATACCATTTATGTCTCCAAATTATTTGCATGGTCCAAACAAGTTGATCAATCTTTTTTGTTAATGCATTTTTGTGCTCAGTTTGGAGCTGGAGCTGGAAGGGAAAGTAAGCAGGGAAGAGAGAGTGGTTCAGACAGGGGAAGGAATAGAGGAAGAGATATGGGATGACACTCTGGGGCAGAGGTCGTCAACTCCCGGTCCACGACCCAGTGTTGGTCCGTGGCCTGAGCTGGGCCGGGCCGTAGAGACACTCCCCACCGCCCTGCAGAAACTCCCGCCCCCCACGCACACACTCCCCACAGCTGCTTCGCGTACGTGCCAGCACTGGCATGAGCGCTCCCTCACTCCTTCATACATGCGCCCACGCAAAGGGGTGAACTGGCGTGCGGGCATTCGGGCGCTCTGCGCATGTGTAAAGGAGTGGGGGAGCACTCATGTTGGCACTGACGCGCACACATGCACACTCCCCACTGCTTCGCACATGCACCTGAGAATGTGCGCGACCACGGGGGGGGGGTGCCCCGCCTTCCTCAGAGGCTCAGCCAGTCCCCGGTCCCAAAATGGTTGGGGACCACTGCTGTGGAGGATCAGGCAACAAATAGACATTGAGGTACCTGAAGAACCACTACCCAGCCCCTACCCCCACAGAGTGGGAATATTTATACCATATTTTTCAGTGTATATGACCCCCCAATGTATAGGATGACCCCCTAATTTTTATCCTTGCTGGAGGTGGAGGAACAGTCAATGGGCAGCAACAAGAGGCGGCTGAGCTTGGCTGTTCCTTTGCCTCAGTCTCCACCAACTGCTGCTGCCTTCCGTGTATTAAACGACCCTCCATTTTTCCTCTATTTTAGGAAAAAGTGTCATTTTATATATGGAGAAATATGGTAGTTTGCTGAGTGGGTTATCTTCCTTCCTTCTTCATCCTGGATGGATGGATGGATGGATGGATGGATGGATGGATGGATGGATGGATGGATGGATGGATGGATGGATGGATGGAAGGATGGAAGGATGGAAGGAAGGAAGGAAGGAAAGAAAATCCAGTCAGCAAACTGAGGCTGCTCAAGGCAAGCAGGTCCAAGGACTGGCGAATGTGTACAGCCTGCGGGTTACAGACCATCATTGTTACAACACTACTTGCATCATTTCCTGATGGCAAACCCAACTCTAAGGTCTGGACTGGTCTCCGTAACAGAAAGAATAAGTAGTGTGATAGGAGTTGAGAGAAGCCTGAGTGTACCTTGGGTGGGTTGACTAGAATTCATGCAGTCTGTGATGCAAGTCAAGTTGTTGCTGTTAATTCCCCATATCCAAGTTTAATAAATCTTGTTTAGCAAGAAGTTCTGGTGTTATTCTGTGGAGTCCAGAATGGAGGAAGATATCTCCTCTGATCTCAGGGGACCCGAAGGGGATCACATGCACACAGAGCTTTCTGCAGACAGTTGTTCCAATTTAAAGAAGAAAACCTTGAAGGAAAGGGAGACTGTACATCTTAAAAAACCATTTGTTAATTAGTTACTTTGTGCATCCCAGCATTGATTAAGGCACTTTTCCATTAACCTTAGGTCTTTTGTCTCACTAGTGTGTTTTCTTCTTCACACGCAGATATCTGTGCTATAGCATTTATGAGATTAATTTGGCTGACGTGGGTTTTTGGTGAGAGTGAACTGAGGGAAGAACAGAGTGGAGCTAAGCATTTGGGGAGTGGGAATCAGTGGCAGCCATCCAAGTACAACGGGATTTTCCATCATTTTATTCGTATGCATCTGCCCAGTGCACAAGTGAGCAAAGAAACCCCACCTCCTAATGCCAAATGAAAATAACCACAGGCATCAGATTAGACTCCTCATGGAGCAAGGTGTGGTTTCAGGGAGGGACCCCAACAGAAAATGGCTGCATCACATTGTGATATTCACTTGTCCAACTCCTATCTTGTTGAGCTGCTGCTATAGTTTAGACAACCAGAATCTCTTTGTGCTCCATTTGCTTGATCTCTGCCACCGTCTTTGTGCCTTGACTGAAAGCAGAAGGTCTGAAGGGAGGCGAGGGTGGGAGAGAGTGGGTGTCTTGATAGCAATCTCTTCAGCACAGGGCGTGCCCAAGCTTCTTTAAGTGGAGCTGGCAGGATGCCCTTTTGTCAAAAAAGCCTTTTGGCTCTCTATGCTAAGAGTGAGCCTCTCTCTCTCTCTCTCTCTCTCTCTCTCTCTCTCTCTCTCTCTCTCTCTCTCTCTCTCTGTGTGTGTGTGTGTGTGTGTGTGTGTGTGTGTGTGTGTGTGTGTGTGTGTGTGTGTGTGTGTGTGTGTGTGTGTGTGTGTGTGTGTGTGTGTGTGTGTGTGTTGTCAATACACGTGTTACTCTATTGTATTTCAAGACCTCCTTCTAGGAATGAAAGGGGAAACCTCTGACACTTTTGTGTGTTTTCTTCTAGAAAGTACTGTATTTGTACTGGTCTGGTCTCTATTCACCAGAGGTCACAGGAATAAAGCTACTTCTGAAATGAATGGCCTTGGGCCTTTCAAACCTGTGCCTTCTCATATGGAAAATCATTATTCAAGAAACACATATGGCTGTTGTTGTTTTTATTTCTATTTAGATATGCCTCTGCAGCAGCTATATAAACAATGATCTTGAAAGTTCCTAACTGCATTTCAGGTTAACCTTTTGTGATTTTTTTTTTATATGTCTTCATGCGATTGCAGGCCTGCAAACAGAGTTGCTTGTTCTTTGTTAAAAGAGAAAAATGGATTAATCATTATATGCAGTACTTCCGTAGGGTGGACTTGTTTAACATCAACATGGCCCCTGTGTGGCACAGCACTTGGGTTTTGCAGCTACGTATTCTCCATGTTTGGTAAAACGTCAGATTCTAAAGCTCTAGACAAGTGTTTATCCGGCTGGCTCTAATTCATTTCATGCCACGAACCCCTAGGTTGAGTCAGATTCTTGCTTTTCCAAGATGCCTGGACTGATGAAGGCACAAGGATGATGGCTCAAGCAGTGGTGGTGCAAGACCTGCAATACTCACTGTAGGGCTTTCTCTGTGTAAATGACAGCAACAAAGAAAGCATACTTGACCACTCCCACTGACACCAGCAGTATTGACTGCTGATGTCATTCCAAGTAGTTTTAGGTAGGGGTGGGCAACCTATAATAGGGCAGAGTTTTCACAACACAGTACCACGGCAGGCCTGGGAGGTTTTGGTTTGTTTTTAAATAGGAGCAAAATCAAAACTGGAGTAACTGGATGCCCATTTTTAGTTTTAATTGGGCCGTTAAGGTTTCAGGGTCCTGTAACTCTCCCCGAATGAAAAATAACTCTTCTTGAATACCGCCTGCTACAGAAAAATTCCCTTTTCTGCTTTAAGTACTTTTTTTCCTTCTGAGAGAAATTGTGGGATGCTACAAAAACAACCTTTGGGCTGCTTGTTGACCTCATATTGCACTTTGCCCACACCTGCTTTAGAGCCTGTTACATCAAGGTCCCTTAGAAGAGTGGTAGTTGCAGACCTGGCTTTAGTGAATAATGTGATTTCCACATTGCCAGTATAATTGCTTCTATTTATACTTGAAGTTGCATAAATTACAGATGGGACTTCAAATTTGATCAAGGGTTTTCCCCTGCTTTCTTGTTTTCCTTTTTTCTTAAATACTTCTCAGTTTGTGCAGTCTGTGGATGTAGATAAGATCCTTGGAGACACACTCTTGATCTGTATCTGTACTGACAAATTAGATATGTTGGAAAAGAGCTGATTCATTCATTTGCAGAGCTGGAAATGCCCTTCTGAACTAGAGGGTGGTCACTAGGACCTTGAATGAAGCTATGGTGAGACTATTTGTATTTAAACTAGAGCACGGTTGCATTAGTGAAATACTTTGGAATACTGTATGAGTTGATATTATTGAAATCAAATAAAAGTCATGTGGCAGTCACATGTTATTTGAATCACTGTGCATGTTCGTCATCGTCGTCTAGTCATTTAGTCGTGCCTGACTCTTCGTGACCCCATGGACCAGAGCACGCCTTGTGGTAACTTTTAATCCAGTTTTTTAAAAGTGTTATACTAATGTCAAAGACTGCACACACAATTTAAATTGTATTCTCAAAGGCTTTCATGGCCATGATCTGATAGTTGTTGTGGGTTTTTCGGGCTCTTTGGCCGTGTTCTGAAGTTCGTTCTTCCTAATGTTTTGCCAGTCTCTGTGGCCGCCATCTTCAGAGGACAGGAGTCAGAACTCTGTCTGTACTCTGGTGCAGTTTGTTTGGATAGTTGAGTATTTATAGCTGTGAGATCAGATTTTTGTCGTTTTAGGAGATGGGTGATTGTAGTGATCAGCGTGTTTTTTGTTGTGGGTGTATTGTTGTGATAAGGGGGAGAGATGATTTGTCACTGTGATTGATGGGTGTCATTAGCTGGTCTTTTGTGTGCAGTGATCACCGGTCCTTGTGGCTGGGTAGAGTTCGTTGACCTTTTGCAGGCTGTATTTTTCCATAATGGGAGCCAGGCTTTGTTGAGTTTTAAACTTTCTCTTTTTTTTTTGAATCTCTGCTGGTGTTTGTGGATTTCAATGGCTTCCCTGTGCAGTCTAACATAATGATTGCTGGTGTTGTCCAGTACTCCTGTGTTTTGAAATAGAATTTAATGTCCAGCTTGTTTTAGCACATGTTCAGCTACTGCCAATTTTTTTGCAACCAATTTAAATTGTGTTTATTTAAATAATTGCATTTCCAACACACCCACAGATCACGATATTTACCTAACGATCACGGAGCTCTGTGTCATGCCCAAGAAACTGATATTTTTGATTTTTGTTATGCTACTACCTATTAGTCTTTCTCATTCTCTCTCTCTCCCTCTGGTTTCATATTTCAAACTGGCGTAGCACTAAAATGATGCAGAAGAACAGGTGAGCAGGCAGGTGAGCCTGCCAAATAGCTCATTGGAACATTGCTGAGGAAAGGAGGAGCTGTTGCTGGCTAGTGCTGGTTGCTGTGGAGAGCAGGTGAGTAGGCAGGCAAGCCTGCCAGACAGCGGATGTGGAGGGGCTCCTGTTCAACAGCGTTGCCGGCAAGGCAGCCAGCTGCAGAGACCAGGATCTCTACAGGAGGGCTGGTGGTGCCAACAGAGAGCAGGGTAAAGCTCTGTTTTCATTCTTTCAAATTCTTGCTGTCTGATATAGTGCTATACAGAGAGTAATTTTTATTATTATTAAAAGCAACACAAAAGCAAGCAGGGGCAAGTGAATATGAAAGGCAGTCAGCCGAAGGGTTTGTTAAAAATTAATGCTGACGGAAGAGTTCACATACAGTGAATCGTTTTAAATTGAACCAATTAGACATCTGAATTCAAATAAACAGCCCTTTGGTGGAAGAGTAAAATGCCTCACTTCTGATCAAAATAAAATGATTCCCTGTCAAAATAATCCACACTTCTACATGCATCATGTAGTCGTCTTTTAAATAATTGATCTAAAACAAGCTGAACCCAGTTCAAATATTGTTTCTTTTCCCAGTGTAACCACACTCCTAGTCAAACAAAGTACACCCTTCACACAACCCAGCTGATTCTAGCAATTTTCAACTAGCCTTCAGTCTCCCTTACCTAGAGAAAATGCTAGGAAGTTCTTTTAGTAACCCTGCTACTGGAATTCTGGAATGATACTTCTTTTTTTGATCTTTTGAGCAGGAAATTATAGAACCATAGAAGAAAGGGGTTGGAAGAGACCTATAAGGCCCTTGAGTACAACCCCCCTGCTCAATGCAAGAATCCAAATCAAAGCAGATCTGAAAGATGATTGCCTACTTTTCTCTTGCATGTTTTCAGTGGTGGAATACTCACTACCTCCCAAAGTAATTGGTACCATTCTTGTACTACTCTAACAGTTAAGAAGTTTTTTCTGATATTCAACTAAAATCTGATTTCCTATAATTTGAGACTGTCATTACATGTTGTGCGCTCTGGGATGATTGAGAACAGATCCTGCCCTTGCTCTGTATGACTACTTTTCAAGTATTATATCTCCCCTCAAGTATTTTTTTCTCAAGGCTAAACGTGCCCAGTTCTTCCAGTCTTTCCTCATAGGACTTGGTTTCCAGTCCCCTGATCATCCTTGTTGCCTTCCTCTGAACTTGTTTCAGTTTGTGTACATCCTTCTTAAAGTGCAGTGTGCAGAACTGGACACATTACTCAAGATGAGTCTTGGCCAAATAAAGGGGAACTACTTCTCCATGAGATTTGAAAGCTATCCTCCTGTTAATGCATCCCAGAATATGAATCAACATATTCAGCCTTTGATTGACAACAATTCCAAGGTTCTTCTTGATGACCATCACATTTTAAATCAGCTTCCTTGGATCCCTTCACTGGGAGAAAGGTGGTTTATAAATCATGCAAAATAATAAATAAGTGTGAATTGTTGAATATAATTTCTTGCTCTTCACATTTAAATATGTGGACTGAATTACTTGCATTCCGTTGATCTCTTTCTGTTTATCTTTGGCATAGTGTGCAACATAGACTTCCTTGATTACTCCAGTCACCTTTGTTGACCGAGAGCAGGAGGAACCAATGTCTTGGTTATTCTGGATCTTTGGTGGGTTTGAATACTATTATTAGGGATGGCCCCTGGTCTGAGAGAGGGAGGGATGCCTCATCCCAAGGTGGCACACATACACACACTGTCTGCTCATGCCACAGGCTGTTGGCGCTTCTTACTATGTACTCTCTCCTGCCTGAGTGAAACAGGCATCACATACTCTTTACATAGTCACTTCAAGAAGGCAATGTCAGAAAGTGTTTGTGAGAGACATGTGTTTCATAATGGTGCAGAAGCACATGAAGGTAAAATATATGTTAGGCATAAGGCAGTCTTAAAGATGATGGTGAGTGGCTTGGGAAGGCTTGAATTGGTAAGACAAGTAGGTGAAGAGTGACCATGTTTCATCCCTTTGATAAACTTCAGATTGTGTGAGATGCTTTAAAAATACTTTGTTTCTTGAGAAGTCAGCATGCATACTTTTACAAATCCAAACTGTTTTTGAAATGAGTATGGATCTACTCTCTCTCTCTCTCTCTCTCTCTCTCTCTCTCTCTCTCTCTCTGTGTGTGTGTGTGTGTGTGTGTACATAACAATACATTCTATTTAATATACATGCACCGATACATATACAGTATATTAAATAACACATAATTTGGAGTAAGGCTATAATGAACGTTGGTAAATTTTCTCACTCCCCATGAAAAAGGGTTGTCTGGACCCACTGGAAAAAAATAATAATGATAATTGTAAGCTTTTCAGGCCTGCATGAAAATAACATTTGCAGTATTAGCTATAATGTATTCATGTATGTGTGTCTAATGCAGAGTTCTTTGTGTTCTGTGCAAAAAAAGTGTTCTGCACAAAATGTTTTATGCAAAATATGTTTATATTGCTATACCATATGTATTCATTTATTTATTGCATTAAGGAGGTCTCAAAACACGGAAAAGGCATAAAACCTCTTATAGACTCGATGAACAGGGGGGAAACTTGCAGAATTTTCATTCTTATCTGCAACAATGAAAGAAGTAAAGATCTATATTTCTGATCTGGAGGATAAGTGCCACTACATTAATGGCACCCAACTCTATATCTCCTTTCCTTCCATTCTAGGAAGAAGTGTTAATTCAGTATTAAAATCTTAGATCAGCGGACTGGGCTGTAGGTGAACAAGCTTCAATTTAATTTCAACAGTATTGAAATTAAATTGATATTATTTGGGAATATTGTTCGTTGAATGTTCAGACTAACTTTGGTAGGACAGCGTTCTCCCTGTTGTCTCAAGTTTGCCGTTTGTGTGTTTCTGTGGATTCAACATGACTTCTAAATGCCAAGGTCTTCTTCGCAATAACCACAAATGCCTTTTCATCAACTAAGGCTGCATGGTGAGCTTTACCCATTTCTGGGCACGAATTGCTGAACTGTGGCCATTCATGCTGTAGTGTCATAGATTTGTGTAATCTACTGTGAGGTTGTATTTCTCACAGAATCTGTATATATTTCACAGTGTGATTGGCAGACTGTTGGCTTAGAAAGGCAATGGGAAATATAATGATGCCTATTTCACAACAATCTTTTTGGCTCTTGGTTGGTTTCTAGGTTCATCTCAAAGTGCTGACCTTGCCTTTTTTGTGTCTAGGTTTCTTGAAAACCTGCCAGCACTTTGAAATATTTCATGCCTTAATTCTCCCTACTATGAGCCTTCCAGCAGAAGCATACCTGATCTTTGGCTGTTTTGATCATGACACCAAGATTCAGTAACTCCTTGCTGGTGAAGATTTTCACTATCCTCTCTCTGCTGGTCTTTTTATGCTTGTCTTCAAGGGCTGAAGTGAGGATCCTTCGGCTGTTTGGGTTGATACTCCTTTAACCTCATCGGGCACAACCAGTGGTGAAAGATTATGGGAGTGATCATTGAGAACCTTGAATGAACCTGAGCTTCCTCAACCTGATTAAAGGAACTGTGGTTTTTTGGAGAGCTTTTGGGGTCTCCCTTGTGCTTAACATCTTCATGGCTTGTTGTTCCATGACTGGTTGTTTCCTACTGCTGTGTCTAATTAATTCCCAGTTTCCTGTTATGTTCTCCGTGTGGTTTTGATTACTGTATTTACTTTTCTAGTATGAATTTTAATATATTGTTAGCAGCCTTGTAGATCTTTTTTCATACCAAAATACAGAATATAAGTGTTTAAATAAATTTTGAAAAATGCTTGTCATGGCAGAACACCACAGCCCACTCATGGCCTCTTTTGTACTGCAACTTTTAGAGTGTAGTTGGATGAGACAGGCTGTTTAAGCTTTATTTAATATGTGCAACAACACATATCCAAGAATATGGCAGTTCTGTTGCAGCACAGCAAAAGGAGGAGCAGCAGCAGCAGCAATACAACACTGATCTCTTAGACATAGGATGTCTTAAGTTCTGCATCATCTATGTTAGATGGGGGAGATTCCCAGCCACGGTCATTGTTTTCAAGGGGACAAACCTAGACTCAGGCATTTCCACACTGTGACTAAGAATCACATTCCTTCTGTATGCACTGTATAAGAATCTTCATATACGTAATACACAGCTATCAATAAGCAAGGCCATTATTTATATTCCTGATAACTAAGAGTATTTTGCACACAATTGACTACCAAAGCATCAAGGGTACTATATGGAAAGTGCTCTTTTTTGTTTGCTTGCTTGCTTCCTTCTCTGCAAAGTCATGCTACCTAAGGAATTCTGTAAGTTATAGCCCAAAAACCCAAATATGCCCTTCTTTTGCTACTAAAGAATCCAGTGTTATTTTAAATAATATTGATGTTTTCCTCTGTGACTTTATGGGAAAAGATCCAGGTTCAAACTGGATAGGTACCACCCTATTTCCCCCAGTCTGGCCATCTTGCATTGGCTGCGCATTCATTTCCGCATTGATTTCAAAGTCTTAACGATGATATATAAAGCCCTAAATGGTTTAGGACCATGATATCTCAGAGCGCCTTCTCCCACCCGTTTCTGCCAGAGTCACTCGTTCTAGCCAGGCCAGGCAGCTGAGGGGTCTAACGCCGAGGGAGGTCCGGAAGGAAAGAATGAGGAACTGTGTCTTCTCGGCAGTGGCCCCTCGCCTCTGGAACAACTTGCCCATGGAGGTCCACCTGGCTCCCTCACTGGGTGTTTTCAGGAGTAAACTTAAGACCTGGCTATTTGGACAGGCTTTCCCTCCTGCCATATCTTAAATTTTGACATTTTTGCCATCTTGGATTCATAGTATATGTTTATTGGTTTCACTGTTTTTAAAAATTTGTAGTGCTGCCCAGAGTAGACCTTTGGTCTAGATGGGCAGGGTAGAACTCTAATAAATAAATAAAATAAATAAATTGCATAAATTGAGGATTCTATGAATAACCTTTAAAAATGATCAGAATTGGGTCACATAGATATAATATTTTTTAAATTTTTTGCTGATCATTGTGTCTTTTTGCTAGGTAATATGAAATGGGTGGGTGCACGGGGGAACGAAACATGAATAATAAATAATGTTAGCAACATTCCAGTAATAACATGCTGCATTAAATAAATAGTTTATGACATTCCAAGTATGTGCATTCTCATGAATACTGCCAAACATAAGCTATAACTCGGCTCTTGCCAGTGATAAAATTGACAGAGGAATAGATTGGCTCAGATTTAGCAACTGAATTGTAGAGCTCAAAATTGCTTAACTCAGAAGGTTGCCCATCGGGTCATACACTTGAGCTCTATACGTTTCTAGAGGTTGTCGGCGATACATTGATGTACAGCCCACAAACTGAAAGAGAAATATTCTTGGCCTCCTTGTAGGATAAGGCTCTGACAGGTGCTGAAGTAGCACCAATGGTTATTAGCCCCTACATCACAGAAGGAGTTGGGTGGCTCACCTGTGGCCACTGTCACAGGTTAGAGGATGGGCCTGAGGCATCCACAGATAAAACATTGCCTGTTGAGAGAGGAAGTTTCATTTCATTTCATTTCCTGGGAAAATGGGAGCTGTAAAAGGGTTATGGCAATGCTGAGAGAGGGAAGATGGATCAAGCCACTCCAGGCGCTTTTTAACTGCTGGGCCTTTATGCTGAAAACTCTAAGAAAAAACATTTTAGATACATATACTTCCTGTACTATAATTTTATTGGCACTGCAGCCATCAAGCTTCACAAGGGAAGAATGCAGGGACAGAGGACAGTTTCTGGAAAATCTAAAGGTGTATGTTTCCCTCTTGTGATCTTAGGGGCAAGGGATAAGGAATACTGTACACTTCATGCGTCCAACCAGCATGTAAGTGGGGAATAGAATTCTGCTACCTGTTCACCATATTGGCAGCCCATGGCCTTGTAGCCATGCATACAACCTCAGTGAGAATGGGCTCCTCTGTGTGCAGAGCTTCTCCATGCTAGGGGGACTTTGGATCAACGGGTACATATTTCCTGTTCTTACTGAAGTCAAACCTAAGGTCTTTGGAAATGTAAGACTGGGCATAGCTAGCCAGCATGGTACCATCCCTTCCTAGATGTAAGGAACGTTGTTTCTTTAAATACTTTCAATATCTGCTGCTTGAATGAGCTGTTTCTCTGCCATTAGAGTTGTTTGTTGCACATTTTCTGGTACCCATTATTCTGGCTGTACCCCTTTCTGGGATCTAGGGATTCCTTTTCTTCCTTATTTCCTCATTTTGCATGCTTGATGACATTACACCATCCTGGCTGACAGCATGCGCAGAGACACACATTTGAGTCCCTTTGTACGTAGGCAGCAGCTAAACTAATGCACTGCCGTAGTGATCATGCCGGGCTGCCAAATCCATTGAATAGACCTATTAGTGCAACATATATTAGTTTCATGAAAAATCTGTCCTTGTGCCAAAGGTGCAGAAGTCTCTCCTGCAAAAGCAGGCTAGCCGATGTCTATTCTAAGAACTCCTATAATTGTGGACTGCCTTGTTATTTTTAATAACTGCCAGTATATGGCAGTGTAACACCGCGGGATTGGCAGGGAATCATCTGTTACATAACAGCCAGACAGGGGGTGCCAGTACATTTCATCTTTTCATGTGTGAGAATTAGGGATGCTTACCTGAATTATTCTTTCCTGGAAGCGTGAAAAGACGAGGCCTTATGGAAGGCAGGAGGTGAGGTGATCTTGTTCTTATCGGTTCACTGCTACTGCCTTGGCAAAGAAAAAAAAAGGTTTTCTTCTTTGGCATGTGTAAATATTTGACACCAATAACGACATAAAAGAGAAACGTAAGAACCAAATGGCCGTTGTGACCCCTTCGTATTTTAACGGCATGTAACTGACATAATTTTCACACATGTTGGAGCGATGACAGGAGTCCACAGCCAATTGGGCCTGCTGTGTTGAGTCTGTCGTGCCCTTTGTGCAGTTGCGAGGGGGGAGATTAGAATCGTTAGTTTCGCAGAAGATGGGGGCAGTTAATGAAGATTTTAATAGGATCTCATTAAAGGGGAGCAGCTCAATGCTAGAAGGAGATATTGACTTTCCATATGACACTACATGCGCATACCTTGGGAAAATACATTTTCTGTTACTGAGTCAGATTAGGCCTTGAGCTGAGGTGAAGCTCTCTTCTCTGAGGCCTTCAATAATGAGTCAAAATCAAAGCACATTTTATTAACCAAGACATATTATATTGTTTAAAGGATTAATGACCTTAGAGTTAACTTCAGTTATGCATATGAGACCCACAGTGGAAGATGGGCAGGGGATGATCATAATTGGGGATGTCAGGGACTGCTAAACTTCCATTCCCCAAATTGATGGTAGTGGCTGCTCTGCCTAGGGTAGCACTGGGGGTATTCCCGGATCATTTCATGAAACCTCTGGGAAGGAAATGAACTGTTGCAGCTCTAAGGCTGGCATAGCCTCCCTCAGATATTTGGCAGAAAGAAATTTGCAATAAGTTTCAAGAAACTTGCAAGAATACTGTGGATCCATAACTTCTCCCAGCAGACTCTGGCCCCGGATCCCTCAGTGGTTTAGGAACGCAGAGCCAGAGGTTGCGAGTTTGATTCCCCACTGGGCCTCCCTGACAGAGGCTGGACTTGATGATCCATCGTGTCCTTCCCAGCTCTGCAGATAATGATGATAACGTATACCTCTCTGATGTCAGAGAAGCACCATCTTGCAGACCTCTCCACAGCTTCATGAAGGAATTTTTCAAGGTCAAACCTTCCTTTCTGAGGACCGATTTCTTCTTTCTCCTCCTCTGTCTCTGCCATTTGGGGAGGGAAGGTAAGGGCAGTCTTTGGCTTCTGAGAAATTTAAATACAGTAATGCTTTCCAGAGAATATAAGGTATCTTTCTGTTTTATCAGGGTGAGGTTTTTTTGTTTTTTGTTTTGTCCTGTACTGTCAGAGTACATAAATGCGTCATTGAAAATGCTACCATTATTCAACTTTATTCCTCTAATTAAAATAAGATTTTGAAAGAGCCATAATGTCCCATTCTGAATTTTGAAGAAAGTTTTCATAATTTTTTGTATGTTTTTGTTCTATGATTTTGTCATTTTGACCCCACCCTTATAGAATGGCATACAGACATGTGCTAATACTTCTACACTTTAATTTCACACTTGTGTGCTTTACACTGCCGCATTCCTTTATGACTCACTATTGCCATCTCAACAGTATGCAGACCTCCCAAACAAGCTTAAAATAAAAGCCTTAACGCAGACAGCAAACTAGGAAATGGAATGCTAAGCAAATTATAGCATTAATAATATTACACTTGCTAATTGCTTGCCTTCAGTGCTGTTTTGTTTTGTTTTTTAAACCTTCAGGGAGGGATAATTTACACTTGAATGCTTGGACCAGGAGGATTTCTGCACCATTGGGTGCAATTATTTTTTCCCCCTGCAAAAACTGTGTCTTGTTATAGGGAATGGGTGAGTGCAGATCAGTTAGCTTGTCAATAAGTGTGACCAGTTATTTCTGGGAACAGGAGCCCTACATACAACCACGCACCATGTGGCCATAGTCTTTTAAGAAAAAGTGCTACAGTCAAGCAAGATTGTGTTAGTACAGTATTTTAGAGAGCTGTGTCAAGTTTGGTGGTGACGTGTGGAATTTGTCTTTGGTTACTAGTTTGTATGGCTGTGCTCTATTAAGACTACTCATGTCTTGCCAGATGGGTTGCACTATCCTTGTGGAGAACTCGTCACCATGTGAAATAAAGATTTTCCTAATGAGACCAGAATGCTAAGAAAGATTATTGTGAGTTATGATGAATTATGGCTACCCCTATTCACTCCACTACAATCCTAGTGTAATTTGGGAAGGGAAGGAGCCCGACGTCATCTGATTCTGCAGGTTGTGTGAATACCTGAGGTCTTCTCCACATTGTACCAGAAAACTAATATCCCGGAAGTAGAACTTCGAGAAAATGAATCGTAATAGTGTGTCAGAATCAAACGTGAATTGCCCAGTGTTCTGCATTTATGCATATTATGGAAAGGCTCTTCATTAGGAGATGTAAAGTTTGGAAGCACTGCTGTTCTATAAAACCAACGGCACACAGATCAAACTTGGCATTGAGTGTTAGGGAAGCAGAATATATATAAAAACCAAAATAATTAGGAACAACAAGAAGAATCCATGTAGAAAAACAGTAGGAAGAGGAAGAAGCAAGGCTTTTATGTGGCTGTGGCTGGTGACAAGGTGTCCCAAATGCTTGTTGTGTAGTTTGGGGATGTTATTGCCTACTGTTTTTCCTCTCCTCATCCATGTCTTGATGCTTGAAAAACATAAATCCCATGATTCAGTTCGCCTAAAGCTATACTTGTGAAATTTGGCCCGGAGGCGCGTCCTCTTTCCGACTTTCCCAGTCTCCTTTTCTGTGCCAGGCGTCCTTCAGTCTTCTTTCTTCCATGGAAGCATTAGCTTGGTGCTTGGCAGCTTGTGGTGCTTGACCTGATGAAGATGGCTAAACAGCAGTCACATTCTCAGGGTAAAAACAGGAGGTACAGTCCTTTGAATGATCTTGTACCTGTAGTCATAAAAAGAGAGCAGCAGTGCGTCACATGTAGGCTAGCAACCAAGTTCGAGTCTGTGGTAAGGCCTCTGAACAGAGCTGCAATCTTGAGGCTAATTCAAACTTACAGCACCACCTACTGCCGGAGATGCTGTGCTAGCTGTGATTACCCTTTGAGAGCATGCAACTCTTGTCTGCTAGTTTGCTTGCTTGCTTTTTGTGGAGGGGGGGGCGCGGCACCTTGGCTAGTTTTTGCTCATGTGTCATGAAGTGCATTGCCTGGCATGGCTGCGAAATGCAGCGAAGAAGGCGGTTGTCGCTCTTAATGTTCAAATAGCTAAATAAAGTCAGGGGCCGTTCTGCTCACCGTGTTCTTGCCAGCACATTTTCCCGTTGAACTGATGTACCTTCAAAGTAGGAGGAAATGTGCTCTGAAAGAAAGAAAGAAGTGTATTAGGAAACAGAGCTGGCTGCTGGTGCCATTTATACCGGTGGATGTGCTGTGGTTTCATTTGACTAGCAGCAGTTATAGGGTAAGAGCTTTTGATTGCTCACTCTTCCGGTAGGCCTTTTCCTGTGTGTCAACACCTGAGTCAATGAATGGTGAAGGAAAGGTACTCTGCGTGTTCTCAAGGTGCTCTTTACACCTGCATATTCCAGAGCTGTGTCACGGCTTGCGCAAGAAGCTCAAAGACTTGGGTACTCAAGTTACGGCTTTTCTGAGAATAAGATTTAAAAGGCGCATCCGTAGTTTCAGTGGTAGAGGTCAGGCATGTTCTCTCAGCCTTCATGGCTTCTTTGCGGCCTTCAAGTGCAGAGGTGATGCTGTTTTGCACACTTGGCACAGGAGCTGCAGTGGAGCCATGGAGTCTGTGCGGACCAGCGTCCTCCAGGAAGTGTGAAGATTGCCCAAGAGGAAAGCTGCCATCTGGGCCTGTTTCAAAGTGATACCTTTCTCTCCGGCAGGATAGAAGCGTTATATAATGATCATCACAGCTCAGGAGTTAACCTTTTATCTGATTAGGTTGGATGTTTTTAGAGTTTGTGTCTGCTGGAGATTCAGAGTGCACTCACTTTAATTCTGGTTTTGTTTTAAACAGAGACTACTTGGGAGCGACCCAGCAGTGTGCCTGGAACCCCCAAGAGCCCTGTGACCCAGAAGAACTCCTTGCCTACAGGTATGGAACAGATCATCCCAGAGCTTAGAAAAGTTACAGTTTTTGGACTGTATTGCCCCAAGTCCCCCAGTTAGCTTGGGAAATAAACAACACTAGCTGGGATTTTCCGGGAGCTATAATAAAAAAAACATAACTCTCCCAAGCTCTGAATCAACTGGAAGGTATGTGTGACAAAGGTCCCGAAAGAAATCACACAGTGTCTTCAGTATTTTATGTTCTGTATGGCATACCGTGCCAAGTGAGAAAGTACCTGTGCCATTTCTCTTAACTAGATCAGGAAAATGATGCTTATAGGCTCCCGCACTGTCCTTCCTCCTTCCAGCAGAATTATGGATGTTGAAGAATATATGTTTGAATGTTTCTGTACTCTGAATTATAGCTGTTGAAGAATATATGTTTGAATGTTTCTGTACTCCAATGAGCCACCTCTTGGCCATCAGCAAAACCATTAACAGTTTTCACACTGATCCCCTTTGCAATCTTTGATTTATTTATTTTTTAAGCACTGAAAGAGGCTAGGTCAGTGGTTCCAAACCTTGGGTAACTCAGGTGTTCTTGGACTGCAGTTCCCAGAAGCCTTCATCATTAGTTGTGCTGGCCAGGGTTTCTGGGCATTAAAGTCCAAGAACACCTGGGTTACCCAAGGGAACCACTAGGCTAGGTGATAAATCTTAAATTATGGTTGACAACCACCTGTCTCTCCCTTTAACTCTCCTCTGCCTTCCACCATTAACTGCTTAAGCACAGAATCAGCTTCACATATAAGAAACTTTGACTTGGGGTGGCTCAAATATAATGAAGGTGGCCAGCAAAGTTGAAAAGTAGGCCAGGCATGATGTTAATCTTAGAATGGCAGAGCTGGATGGGACCCTATGGATCGTCATGTCCAGTCCCTGTTTGGGAGGCACAGTGGTGAATCAAACTCCCAACTTCTGGATCTATAGCCAGATACCTAAACCAATGAGCTATCCAGTAGTTCATGATATTTGTAACCTTTTTATTGCACTGGCATGAAAACTTTTATTAAGAACAACTTTATAATTTTATTTAATAAATATGTAAGTATGCAGAATGGCAGTAAACAGGCTCCCAAATCCCAAGGACCATGGTACTTGCTTGCTGAGCTCACTAAGAGTTTAGAATTCTTTTTAAATTCAAAGAGTAGCACTTGCCATTCCAAATACTATTTTTAAAAAAATGTTGGAAATTTGCAAAAAAAAAAAAAAAATTAAATTTAAAAAAAAGGATGTGAAGAGATGGCTGCCAAACAGCCAGAGAAGACTTTCAATCTGCTGTGCTTTCAAGGCATATATACTAATCAACTTGAGAATCAATATAAATCCCATTTTGCTATGCAAAGGCTTGCCAACCTTTGGAAAAAGCCTCTGTAATTTTTCCTAAGCAGTAACTTAACCTGCAGCAATTAGCCGAACATATTTGGCTCTAGGCTGTGAAAACCCCATCTGAATAACAACAAAAAACTTTGTCAACTTTCCCATTAATTTCTTATTTGTGGTGGACAATCCCTAAAGAGATTATAATCACCCTCAACTTCTAGTTTACCCCGCAGCAACTCGTGAAGTAAGGTTAGACTCGAAGATGGCCAAGAGGCCATCTTACCTATATTTGCCATCTTATATTCAGCTGAGGCACAGCCCCCAGCATGTCAGCACCCTTGGCTGACTCAGGATTTTGCCTCTCTGTGGGCAGGCAGTAGCTGCTGGTCCCCCTGCCTCACCTGGCCTTTGCCCCCCCCCACTCCCTGGCTCTCTCTCCCTCGGCCAACCCTGATGACAGGGAGGGGAAGTGAGGATGCTGAAACTTGTTTGCCAGCTGGTCCTTGAACAGTGAGAGTACAAAGTGTGCGTGCATGCACTAAATCAGTTGTAGCCACCCACACACTCTCGTCTTCCCCATTACACTGTAGGGAAAACAGCTGGATTTGCCTCTTCCCTTGCTGCTATGTCTCAGTGCAGGCTGCTGCCCAAGTGCTCTTGGGAGATAAGTGCCACTTTGCAAACCCCAGGATGTGGGAACCATAACTGCCTTGCTCCGCCTTGCCTGCCTGGGAGAGGGGCTTTTTCCTTTCTAGACTCTCCCCGCTCCTTTCCCTTCCATTTGTCATGCCTTTCTTTCCTTCCGTGTGATTTGGGCCCCACCGATTCCCTCGCTTGTTTCCCTGCCTTTCGGGTCTGCCTTTTATTCTCACGCCTCCCTCTTGCCAGTGCCAACGAGTGGGCAGGGTCTTCTCCGCGAGATTCTGGCAACGCCTCCGTAGTGTGATAGCTAGAGGATAGCAGATTCCTCCTGGAGAGGATGAGTGACATGGCACCAAGAGGGCGCCAGAGAGGATTGGCATGTCAGCGAGTGGGCAACCTGAAGGGCCTCAAGAGACAGAAGAATGTTGAATGCTCCTTGAACTCTCCTTGGAGGATCTTTCCCCTGTCTACACAATCCTCATTTTCACCAGTCCTGTACTCCCTACAAAAGACATTCCATCCCAACCTCTCTTACCTTTTAAAGATTTGCAGTAGGCTGAGGCTTAATCAAAGTCATTAATTGTATTTTCCATTCATTCATTCATTCATTCATTCATTCATTCATTCATTCATTCATTCAGTAGACATTGTCTAGAGGGGCGGGGTAAAAATCGAATAAATACATTCATTCATTCATTCATTCATTCATTCATTCATTCATTCATTCATTCATTCATTCATTCATTCATTCATTCATTGCCTCGCCCTAGTTACAGCCCTGATTGCATCAGCTCCTCAGTGTTTTTCTCTCTTCTTCACAGTAAATGGGTATCACATACCAGGGACTCTGGTGCCCCAACTAGAATCCAGCCACATGAGTTTCCGCAAAGTTGGCAATGATCCCCAGGTAAGCACAGAAGAAAGAAGGATTTATGCTTCTTAAAAACAGTGCTGGTAGAGATTTCTGTGGGAGGATGCCATATCTTTCACTTAAAAATGTTTTGCCCTTGTGCTGCTGTGCCTTGAATCTCAGAGTTCTTGTATTTCTGATTATCCTCTCTCTGTGTCTATGTGTGCAATTTTTATCTTTGGAAACAAGGAATTTAATGGATCTTTCTCAGCTTTAGCCATTTGTGATCATTTCGTCAGGCTGGTCACGAAATGTGTTTTTCTCTTTGTAAAGGTTTAATTGGAATGAGTTGCTTTCCTATTGGTGGTTCTATTCCAGCTGCTTGTGCTTGTTTTGTGGGACATCAGCATGGCCTTTGTTATACAATCATCGTTTCTTAAATCTTACAGGACTCTGATCAAGTCTTGTGAATAAATTCCATGTAGTGTTCAATGCAGGGTGAAGGGAATACTTTCTGCCTCAGTACATGAGAACACATTGAGAGTATTAGGAGCTTTAAGTTGTCTCAACAACTGTTGAATCTTTATTTATTATTAATTGCTGTTATTAGTGGACACCTAGTGTGGTGTTGTAGATAGAATTCTGGACTAGGACTTGGGAGGTCTCGGTTTGAATCCTCACTCAGCCATAGAAACACACAACCACGCACAGGAAAAAGTGAGATTTTAAGGAGTGGAACTGCTTAAGGTAAAGGTTCCCCTTGACATTTAGTCCAGTTGTGTCCGACTCTAGGGCACGGTGCTCATCCCCATTTCCAAGCCCTAGAGCCAGTGTTTGTCCGTAGACAGTTTCCATGGTCATGTGGCCAGCACGACTAGACACGGAACACTGTTATTGCTAAAACCACTCCTTAAAAATCTCACTTGCCTTGAAAGCCCTATTAGGTTTGCTATAAGTTGGTTCCAACTTGACAGCATGTAATGATAGCATTATTAGTAGTAACATTTAACAGCATTGCTCTTCTCTTCTCCTCTTTATCCTCATAATAGCCTTGTGAGGTAGGTCAGCTTGTGAAGTCTTGTTCTAGGTCACCAGTAAATTTCTGAAGCCAGTACCTACTACCATACATTTTCTCCCTTTGGAACCCATCTTTAGGCCCTAAACTTTGTAGAAATGTATATGTTATTGTTTCAGCCAGTATAGTAATACTGGCAAGAGACACTTAGCCATCCAGAATGTCACTGCATTGGACCTAGGTGGATAACTTACTTTATCATTTCTTTACTAATTGTAAAAACCCAGGACCAAACAGGGTTGATCTTTGCAGCAGAATTTCTGAACAGTCTGACTACTGTTCAAAACAGTTCACTGTAGCTTCCAGACGTGTTTTTAAATACTGCTCATTAGCAGCTCCCAGTGGAATACAGAAATTGTTTCAAGTTCGCTGTGTGTCTGAAAATGTAAGACATAACAGCCAGATGTAGCTGCATTATGAAGAACCTGTGTGTTTGGGTGAATGTAGTGTTCCATCTTTTGGGCGGACATCCTTGTATGTTTAAATTCCTTTGGTCATTTCAGAGCAAGGAGTCTGCAAAGAGGCTTTGCCACCAGTTTCTCAGCCTCCCTTTCTTTTTTCAGATGCAATTGTCACAGTAGGATATGAACTCTTTGTCACTTCTTTGGCCTGAACCAGAGGGTCTTGAGTGGTCAATTGTGAGTCGTAAGTCCCATCCTTGCACCTGGCTGGCATTTGCCTCTCTGCAGCTCCTTGTACATTAAGGAGTCATGCAGGCCAGTTTCATAAATGATGCCTGCATTGATTTTTGCATTTCCTGTGTCTGTAAATTCAGTGGAAAAGATGTGTTGACTAGGATGCATTGTTGGTATTTAACAAAGCTTTCTCCCAGTCCCCATTTTACATCAGCAACATTTCAAACTGAGGCATTTCAAGCAGAAAATCTCCTCAAGGGAAGCCCACACACCTCTGCTCATGAGTGTAATATCTAGAGCTCTCTCATATATGTAAAAAACCCCACCCTCTCACAAATCAAACACCACAAACAAAACATTCATATCAGCTGACGTCACCTCAAACACAATATATTCCAGCTGTGTTTGTAGCTAATAACATTTACTTCATTTTTATCCCACCCTTCCTCCAGAGATCTGTGTAGAGTAACACACTCACACCAGCTTTGTGAATGACACTTGGCAGATGGATGGCAGGTTGCTATATATTTGCCCATGTGAGGTATACAGGGTGAATTTGGAGTTGAACCTGAATTCCTCTTATATCAAGGGTGGGCATGTTTGGTAGTTCTCATGGGCCAATTTTCCTCACCAGCGCCCACATGGGCTGAAAATGTCTGAAAATACAAGGAAGGAGAAGGGGAGAGGAATTAATGCAGTTTGCCACTGCCCCCTTTTGATTTTCTGGGTTTGGGGCAAGGGTTTGGGAGACTCCTGCCTAAAGTAAAACCATCACTTTTTTTGAGGAGTGGAAAAGCCATTTTCTGTCAATTTGTGAGAAGCACACCCACCATATTTTCATGATTGCATAAGGCACTGGGGAAATTTTCTTTGCTGGGGGAGGCTGTATTGCCAACATGTCAGAGTTTGCCCATCCCTCCCTTATACAAACCCAATATGCTAGCCACTGTCTCTTGAGATGCAAGTTACTGAGGTGTGAGTATGTATTTGATTCCTGCCTTGCTTGCAAACTCACTAGAAAGAATTGCAGAATGTCACATGAGAAAACCAAGTCCTGATAGTGCAATTATTTGTTACATGGTGATGGTTCAGAAAAAGTTGCTTTTAGTCTGCTGAGTCACGTTTGAGTCAGCAGGTCATATCTGAGAACATTAAGAACCTGGTAAAAACGCTCTGCTGGCCTTGTAGACTGTGAGCCCTGAGGCTCTTCTCCTTTCCCACTCAGCCTTTTTATTTGTCTTCTTTCCTTAGCACTGCCGCCAAAAAGAGGCCCTACTTGCAGAGGAGAATTTTAGATTTCCAGCACTTGGCACTCTTTTAATCTTTAACACTATTCAGTAGTGTTTGTGTGTTTAGATTGAATATAAAATGGCGGACATATACAGTCATGGCCAAAAATATTGGCACCCTTGCAAATCTCTCAGAAAATGCAATCCTTCTCTCAGAAAATTGTTGTTGCTGCAGATGTTTTGGTGCTCATATGTTCATTTCTTTGAACACAAAAAAGAGAAGAAAAGTCAAATCTGATACAATCCCACACAGAAACCCAAAAATGCATTGGCCAAAATTATTGGCACCCTCTCTAAATTGTAAGAAATAATTGCTTTTCAAGCATGTGATGCTCCTTGGTATTTAGAGACACCTGTTGCAAGTAAGAGTTGTGGGCAATATAGTAATCACACTTGCAACCAGTTAAGATGGAGAAAAGTTGACTCAATCTTTGTGCTGTATGTGACACTGAGCATGGAGGAAAGAATGAAGTGTAAAGAGTTGTCTGTGGATTTGAGAGAAACAATTGTGGAAAAACATTGCCACAAGTGCATCTCCAGAGATCTTAATGTTCCTGTGTCCACTGTGCAAAATATCATCAAGAGGTTTACAGCCCATGGCACTGTAGCTAACTTCCCTGGACGTGGATGGAAGAGCCAAATTACTAAAAAATAACAACAAAGGGTTGTTCGAATGGTGGATACAGAATCCAGATTAGCTTCCCAACAAATTCAAGCTGATCTGCAGATACAGGGTACAACAGTGTCAGCTCACACTATCTGTCTCCATCTGAATGAAAAGGGACGCTATGGTAGGAGAGCCAGGAGGACACCACTACTGACACAAAGGCATAAAAAAAAGCAAGACTGGAGTATGCCAAAATTTATGTGACAAAACCACAATCCTTCTGGGAGAACGTACTATGGACAGATGAGACAAAAGTAGAGCTTTTCCGTCAAGGACATCATGGCACTGTTTACAGAAAAAGAAGTGAGACATTCAAAGAAAAGAACACAACCCCTACAGTCAAACATGGTGGAGGTTCAAAGATGTTTTGGGGTTGCTTTGCTGCTTCAGTTATTTTTTCTAAAGGGGGTGCTACCAAATATTAAGTTAAGGGTGCCAATAATTTTGGCCAGTGCATTTTGCGTTTCTGTGTGGGATTGTATCATATTTGACTTTTTTTTCATTTTTTTATATTGTTCCAATGCAAAGTAAAGAAATTAACATGTGAGTACCAAAACATTTGCAACTGCAACAATTTTCTGAGAGAAGGTTTGCATTTTCTGACAAAATTGCAAGGGTGTCAATATTTTTAGCCATGACTGTAGATAGGAGTTTTACTTTTGCTGCTTGAAGCATGTTAAGAATGGCAGTGGGCATAGATTGGTATATGGGTGAGAGGCTGACCCTTGGAGAGAAACTTTGGTCTGAAAAAGAGAAGGACACGGTGCCCCAATGCACAGGAGGTCACCTGCTGCTTGCAGTCATCTTCCTGAGAAAGGAAGTGGCACAGCAAGTGGATCCTTTTCTCTACTTTTATTTGGATAATGTTTCTGAGGGCAGAGGATTGTCTCCTGCATAGGATGTGGGAATCATATGACTTCCTTTTTAAAGGAAGAGGCCGTAGTACCTGTCTAGAAAATCTCCAGAGTTCCCATAGTGGAAGGAGAGAGAGGAACTGGATTCATCTGCTTTCCTTTTAACAAGGTACCTCCTGAAGAGAGGAGGACGACTAACACTTCTTTGCATATTGTCTTTGCCATCTCTACAATAAACATCTGAATAGAACCGACCTGCCATGGGAGTCATGTTCTGGCGTCTTCTCTGCTTTTTCTGTGCTGCCTAACAACAGCACTGTTCTCCTCCTGTGCCTCAGGAATTATTTCATCAGTTGTACACAGATGTATTTATGGGGGTTGGTCAAGTTAGCTGAAGAGAGATTCCCCCCCCCATCCCTTCCCTTAACACATGTCTCGCCAGGCTGCCACACTTCGGAGAGGCCTGGACATTGCGTTGTTGACATCTTTTGGCTGAGCCCGGTGTGGCCTCTGTGGCTCTTGCTTCACAGCAGATGATGACGTGCCTGGGACAAGAGGGCATTGCCTTGGTGCAAGGGGCTCTCAGCTTGTTGCTATTCTTTCCTAGCCTTATTGGGAGGCATGGCTGATGGGTCCACAGAGAGAATATCTCTGAGGGCCTGGTTTTATTTGTGGACCTTGTGTTCAAGCAGACGATGGAGAGGACAAACCTGCCCTCAGAACAGGTGTGTGTTGGACTCAGGCACGCCCAGTGGAGAATAGAGATGTGCTCAGTGGAGAAGAGAGACCCAGCCTAGTGGGATGCCTGGGGAGTGTGGAGCTGAGCAACTCTGAGAATGTGATGCCCTTGGCTAATTAATTAAGGCCCAGTGAATTTAAGATACTTGTGTTAACCGAGACAACATGGTTATGTAGAAGCATAGAGATTTGGGATTTGCCACTGAACCTTGTACTTTATTAAGCGTGAAAGTGCATCGCACAGAGGGGGAGAGCTTTGAAGCCGCTTCATTTTTTTCCTTACAGCTGAAGCGCATAGGGGACCAGAATAATTTCTGAGAGGGAAAGAGAGTGGCGATTAGAGTTCTTCCTTACACAGTTCTTCCCACTGGCAATAGCAGCCGGCTCTCATGTTGTTGTTGGACCGATGCCAACCTGCTGTTTGGGGCAGACTTTTTCTGCTTGTGCACAGACAGCTAAGGCAAACAAGGAATGTTATTTGGGGGGGGGGAAGAAGCTTACCTTGTCAGCAGGAGATCAGAGCATCTTGTGGAGCGGGGCTCATTTTCACACTCTGGATCAGCAAGAAACATCTTTGGAGTTAAGAAATGCAAGAATAGACACAGGAGAGGCCCTGCTTCAATTATTTATACGAGTATGTTTTAAAGAAGAAGGATAGCACCTGTGCACCAGGGGCCTAGAGAGATAAGGGCAAAGTGCCGTGCATTCAGGTTGGACAGATAGTTTAGGGGAACAAGCTTTCCCTCCCCCTCGAAAGATGAGGTTGTTAGGCTCTGTTTACCCTTGATGTGCTTTGTTTCCCCCCCCCCATCCACTATTGCACAGCATAGTGTGCAAGATTGTTCATATTGGAACTATGAAAGTGGCACTGTGGTCAGGATTACAAACCTTTGTAAATAAAGCCAAGAAGGTTATAATTAAAGGTGCAGCAAAATTCCATTTATGTGATTCACTGTTCCATAGTAGCCATCAGTGTGTGCAGCATGCCAGATACATGCTTTAAACATGTGCCTGTTGACCCCTTGATAGACTACTGCATATGATGACTTTCTTTTGGGTCGCTTCAGTGCTTTGATCATAGAACCATGAAGTTGGAAGGGGCCTATAAGGCCATCAAGTCCAACCCCATGCTCAGTGCAGGAATACAAATCAAATATGATACTGGTGATGGTTTCCAATGCTTTCAATAAGTTGCTGATGGGGCAGAGAGAAATTTTAGGGAGGCTTGCATTAATATCACTGCAGAGGCTTCCCCTCACTTCCAGTGCCTGGGTTTTTAAAGCTGGAATGAAGGAGTGGATGAGATAACTTTAGCTGCAATCTGACCTGAGCCCAAGGGAAACCAAAATGTACAGCAACTGTGAAACATAAAGTAGAAGTGGAGTTTGCACAAACTCTTCTGGCAGAGTGACGAAGGAGCCCTGCTCCAGAGTTGGCATGCAGTTGAGGGGTTAATTCCAAAGCTAGGCACTGATTGGAAGGGGAGGTGTCACTGTGTTTCAGATGAATCGGGCTGTGCAGAACGTGTGTGTGCTGCTTCGTGAGCACAGTGCAGGAGTCTCCCTTGGAAGAGTTCAGCTGTCAGGCTGTGGCACCTCTCTGGACATGGGAAAAAGCTGAGCGGGAAAGCAAAGCAGAAGAGGAATCTCTACCGATTTGGCTTGCCTGCAGCCAAATAACACAACCACTACCATCACCAACTCTCTCTCTCCCTCCCTCCCTCCCTCTCTCTCTCTCTCTCTCTCTCTCTCTCTCTCTCTCTCACACACACACACACACACACACACACACAAACATAGACAGTCCCCCAAAATACTTACTATGTCGGATGTAGAGTGCAGCTATGATGATGCCTCTTGCCTCTCTCCTCAGAGTCCTGGGTCCCCATCACCTACTCGAAAGCAGAACAAGGAGACCACCTTTACGGTAAGTAGAATCCCTCAGAGATGATTCCCCTGTCCAGTTGCTATGGTGATCCAGGCATCAGTGCAAGGAGCAGCACAGGGCCAGGGAAGGAAGGGGAGAGAGAATCTGTGCAAAGGGGGTCTGCCTCATGTTTTCCAGATGTAAACACGGTGCCTGCTTTCCACAGCAGTAGCTGCACTGAAGCCATTTTTAAGAGGCTGAAGCTAGCAAAGAGCCCATTACAGCGAGAGACAAGAAAGAAATGTCAGAAAGCAAAAGAGAGGGTGGGAAGCATTTCTTTGTGTTGTGATTCTTAAAATTACAGTTGCGGCAATGTTTCCTTTTGTTAAAAGTTGCTCCTGGGTAGATCAAGCAATTAATAGTGAGTGAAGTCATCTTAAGAATGGAATGTTCCTGTGGGCAGAATACACAGTGATAAAAGTTGACAGGAAGGCTTTATAAAACCTTATTTTCAAGGTTGGCTTCATTTGCAGAATTGATGGGAAACTAAAGGGGGGGACGGACGACATATGTTCCTTAAAAATGTTGAAGAAAAAAGATGCCCTGTGAAGTCATCAGTGGCCAAGGTTCTTAGGGCGTGAGATATTTCTCCATAGGAAAGGATGACATATGTAACGATTTGAATCCTGGCAAGTCTTTTGACTTTTTTCAGTAAGTCCAAACTTCATCCCTGCCCATCATTTGTTGCTCAGAAACCTGGCCCAGTTAAGATCAGTCATCTGAGTTGCATGGTTAACGGAAGATGTGATTCCAGGGATTTAAGAAGGAGGAAACATTTCCCTGTGGAAGTGCACGGTTTGCTGTTCTGCTAGCTACAGCACTGGAAAGGCATTTGTTAAAACAACAGGACATACCTCAGTGTGAAGTGAAGCATGGGGGGTAGGGGAGAGTGTTAGGGGACTGGAATAAGCTGAAGTGATTATTAGCATCCGTGTTGTCTTCTGTGTGACAGGAACTGGGACTGAATGTTGCCATTGCATTTTAGCGGGTTTGTCATGCCATTTGAATTTTCCAACCATTCCCCTTTCAGTGTTTGCTCTGGGTTCCAGTTATGTTTGTTTATTCTCTCACTCCCTCTCTTTCCCCCTTTCTTTCTCTCCTAAACCACATTTTTATTGCAGGGATGAGATTTTAGACTTGAGCATAGGCAGTCCAGGGACTGGGTCTTCTCTACTTTCTTGGGTGAATGGCTGGGCACTGTGCTTTTCAGTGGAACTGCTGAACACCCCAAAGAAATAACACACACTGTCATTGCTTAAACATATTCTGGCTTGCAAGGGAGCTGAAACAGCAGCTCCAATCTTGCTAGGGGCTGTTGACTCTCTTGATTTTGCTCAGTCCCTGTTTCTGCCTTTCAGCCTAAAGAAATGGGAGCTTGAAGTGACTTTAGGGGCTTTTACGCCTGGAGAACTGTTTGGGTAAAGATGACCCAGTTGCAGGACTGACTCCATTCAGTCAGGGAAAGAAGGAAGAAATACACGCTGAGACCCTGATAGTTTTTAGTATGTTATTGCTCAGCAGTCATGGTCAAATAAGCTCAAAAGGCTAAATGATTTTGTGAGAATGACTTTAGGGCTACAGCTTATTTAGTTTTAAACTTCAAGTACGGACAATTCAGACCTTGGTCTGCGGAACATAGTTTTCATTAAAAATGACTCCAATGTGCTTGGAGCTTTGCAGGTCTATCATTACATTTAAATCACACTTTCAAGTGGGTCAGCTTGTCCATAATTCTGAGGAGCTGAATGAATGTTGCACCCCGTGGGAGTCTTCTGCTCTTTGTGGTTCCTCTCTGGGAGTCAACAATAAAAGTAAAACAGTGGCTGCACCAAAATTCAGCGCCCCCCTCCACCAAAAGTGAATTGCCACTTCCAGAAGCCTTGAGGAGAGCAATTTTCCTTTAAAACAACTCACTGCCTCCCTCACACTTTGTTTTATCTACCTACCCCAACAAGTAGCATTTCAAAATCACAAGTGGATTTCCCCCTGTTGTGGGTGACTGGTACAGCCCGTGGCTGATCCCCAAGGGGGTGGAATTTGCCTTCCCTTGTTCTGCATAATCCACTTGATCCAAAGGCCAAACTGGTTCATATGGTAAAAAAGCCATGTGGTGACCTGACTGCACTGAAATTATTTTTGTTAGAACCATGCCACAGATATAAATATTCTTAAATGACAGAATATAACATAACACATCTCTCCCACTCTTTTTCTCAAAGCTAACACTTGACATTCAGAATATTCAACATTTCTAACGAGAGTCTCAAACACTGTCTCATTCTTCTAGGAAAGATGCTGTACAGTGTACATGGGTTTCCCTTGCATGAAATGTAAAAGGCAACAAAAATTTAGGAGAAATGCAAGTACCTTTTGAGGTGGCTATGGTCATGCATAATACCAAACCATGGCATGACGGTTTCCTGGAGAACAGACAAGGGAAATTGGGTTCATGTACCCTTTCCCCCTCCTTCCTCCTTCTCCTCTCTATCACAGCCCAGAACCTTTAACGCTGGTTTGCCGACAGATCCTAGTTTGCCTTGACATCTGAATAGCCAAAGAATCACACAGTCGTAGTTTGCAGAGCAGCGTAAACTATAGTTTGGCTTTTCAAACATTGTGTCAATCTGTGGTTTCTCACTAAAGCCAGATGAGAAGTCCTGGATGACAGTATTTGAAGAAGGGATGTGATGCATGAGCTTGATGATCCGTGGGGTTCATTCATTCCATACAGAACTATGCAGCTGTTTTTCTCCTGGGGAGTGTAGTGACTCAGTCACTGAAGATCCTTCCCCACTCTGCAAGAGCCCGTTCCCCAAACCAATATATTTACTAAATCTAGTGGATAAACAATGGAAATAAAGGTATTTTCCTCTTCCCCTGCTTCATGAAGGAATGCTTCATAAAAGTGACCCCTCTCGTCTGTCTTGGCACATAGGGCTGAAACTTGCACGTACACCATTTTGGGGTTGTAGCTGTGTTCTGTGGCATTTGTTCCTCCAGCAAGGAGATAGGGAATTGTGTTCTTGGCACTAGGTCACATCCAGTGGCAAAGCTCTACTAAGAGTTATTAGTGGGTATTTTTATCATTTTGAAGTGCCCCCAAACTACAGTGTGGGGAAGTGACAATCCAGTGTGCAGCAGCACCCATCAGGTGCCAGAAAATATTAAGATCAGAGCACTCACTGATGCCAGTGAAGTAATTTGACCTTTCTGGCAGTTTCATGAAAAGGGCTGGACAGATGCTTGGATGCAGCTCTTGGCATTCCTGGGTCACCTCTCAGGGGCACATTTTAGAAAACATCTGTGGCCAACTAGATTGTCTTGCTCTCTGTGCTGAGCCTGTTGAAGGATTGTGAATGAAGCGGTCGCTGCCATTCCATGCATGCTCATCTTCTTGCTCCCCTCCCTCCCATTAGATCACCATGATGCCAGTTAACAAGAGCTCTTAAGAGCAGAACCCTCCCTGAGTGTTTCCTACAGAGTGCTAATTCTTCTGTGGCACCATTTTTCAATTTGGGCACAGAGAACAGCTTTATAGGAATGTCTTTGCCTACTGAACATCCTTGCCTTTTTTATTTGTGTGGGTTGAATGCATCTTCCCAGATGCTTTTGTCAATTCAGTTGTCTAGACTTTACAAACTGTACTTTGAAAAATCTGGATCAGAATCCCGAAGCATAACAAGATCACTACAGTAGAACTACATACTTTGCAGCTTGACTTTGATAGGTACTAATGGCTAATAGTACCTATCAAATAGGGATGTGCTGGCGCTGTGCATTAAACCGCAGAAGCCTCTGTGCTGCAAGGTTAGAAGACCAGCAGTTGTAAGATCGAGTCCACATGACAGAGTGAGCTCCCGTCGCTTGTCCCAACTCCTGCCAACCTAGCAGCTCGAAAGCATGCAAATGCGAGTAAATAAATAGGTATCACCGCAGTGGGAAAGAAACAGCATTCCGTGTCTAGTTGCGCTGGCCATGTGAACACGGAAACTGTCTATGGACAAAACACTGGCTCTACAGCCTGGAGACGGGGATGAGCACTGCCCCCTAGAGTCGGACATGACTGGACTAAATGTCAAGGGGGAACCTTTACCTTTATCTATTGGCTAAAGTCAATTAACAGATTAACACACCTGCCTGTTTTTGCTGTCAGAAGAACTTCTACCTCTTTTTTAAAAATTATGTTTTTAAAATTGGGGAAGTGGTTGGTTATGTGAAAATATGGTTGCTTATTAAAAATAATACTGCAAGCTTCTCTACACCAATTAAGAGAACTTCCTTTAAAAACCTCATTTATAGTGGAATAAATGTGTGCTTTCACATCACTCAGCAAATGCTTTAGCAAGGTGATATTCAACAAATATTTGCTCCATGGAAGTAATTATATGTACATTTTGTTTGTTTGTTTCATGTGAGACATAGAATCAGACATAGAATTAGGCTATGACTGGAACAGGAAGACCCTTAATTAATAGAAGTGTCTAAGTATCATGGCAGGTGTTTCTCTCATTTTGCAAGAATGGAAATTAGCTTGTATTCAGTGATCTTTAGGACTTAACCATGGGGGATACCCTTGAAGCTTGATTTCACAAATGAAAGGTTACCTCTGTCATGTTTTTCCAGCATTAATGTGCTTTGTATTCTAATCACGGGCTATCTATAACATTTTCTTCTGGCCCTACAGGTGGCTGAACATACACATAAGTACATATCTTGTAGCGGGTAGAGAATCATAGTTCATCATAATGTTCTGCAAGAATGCAAAAAGCTGTTCGTCTCTCTCTCTCTCTCTCCCTAACCTTTATGATGACTTGCAGAGTGCACCTTAAATACTTTCAGCAGCCTGGTGGTAGTGATCTTTTGTTGACTGCAATACTGGAGTGGTTGGGGGGAAAGGCCTTCCTTATTCTAGCTTTGGGAGTTTCAAGTCTAGTAATCACTCTAAACCAGTGTGAACTTGA
Organism: Pogona vitticeps; assembly: GCF_051106095.1. NCBI lineage: Eukaryota > Metazoa > Chordata > Lepidosauria > Squamata > Agamidae > Pogona > Pogona vitticeps. Next base: position 130,963,774 of record NC_135784.1, read on the forward strand.
AAGGTAGGGATTCTCTTGATCATCCTGACATGAAGGAATTTCGTGGATTATAAATTTAAATAAATGTTTCCTGGCAGACTTCATGAATTTAATTACTACGTGATTTAAGGATCCGGAAGGGGGTACTTTTCAGCTCTGCTTTAAACGCTATGCATTAAATCCCAACTTCTGAAATGGCACATAGGCATGTGACATCGTGAAAATTCCCTCTTGGGAGTCTCTTGCACACGTAGGACGGGCAGAGTGGGGAAATAACCCCTCCCACTGTTGTTGACCTCCAACTCTGGACTGTCTGGCACTGGTGGAAACTGCAGTGCCACAACAGTATCTGGAGGGCCACCTGTTCCCCGAAGATACAGGGAGTTTCATAGATCACATGTGACAAAGCCTACGTATAGACACGACTCACTTTGTGCATGTATGGATATTATAATCCACCCACAGAATTCACATGAATTCCTGACTCAGGTGACTCCCTATGGGAATGTTGTCATGTGTAAAGCTACCCTTTTGCCAATTACCTGGGCAGCTGAGAATATACCCCAGTCAGTGAGGGAGTAAGAGGGGAAAGAGAGAATATCCTGGCTCTTTCAATGTTCATATCCTGTCTCTGCCTCAGATGTTCAGCATTCAGAGAGTGAAGGAGCCTTGATGGTTGCAGTTTTTAAGGTTTCTTGTTTCAGATTTATTGATTTTGAAGTTTACCTTCCAACAGCTTGGTAGCTTCCAGTAGTTTCAGCAACAGGAATGCATTTGTCAGAGTAATATATGACCAAACTAAGCATGTCGCACTTTTTCTTATTAGTTGGCTGCTCATTTCTGACTAGACCGTTAGTTTTCAGTAAGACTCTGTGTACAGTTTATTTTTGGCACGGGCCTTTTTTTCTAAAATCTGGCTGTTCGCCAATGAGGCACCTTAGGCAGCTATAGGATACTGGATGACATTCAAGAAAGACATGATTCTGTTTAAGGCTGCTGCCAGAATTCATGTGTAGAGTGAAATATGAGGAATAATAAGGTGCCCCACTTGGATGAAACATGGCTAGAAATTCAAGAGAAACCAGCAGTCTTAAGCAGGGTGCTGAACATGATTCGATGGCAGGGCTAGTCTCAGAATCTCTGTCTTGCCTCTCCGGTTGTAGCAGTGAACTGAAATTTGGGATCGTATTTTGTGGTTTCTCTTCAGAGCAATTGAAAGGAAGGCCAAAGGTACTTGTTAGACTAAGAACGATTTTTCAGATAGATTCTGCACACACTTAGTTTTCCTTTTCTTCCATGGAAAAAAACAAACAAACCCCAAAGCAGGTGGGCGCACACACTGCAACGGTCAAGGATGCTGCTTTGCTTGGGACTGTTCCTAGGATCTTGCAGCGGCTTTCTGCCAAGCTCCCCGTTCTGCCTGCTTTCTCTGACACCTGCTGGCCAGCCAGGGCATTGCAGCCAGCGATGGCTGCCTCCGCTGTTGTTTTATATTTAAGCAGCTTTTCCTGACATAACATGCTACGTATCCACCTTTCTGACCTGCCTTTACAGATCCAGCATGTTTTGTTTTCCTTTCCGTCAGATAAACTGTGTGACCTTTCCCCATCCTGACGCCATGCCAGAGCAGCAGTTGCTGAAACCTTCAGAATGGAGCTACTGTGATTACTTCTGGGTAAGTGAACAGCCACCCATATGTTATTTACTGCAGCAGCTGAGCTTTACGCAGCATGTAGCATATTGCCAACATCTCCGTTAGCAAACATGTTAAAATCCAAGCTTGGAAGGTGGTCTCTTAAGATGTTGCAAAAGTTGTTTTCGTTCTCTGCCTCTGGATTCCAGGGCAGCCGTATTGTTCCAGGGCAGACGAGTGGAATGGGGTGCTATTCTGAATCTTGTGGGGGAAGGGGCATGGGCTTTCAAGTAGTCTAAATATGATATAATCAGTCTTGCCGGATTGCCCAAGAAATGTCATTACCCAAAGCAAAAAACAAACAAACTAACAAACAAAACAGAGTGATGTCTCCTTGCCTCCAGATCCAGAATGTATGGTTGGCAAGGCCAGGTAGAGATGATTTTTTTGTGCCCAAAATCTACTTTTATACTTCTTGTACCAAAATAAATTAAATGACTAAAAATTTGTTGTTCTTTCCTAATACTCCAAATCACCTGCCCAGGGCTGCCTCAAATGGCATAGGAGAGCCCCCTCCCCCCAGGTAGATAGATACACCTTGCCCAGTTTGGCCCCGCTGGTATCCCTAGGACTGAGGTACAAGAAATACACCTGCGAATGTAGTCAGTGGCATCCAGATTGTTTAGCATTGTGGAGAAGAGCTATTTGTTTGTTTGTTTAATGTCTTTAATGCTGTACTCTTTTCAAGACGGTGTATAAAATGAAAACAATAAGCCCAGTAAGCTTTTAATGAAATCTCATCAAGAAAATCATATTAAGTACAGAAAATCAAAACAGAACCTGTTACAATTCCTATTAAACAATGTAAAATGCAACTATATGTTCAGGCTTAGGTTATCCTGGTAAAATGTGGATGCCTCTAAGGGGAAAGGGGTGTAGCCGCCATTAGCATGAGGTCTGCCCTGTGCAGGATAGCTCCTGCTGCTTAAAAAAAAGGGAACACCAAAAAGGAGGATTTCTTTACCAAAAAAGAGATTTTTGCATTAAATTTGCATATGCTAATTTAAACTAGTATATGCAACTATAATCGCAACTAGTCATTATTACAATCATTTAAGAGGAAACTACTGCTCATCATCTTACATAAGATTGTGTTGGGAACACAGCAAATGACGCACACGCACACGCACACGCACACACACACACACCATTTTATTTTTAAAATGGGAGAGGGCAAGTTAGGCACATCCACTGACCAGAGTCTCTACTTTCTTGGCTCAGCCAGGGAAACATTCTGGGGGTGCAATGGGGGGGCACTTACACATCACCGAAAGGGAGGACAGGCTTTTAAATGAAGGAGCGTCCTCTCTAAAGGAGGATGTTTGGCCACCCTTGCCACGTCTCAGAGGCAAGGGGGTGGGTCTGTTTACACTTCATGTGGTATTTTAGGTATATACAAAATACTAGGTGTTTTGTATGCAAACCTTAGCTCTCACAGGAATTATGCATCTTATTAGAGATAGCTACCTGAACACTAGAAATTCCTAACTGAAGTGCTTTTTGTCCTGAAAATGTCATTCTGTTTTATTTTTACTCGAGAAGGGAAAACTTGGAGGGAAAGCAGAAAAGCAGGGAGAGCTAGAAAGGCAGGGAAATATGATGGAAGGAAGAAGGGTTGAGTCGTGGTGGGGGCGGTTCTGAAATGCAGGCAGGTAAATTATTCTAGTTAACTGAGAACAAGAAGTCAGGCGGGAAGTGGGGGGGGGGGAAGGCTGGTAAGGTTGTCAAGGCTTATGAGCACAGAGGCTGGTGCTGTGTAGCTGCCTCTTTCCTGTGTGCCATTATGCCCCCCCAAGCGGCCAAAAACCTGCTGTTTCCTGGGAGTTCTGGTGAACCTGGTCGTCTTCAAAAATTTGCCAGCATCAGGTCTATTTGTGGAGTCAGAAAAAAAGGGCCTTGAATGTTCCAGCCCAGGTTTGCCAGCTTGTGACATGCAGTATTCGGGAGGGGGGAGGGGGGGTGTCTCCCAGAAAACCTGCAGAAGTGTCTTGACTATTGAAGCTCAAGTGTTGTTTTTGTTTTGCATAATTTCTAACTTGTATGTCCCCTTTTTCTTTAGGCTGACAAGAAGGATCCCCAAAGCAACAGTACCGTCTCAGGATTTGAAATCCTTCTGCAGAAACAGCTGAAAGGAAAGCAAATGCAGAAAGAAATGGCAGAGTTTATTCGAGAAAGGTGACTTGGGAACTTGGACTAGGTGGCATTATTTCATCAATATTGCTCCCTGTTAGTCAAAGTTCTGCTGCTGTTTGATAAGCTGTTAGCCACGTGCCATTGATGCACTTCCTTTTCAGAGGCCAACAGAAACTGAAACAGAATGCTAACGTGAAGAGCTCCTTAGTGGCTTGCATTCCTGCAGTTCCTATGTTGCTACAGATCTACAGAAATATTCTCTTACTTTTATCTCCTCAATAGGCCAGGAGCAGCCAGTTGTGGCCCTCCAGAAGTTTTTTGCCTACAGCTCCTATCAGTGTTAGTTATATAGCCAAGCATGGATTATGGGAATGAGGCCCACAATTGCTCATTCTCATCCTTAGTTTTTATGGCAAGACTGGGAAAAGGTCAGTTCTCCAGATATAGCTGGACTGCAACTCCCATCAACCTCAGCTAGCATTAATCAGTAATCCTAGTCCAACATCATCTGGAGAGCCACGGTTTTCCCGCACTTGCTTTATGGCGAGGAGTTCAAACGGAAAAGCATAACAACTGTAGTCAGGAAAAATACCATTAGACAGCCAATTTTATAATAATCACCGTACAAACCTTTGTGTATGAAGCTCTGGTCAAAACTGAGCAACCTGTGGCTATAATGCAGTAACCTGTGGCTACGGCTGCATTGCTAAGATGCTCATCTCTTAACATGAATATACTGCTTTAGATGCCACTGTTTGTGGCATGCATCATAAAATGAAAGGAAGTTTCCATCTTCTTCAGTTTGCAACAGTTGAGCAGATATGATGATAGATGTTTGTGGAGGTCACCCATTCATAAGGCTGCATAGATTAGAAGCATTTTGATGGCACATAACAGCAACACCATCGGTCCTCAACCCTGTGGTTCACACAGAATGTTCTGTCCCAGTGGGGAGATCAGCCCTCCTTCTCATATTCTTGGGCATCCACCTCTGCTCAAAATAAGCTATAGATTTGTGCCACGTGACTGTTATGCCACATCTCTAATAGCGAGTTTTAGAGGTTAGTGAGTTATTTACTCAGATATCCAGATATGATATTCAGAAGCGATATTCAGGTATTCTGTTTTATGGCCTGGGTCCCAGGTTCCCTTTGTGAAAGGCACAGGATTCTTGTTTAGGGAATGGGCTTCCCATCTGCAGTCCATTATGCCCCTTCTCCCCCAATCTGTTCAGAGACTCCTTGGAATAATGTCAGATGGAGACGGGGCAGGTGGAGGGGAAGCCGGAAAAATCTTTCCTTATCAAACATCAATTTCTGTATGGCTTAGATACAGAGGTGCCGTTCTGCAGACAGAGGGACTTCTTCCCCAGTGCCACCTCAAAAACTGTTCCAGAGGACCCATCACATCATTCCACCACAGATTATTAAAGGGTACAAAGTGGTACCTGAGGACAGTTGGCCATATTCTCTCACACACATACCTGATTTCCTTGCTGAGAAATCCCCTGGCAGTACCTTCTGTCGTTAGGTGCCGATATGTTGCCTCCAACCTAGGGCGACGCTAATGGGGTTTTCAAAATATGTGAGATATTTAAGGAGTGGTGTTTATCCCTGCCACCCCCAGTGAGTTTCCATGTGCAAGTGGGGATTTGAACCCAAGTCTCCTGAGTTGTAGTCTGACACTCTCTCCACTGCACCATTCTGTGTTTCATATCCAACTTACCTCTTTGAAATTATTAGTAACTCCGGGTGCTGGAATTAAAGGCTGAGATCCTGTTAATGCAGCTATGCCCCATTAAGTCGGATGACATCAGCTCTGGTGATTTTTTGGAACTTAAAACATTTCTGGTTTCTTCCTTGAAAGGCATTTCCCCCAGAGATGGCTCCCTTTCATGGTGAGGAGAACTTTGGGAGGCAGGACAGGGCAGAAAGTCTTTAATTTCCTAAAATGGCTGCTGCTGGTGAAGTCATCCTGCCCGTGACAATTTTTGGAAAATAAGGACTTCCCCTGTCCTGCACTCCACCACGGCAACTTCCCCACAGTGAAAGAAGTTTCATGGGAGCCTTGGGACCTTTGCCAGAGGAGGAGAAGGGAATCAAAGACTATTTGCAAAAAAAAATCACCCCCGTTGATGACATTATCGCCCTTACGTAGTATAATGTATGGATCAGGATTTCAGCCAGAAAATTAAGGTCACAGTCTAATAATTTTGTTTAGGGCTGCTTAATATAAGAACACACTTTTGTAACTACTGAGGAGTGCTTTTAATCAGTATTGTAAAGAGGATTAGAGACTCGCTTGTGTGTGTTTTTTTAAAAATTTATTTATTTGTTTCTGTTGAGACCGGTTCCTCGGTAAATTTGACACATCTGTCAAATCTCATTCCCCCACCCTATCCTCTTCTGTTTTCCCCAGTGACTTCAACTCTGCTAGAACACAGTTTAAATAACTTAAAATATCTGCAGGACATGAAAGGACAAGGCAAGAGAGAGATAAACAGTTATTATTTATAGCTGCTCATTATTTATAACTACTCTTAGAAGAAAAAAGAGCATTGTTATAAATAGCTCTCCAAATAATAATAGGAGAGAGATTTACTTCTCTAGAAGTTGCAACTGGGGACTGGAACACTGCGTTCTAAGGGTGGATTTTGTCTGCTTGATCAGAGGAAAATGAAAGCCCTGCTATCATTCACCCGTAATAATTATGCCATCATGAATTAATAGCAAAACACTCTCTTGCCCCCATGGAACATCATATAAGGACTAGCAAGCATCTGTTTGACAAAGCACAGCCATAGAAATACAGGCTACGGCCTTTTGCACAGTGGTCTGGTTGTCTTTGCAGCATGCAAGTTTGCTTCTCATTTCCTTCTGAAATGGTTATGTTTACTTCAAGCAATTTTTTTTTGCCAGTTTCTGACAGAGCCTTGAGTCAGGCACTGCACATATTTAATATGTATTTAATCTTTTCTTTCTAAAGATTTGTTTTATGTGTATCCTATTTTTGTATCACGTAAACAGAACTGTAAGCCATTTTGAAGTGTTAGCCTCTCTCTTTTGGAAAAAGGAACGGTGAAAGAAAAAGCATGCAGTGAAAGAATAAACAAGGAGTAGATAAAAAAGAATGAAAGGTAGACATTACAGACTGCATGCTGTGTACCTGCACAGTTAATATCCTCGTCTCACATTTACTACAGAGAAGAACGGAGAGGCAGGAGCTCTTTACAGGTTGATGTTGTCTCCCCTCCCACACACACACTTCATTTGTAAAATGTTTATCAAAGAAGATTTTGAAAAACTCATTTGTTGAGCTAAAGGCTTTTTCTGACTTCATTAGTAGCCCTCCCCAACCTGACACCCCTCTAGATACAAGCTGCTTTCCACATATGGATTTTTAAAAAGTTAACTTGTTTATGTTAAAAACGATTGTGGTTTTAGAGTAATGGTTTGTGAACTGCTTGTCCTCCATTACCCATAGATGTTTATGAGGACAATAAACATCTATGGGTGAGACAACAGCTTCCCCACAGCCATGGCTGGGTTGCTCTTGGCTGGGTTTTCGGCACACATTCTTTGTTTGTTTGTGCAAGGTCAGATGAAGTCTAAGAAAACAGATCACTGTTCCGTTAGTAAACATGATTTATTACAATTATAAATTAAAGTTTTCCCAGCCATTTGTGGTACGAGTATCTGAAATATACATGTGTGATGCATTCTGCAAATCAGGCTATAGAGCATGTGAAAACAATATGTTTCCAAGGAATCTTGGAAATAGTCCATGGTTGATGATAGTGTGAGATATTGTTATAAGATACAGTTCTACTAAATAATAACTTTTTGCCCATGACCCTTTGCTTTCCAGGATAAAGATTGAAGAAGAATATGCCAAGAACTTGTCTAAACTATCACAAAGCTCCTTGGCTTACCAGGAAGAAGGGTGAGTGTGTATATTTACTAGTTGGGTAGCCAATCTCATTCTACCATAAAATATCTGCCTTTTTTAGATGCCACTTTTCCGTCGCTTCCTCTTTCCTGTGGAGACTTACACTTAGGCTTTGGGGATATCCTGTCTGGTCTCTTTTTTCATAAACCAGCACATGGATTGAACGTTTGGGTTGCTATTCTGAAGTCATTCACTGATTGAAGCAGAAGAATATTTTTCCTGTGGAATTATGTATCTAAAGCACTTTAAAATAATCTAAAGAGATGGGATTCCTAATTAAAACAATCATAAGTATAAGAGGGTGCATAAGTATGAGAGGGTGCCTACTCATATAGGAGCAACATTTAGATATTTTATTGAATATTAAATGATTGAACAAGAGTAAATGAAAACTACTGTGATACAAAGGGCTGCCACCATTTTGGTGGTGCTGGTGTAAGCATTTCTTTGTAAATGCAGGAAAGGAGTATATTGTTCTCTTTAGACATTACTTGGGATGCTGTGTCCAATACAAGTGGAATACAGATAAAAATTAGCCAGAGTGGGCTTTAAAATAGCTTGTAGAAGCCAAATTAAAAGAGCAAAAATAGGTAGCAAACAGGTTTTTGATAAAGACTGAGTATTGGATCAAACCCTGTCAAGAGCAATGTCTTTGAAACATCTTATTTTATGCCATTAAGTTGCTTCAGACTTATGGCAACCTGATATGTTAATGACTTGCAGAATATTCTGTCATTAGCAGTCCTGTTCAGTTCTTGCAAACAAGATGTTGTTTCTTCAGTTTGTCTTACACTCAGCCTTTCACTTTTCCTGGGCTGCTGTCTTTTCCTAGGTGTCTTTTCTTCTCATGATATGTACAAACAATTACAGCCTCAATGTATTCGCAAAGGCTTTCAGGGCTCCTGTCCTCTCAAGATGCCAGCCATAGAGACTGGCAAAACGTTAGGAAGGAAAAACCTCAAGAACACGTACAGACAGCCCAAAAAACCTACAACAACCAATTACAGCCTCAGTTTTTTTATCTTCTAATGAGAGTTTAGGCCGGATTTGATCTAGAACCCATTTATTTGTCTTTCTGCCAGTCCACAGTACAGTGGTGCCCCGCATAGCGACGTTAATCCGTTCCAGGATTAACGTCGCTATCCGGATTCTTCGCTATGCGGGGGGGGGGGAACCCATAGGAACGTATTGAACTCCCTCCCCCGCAGTTGCTCAGAAGCCTTTTCCCCTAGCTGGGCGGCGCAGGCTTCAGAGGGACCATGGCGGAAACCCTCCCCCGCAGTCACTCCGAAGCCTTTTCCCCAGCTGGGTGGTGCAGGCTTCGGAAGGACCGTGGCGGAAACCCTCCCCCGCGGTCGCTCCGAAGCCTTTTCCCCCAGCTGGGCGGTGCTGGCTTCGGAAGGACCGTGGCGGAAACCCTCCCCCGCAGTCACTCCGAAGCCTTTTCCCCCAGCTGGGTGGTGCAGGCTTCGGAAGGACCGTGGCGGAAACCCTCCCCCGCGGTCGCTCCGAAGCCTTTTCCCCCAGCTGGGCGGTGCTGGCTTCGGAGGGACCGCAGGGGAGGGCTCCCGGTCAGCTGGGGGGAAATGGGGCCTATGGGAAACATCGCAATGCGATCGCTTTTGCGATTGCAAAATCCGCATCGCTATGCGGATTCGTCATTAAACGGGGTGCTTGTTATGCGAGGCACCACTGTATCTGTAAAGCTCTTCTCCAACACCATATTTCAAATGAATTGATTTTTTTCCTTCCTGTCAGCTTTCTTCTCTGCCTCACTTTCACATCCACAAGTTATCAGGATTAGTGTAGTGTGGATGCTACTGGCCTTGGTCTCTAACAAAACATCCTTATACTTAAGGATCTTTACTCATTCCTTCATAGATTCCTTTCAAGCCCCAGTTTTCTTCTGATTTCTTGGCTGCAGTCTCCATTTGGACTGATGATTGAACCAAAGGGCAGATAATCTTGGACAATTTCAGTTTCTTCCTAGTCAACATAAAAGTCAAGCTCTTCTTCTGTAGACATGATTGTTGTCTTTTTAATGCTGAACAGTAAGCCTGATCCTGCATGTTCTTGTTTAACCTTTACCAGGTAGTCATTGCAAGTTATTGCTATTTTCTGGCAGTAATATGAAATCATTCACATACTTTAAATTGTTGTTTCATTCACCAATTTTCATTTCTTCACCTGAACCTAACCCAGGTTTCTGTATGATGCAAATTGAACTGAGGGAGATAAAATGCACCCTTTTCTGACACATTTCCTAATAGGAAATCATTGTATTCCTCCATTTTCTGACCTAACAATAGGCTCTTGTCCAGTATATAGGTTATGCATCAGGCAATCAAATGCTGTGGCATGTCCCTTTTAGAACAACCTGGAGCTTTTCATGATATATTCTATACAGTCAAAGGCTTTGTTATAACCTATAAATCAAAAACTGATTTTCTCTTCTGAAATATTTGGTATACTTCCATAGCCAACATTTCCTTGCAATATGATCTTTAGGGACTATTTTTTTTCTGAATCCAGCTGGGATGTGTGGCATTTCTTGCTTCATATATGGTAAAAAAATCTTTGCTGTTTGAGCACCACCTCACTTCTACCTGATGTTAGTGCAATGAACCTGTTGTTACCGCTCTCTTTGGCATCTCCTTTCTTTAGGATTGGAATGTATATCTAACATTTCCAGTCTGTGGGCCATTATGTTCTATATTTGTTGATATTCTCATTAGTATTTCAATAGATTTAGTTTCTGTTGCTTGAAACAACTCTACTGGTATCTCTTTTTGTTGGTAATTTGTTTATTCCAAGGCTGTGAGTGCAGCTTTCATTTTATTTTTTTAAAAAATGAAACGTCTAAAGTTGTAGAAAAGTGTAGGGTTTGGTACACCTCCATCCATCATATGGGATATCCCTGCACTACATCACCATCTTGAAGTGCAGTCAAGCACCTTACTCCTCAGTTCTTCTCTGACTGCAGCCTGACTAGTATCATTGAAAACATCTCTGGTCTTGAAATGTTGAGAGTTTTTGGCAGATTTGCCCCATTTAATTTACAGTTCACCTGTGTTGTAGTTTTAGTAATTTGGCTCATTCAGTATTCCAGCAGTGAAGTGCTAAACAGTTGGCCTTTTCATGGTGCAACATAGCTGTTTCAAAAGGCGGTTTGGTTATGAGGGGGAGAATCCTCACTCTGACAGGCAGAAGTGTGTTTTGTATCTAGAAGGCAAGCATAAAATAGATTTGCAGTCATTTCGCTCAAAGTTTGCACCTTGGAGAAAAGGAGTTGAGAGTCTCCAAACATAAGAAATTATATTTGATGCTGTTTGTGGGAAAGAAGACAATCTGTTTCCTCAGCTATCCACTGGAAATAGAAAAAAGAAAGGTGAAATTGAGCTTTAGGAATTACACAAACATTTGACAGTGATATATACAGTGGTACCTCGACTTAATAACTTAATCCGTATTGGGACTGCATTCTTAAGTCAAAACGTTCTTAAGTCAAAGCACCATTTCCCATAGGAATGCATTAAAAACCATTTAATCAGTATCTGCTGTTTTTCGTTCTTAAGTCGAGGCGCTGTTCTTAAGTCGAGGCTTTAGTTCCCATAGGAACTAATGCAAAGCCGGTTAATCCATATCTACTACTAGGGGGCCAATTTTTCTTCTTTTGGCCTAAGATGAATTTAGGTTAAAAAAAATGGCAGGAAAAGGGTTTTCTTCTTCTTCTTTTGATTCTTAAGTCGAGGCTCCATTCTCAAGTCAAAGCAACTTTTTGTGAACTGATCTGTTCTTAACTCGAATCTTTCATATGTAGTGATGTTCTCAAGTCGAGGTGCTACTGTATAAGCATGCTAGAAAGGTTACTCTTTGTTAGATATTTCAATCCAGTGTAGCTATGACAGGGATGGAATGAACACATACTATAATACTGTAATTAGATGCTGGATTTTTTGCTTTGTGGCCAGTTTTTTTACAACATAAACCTTTCATTCATTTCCATCTGAAATGTGACTTTAACTCAATTCTAATTACATGAGTTATGGCTGTCCTAGATTTACCATGCATCTTATGAACTATAGTCCAGAAAATCTATGCACTTGTTAGGATTTAAAAGTGTTCTAGCCCTGTGTTGTTTCCTATACAGTATATGGAAGGTAATTATGTAGCAAATATTCATGGTAAATCCTTTGCAAACTCTCTTTATTCCTTTCTTGCCCTGAAGGAAAATGTTTTGATTGCGAGAATTCAATGTTTATTCATTATTGTCTATTCTAGAGAGCAAGAACAGTTTTAAGAGGCTGTGAATAAAGTGTATACTTCTCTGAAGTGTATATAGTTTCTGCTTGGATTAGTTCAATAATTAATTCAAAGAGAAATGTATATAGAATAATACTAAATTACTGTCTTGTAACTTTAGCATTAATTTGTGCTGGAATGATTTAAGGGCTTGATTGGCTTTCCAGTATTGGAACATAGTTGAAAAACATATTTTCATTAAGTTTAATTGGCATTTCAAGAGTTTTAAGATGTTTAAGTTTTTGTAATTGGAAAAGAAGTTGTGAAGAATAACATATAATATCCGTGTAATTTAGTTGTTAATTACATTTATAGCTTGCCTTTTCTTAAATGATGGAATTCAATATGTCAGACAGGGTTCTGAGATAATCTCCCATACAAAAATTTGTTTAGAGCCAGTCTTAACTTTTAATTTGGGTACATCTGAAGGCTTCAGACTGTGCATCTTGTGATATACCTATGGAATCTTCTGTCTCATGAGCCTGTGTTGGCCAACTCCCTACAGTCCTTTTGCTGGCAGATGAAAGCCTTTCTTTTTTGATTTAGCTTTTAATCTTTAGATGTCCTTGCAGGGTTGCATATTTTAGAAGGATGTAGCATATCTTTAACGGTATTTTATTAATCAGATATTTTAACTTTGTTTTAACTTTTTAAACTAAAGATTTTTAAAAAAAAACATTATTTTGGTTTAATCCTATTTTAATGATGATGTTCTAATTCATTGTGATTTTATACATGAATGTTTATTTTTTAAGAATGTGTGATACAAATAAAATAAGTAAGTTTGATTACGAAGATGAAGAGATTTCACCATATGACCCCAATTCTGGCTAAGCTCCATTCGTTACTGCTCCACTTCTGTGCCAGGTTTAAGGTGCTGGTTCTAACATACAAAGCCCTAAACCGTTTCGGACCTGATCTGAATGTATTCTGCCAGGTTTGACTCCCCAACTGACTAGGTCCTCACAAACCATAGGCCTATGAATATTAACAGTTTGGGAGGCCCAGGAAACAAGTAGAAGCTGGGCCTCCTTTGTAAACTGTGTTGCCACAGGATCTGCACCAGGCAGCCTTACTCTGTGCCTTTTTAAAAACAGCTGAAAATAAAGCTTTTAAAGGAAGCCCTTTGGGGAGATTATTTATTGAATTAGTGGAGGAAGTGGTATTTATATATGCAGTTTTTGCTGCCTTGTTCTTTTGTATATTCAAATTTGCTTTATGATTGTGTTTTTATTTTTGTTGTCTACCACCCAGAGTAGCAGTTTGCTAAATGGGCAGTATAAAAATTGAATGAAAGAATGAATAAAATAAAATATAATAAAGTAAAATACAATAAAATAAGTAAATAAGGAGGGTAATCATGATGGTTGCTAACAGAGAACTTGCTCTTGGATCAGTTTTGATTTTCACAAAGTGAGCAGAATCTTTCTGTTTTTGACACGGCTGTTTTGTTCTCTGTTCTTCAAGAGTCACCATGTAATTTAACTTTGTGGATGTAGTTACTATTCTTCACCTTGCATTTATTAGCACTTAAGATCTTTCAGAATGCTTTGCCTACATTGTATCAGTAATCCTGCCAACAAGCACTTAAAATATTCCAATATTATTATTTTGATAATCACCAATGGGACCAGGCTGAGGGATAGCGGGGTGTAGTATATACAGAGTACATCTACCCTGTTTGGTTTTTGCTTGTTTGTTTATTTGCATGTCATCGTTCTCCAAAAACTGTCACCTAAGGGAATTTACAGTATAGTTTTTTAAAAAGTATAGTTAGGATAACAAGTAACAAATAATTGCTGAAATCCCAGTGTGCATTTGGACAGAAGGCATACCTTTTAGCAGCAAATTGCTGTAACTTAAGAAGTTTCAGTAGGCAACTGTCTGCATTATTTGGTGTGCAACAGATAATGCTTGCAGGTATCTCATAACTTACAACAACTCGCCACTAAATGACTTTTTGCATGAATGTGCAACACAATTTCAAACATTCAATTACAGTGGAACTCATGCTATTAGAATAGAATTCAAACTAAAATTGGAATTCGAAATTCATGATCTTTGAATTAAAGTACTAATAGCTTGCCATCAAGGAGAGAGAAAACCAGTACTTCAGTGGACAGAAGGCTATAAACTGTGGAATGCCTGCATAAATTGAAAGGTATTTTGCCTGCCAGCAGAGGGACGGCAAGAAGGGGGCAAATCTGATTCCTGTTGGTAAAAGGTTCCAGGGCGCTCTCTCCAGCCCCCACCAAATGGGCCTCTCATAATGGAACCAGGAGAAGGGCCTGTCCAGCAGATCTCTAAACCTTGGAAGGCTAGTAAGCAGAACTGTCTCTCTACTAGATAGCTCTTGGTGCCCTTCTCTTAAAAAGCAAAATCAAAAAAGCAGAGCAGTCTGCTTATACACCACACAACAGCATTTAAAGCACTCTCTTGGTGGTTTACAATATAATTACGCTGGCTATGCATTTTACTCCCTCCAGTAAGCTTGGTACTCAGTTTACCAACCTCAGAAGGATAAAAGGCTGAGTCAACCTCGAACCAGTCACCTTAGTTTATTGGGATCAAACTCAGGTTATGAGCAGAGTCTTGACTGCAGTACTGTAGGTTTACCACTGTGCCAGGACGCTCCATTATTAACCATTGCACTACACTATCTTTAACAAGTGTGCTAAAACTTCACTGGTCATGATTAACAATCCTTAATAATCTTTCTTGACATCTGAGCAAATTAACTGAGTGCTCTGCGTAGTTGTAGAGGTTTTTCAATTATTTGGGAATTTCAGTTTTTCTGTGCGATTTTGCAAAGATACCCATCCAAACATCTCATATTTTGCTGGGATCATTAAGCACTCCTCAGGAGTAAAGATATTCATTCCGTAATACAGTGGTGCCTCGCATTACGAGCGCTCCGTTTGATGACGAAATCGCATCATGATGAAGATTTTGCAATTGCAAAAGCGATCGCAAAACGATGTTCCCTATGGGGGAATTTCGCTTTGCGATGATCGGTCCCCTGTTTCGCTAACCGATTATCGCAAAGCGATGATTTTCGGCCAGCTGATCGGTGGTTTCAAAATGGCCGCCGGGTGAAAAACATGGCCGCCCGCTGTTTTCTGGCACGGATTCCCCGCTGCACGGGCAGCGAAAATGGCCGCGCTATGGAGAATCTTCGATGGACAGTGAGTTTTAAGCCCCTAGGAACGCATTAATTGGGTTTTAATGCATTTCTATGGGCTTTTAAAAATTGCATGACGACGTTTTCATTCGACAGCGATTTTTTCAGAACAAATTAACGTCGTCATGCGAGGCACCACTGTAGAAAACTAGTGGAGAAATTCATGGCAACTAATTAACATTTTAAAACTACTTCACATATTATGCTTCAATTCATACTTCAATTCATGACTAAATGCCCCTTATGGTATTTCAAAAGTATAATACACTACTAATTAACTGCAAGAGACATTTGTTTTCCGTAGTGTCTCTAAGTACAAATAAGAGCACAGGTAAAATAAATAAAGAAAGTTGAGGTTTTATTTCAGGTGCATGGTAATTATAAGTCTAACTTCGCTGAGGGATTCTGTGAGAGTAATTGATTAATCCATACTGCTGGAGAAATGTAGTTTCTCTGGAGATACCCATGATTATTGCTTCTCTGAATATGAATATGAATAAGAGACTCAAGAGAGAGATTAGGAAAGGTAATGTTAAATTCTGTATTTCGGCTCCACGCTCTGAGGAGCTATAGTTCTCATTGTGTGTGCTAAGTGGAATGCTGCTACTGTTTGAAATGCACTCTTGTACTAATGAGGATTGGATGCTAATAAAAAAGTAAATTTTCCTACCAGTCAGGTATGCTGTGTTCTATATTTCAGGACCCTTGGGGAATCCTGGGCTCAGCTAAAGAAAAGCTTGGCTGATGAAGCAGAGGTTCATCTCAAGTTCTCCTCCAAGGTAGTTGCTCTGTTCTTGGGTTTGTAATTACATTATTAGTTCATAAGGAATCTCTCTTTTCTGAGATGGAAATGGGCAGGATGAGTTTTTATAAACTTGAGTTACATAGCAAATGTTGTTATATAAAAACTATTTGAGGAACTTTCAGTAATAAACACCAGAGGAACTGAAGAAACCCAGTGAAAAGTTGTTTCCAAGACCAGAAACTTTCAGCGAATCATTGACTGCCTGAAATCCTGTTTCACATTTATGCAAAAGGCATTTCTTTTCTTGTCAATTACAAGAAGTTAAGAAATCTCCATAGGCAGTTGAGCTGAGTGCCTTGATGTGCAACAGATAAGTCTACAGATATTTCTTAACTTGTGGCGGTTCACATTTATAAGTTATGGCTTTTGTTGAACTGTGCAACAGGATTTCAGTCACTGTGGCCCCCTAATGATGGCGCATAAGATGTTCCTTTCTATCTAGTCAGTCTCCTTCTTTCCTTCCTTCCTTCTGTGGCCAAAGGTCTAATTTCATTCACCCCTCAGCCAAATTTCAAAAGGTCTCTGTAAATTATCAGTTCAGAGTACATCTACAGTACATCATTAAAACATCTGGATACCTCTTTAACGGCCATGGCTCCATCCTGTAGAACAGTGGTCCCCAACCTTGGGCCTCCAGATGTTCTTGGACTTCAACTCCCAGAAATCCTGGCCAGCAGAGGTGGTGGTGAAGGCTTCTGGGAGTTGTAGTCCAAGAACATCTGGAGGCCCAATGTTGGGGACCACTGCTGTAGAATCCTGGGTCCTATAATTTGATGAGGGACTTAGAATTCTATGATGTAGTTCAGAGATGGGCTCTAGAGCTCTCTAGCAGATAATTCTAAGTCCCTCACGAAACTAGAAATCCCAGGATTCCAGAGGAAAGATCTATGACACTACAAGTGCCATCAGATTGTCATAGCAGTGTAGTGTAATTACAGCCTCAGGCAGAAATAATGTATCTTCCCTTGTAGTCCAGTGCACGGGAAAGGGGAGGCAGAATAGGAAGCGAAAGAACGAGGATAGGTAAGACTTACCCATGAAGGAATGTGACCCTTGAAAAAAGAAGAAAAAGTTTCCTCGTCTCTCACTCGAGGTCTAAAGAGAATCTTTCCCTCAATATTGCTCTTGCAGTGAAAACCACGAGTGCCTCTTTCTATAACTATTTTAAGGGTGCGGGTTGGGGAGCAATCATGGGTCTTCTGTATCAGAACTAGAAGATTTTGAGTGAAGATGACTTTTGGTTTTGTTCTTCACTGCAGCTGCAAGCGGAGGTGGAGAAGCCTCTGCTCAACTTCCGCGAAAACTTCAAGAAAGACATGAAAAAGTATGACCATCACATTGCTGATCTGCGGAAACAGTTGGTTAGTCGGTATGCAGCAGTGGAGAAGGTAAGTATTTTACAGTTTGAATCCAAGTGATGAACAGTTTCATCACAGCTAGCTGAAGGACAGGGACAATGCACCTTCAGAAAAAAAATAGTAAGGTAGCTTCCACTCCTTCCTTCCACTCCAGCCCTATGAGCTTTCTTTTTGGTCCAAAGAAGCAGCACTGTAATGCTGTCTTCCCAGTGTGATACCCTTCAGATGTGCTGGTCTGCTACACCTGACAACATGAACACCACTCATCATGGTGGTTTTTCATGCTAGCTGGAGAACACAGGAACTGGAGGTTGACAAATATTGATGGCTCTCAGTTAGAGAGTGCTGCATACAAGTTTCTCATGGCTGATGCGAAATGTCTGATCTCTCAGGATTGTGTAGTAAGGATATATTACCTACTTGTGCAATGTCCTTTCAGACATTGAAGGTAAGGTGCTCTATTATTATCATTGATTTTATACTTGTCACAAGACTGGTCTGGAGAGCAAAAGCAAAGCGTGCTGCTTATATACCGCCCCATAGCGCTTCAAGCACTCTCTGAGCAGTTTACAAGTTAATTATGGAGGCTACACATTGCCCCTCCCCCCCAGCAAGCTGGGTACTCATTTTACCGACCTCGGAAGGATAGAAGGCTGAGTCAACCTTCAGCCGGCTACCTGGGATTGAACCCCAGGTCGTGAGCACAGTTTTGGCTGCAGGACAGCAGTTTAACCACTGTGCCACGAGTGCCTCTTATCTTCTTTGTGGTGCTCAAACTATCATATAGGACAGGAAGAACTGTTCCTAGTGCAAGTCCTTCAATAAAGGCATATGTTCTATATTGGAGGGATTTATTCCGTGAGAAAATAAATCTTTGAAAAATAAGAGGTAACTTCTGAAGATATTAATCGTTATTGGTTTGTTTCAAGGCCCGAAAAGCATTAACAGAGCGGCAGAAGGATTTAGAGATGAAAACACAGCAGTTGGAGATAAAGCTCAGCAACAAGACAGAAGAAGAAATTAAGAAGGCCAGGCGGAAGTCTACTCAAGCTGGTGAGTATTTGGTGGAGGAGGATAATGTAGACAAACTGGGAATGGTGGTGTAAATGGAAACCTAGATTGATAACACGCCCCCCTTGTTTTCACTAGAGAAAAATGTCAGTCTGAGAAGTAGAGCATTTTTGTAAAAGAAAAAAAAAAGAACACAGGTATTGACTTTCTCACTTACTGAATTTTAATATTTTAAAATTCTGCCAAATTTTGTACACGTTTGTAAGTTGGAGAATACAATTGTTGCAGCTAAATTCCAAGACTGAGCCTTTCCCCCTGTGAACTGCGGTTCCTTTTTGATACCCTCCCCCTAAGGAGGTAGAGAAAGGAGGAAGAATGGCCTGTGATGAGGGTCTTTGCAATACTGCAGGAGTCAGTGTGCGAATTTAACACATGGAAATGGCAACATGTCCTTGAAACTGATCTGACAGTTGAATGATGCGACCGTCTGTGATACCGTGAAAAATTTGTGCCATTTTGTTTCTGTTTATTTATTCATTTTATTTCATTTATATGCTGCCCTGTTAGTGCGATGCACTATTCTGGTTGGTTAACAAGCTAAAAGTTGAACAATATCAGACAAACAATGGATCAAAATGATAGAAATTACAACAGAAGTAGGATAAACATTTCAAGTACGAATGCCAAGGTAGTGTGGTGCTTCGTAATAAAATGGCAGGGCGGTGGCAGAAAAACCATACTGGGCTGCTGTCAAATGTATCTCTGAATATCACCATTTTCAGCAGCCTCTTAAAGGTAGGCAGGGAGGGGGCCAGACACAGCTCAACCCGAAGTCAGATTCCAGAGAATAGGTGCTACAGCCAAGAAGGCCCAGCTCCTTGCTGATGCTTTCCTGGCCTCCTTCAGCATGGCCACCCAGAGGTACCTTGCCTGGGTGGATCTGTTGGCATGGTTAGATGACTTTGGGAGAAAGTGCTTTGCCAAATAATGGGGTCCCAAACTGTGGAGGGCAACATGCCCTCTAATTGTCAACCCTGCTTCGTGAGAGCCTCACCTGTCTGCATGTGCTGGGCGGGGTGTCATCCAAAACTCGGAAATAAATGGGCATTGACCCCAGCTGCGTCTGCACAGCACCAGTGGAGCTCAGCGCACCCATGCCTGCGCACACCTTAGAGAGACCATTGGTGGAGGGCTTTGTAGGTGAGCACTAGAACCTTTAACTTGACCCAGGACCTCACAGGTAGCCAGTGCAGATTTTTCTGTGCATTCATTTTAAAATGTGTGACAAAAAGTAGAGCAGAAGGTAGCCTTTGTATTGTTCACTTTACAGGTTTGAGAGTTTCCTTGTTGCAAGTACATGCTGCCTTGATTGTACACTAGATGGCAGGAGAGATACTTAAGACACCACAATGCCACAATGTACTATCAGTGCGCTTTTTCTGCAGCACTACTTTTACTCAGGCACAGTGCTTGGTGACCCATGTCACAGCATCTAGGAAGATGAATAAAGAGGACAGTATCTGATGCTAGACATTTATTGGCAGTATCAGCAGGAGGAGAATGATCCCACTACAGCTCTCCCTCAACCTCCCCACTCTAGTTTTGGGCGCCACAGAAAACTGCAGAGAAAGAAAAAGGGAAGGACTTTCAATCATGATAATGGATTTTAAGCCAGGAACTGAAAAAGAAAAGGAAGTATATAGAAACTGTAAAAGGCATTTTTACCCCTGTTGAGATCCTTGATAATGTTCATTGTGTGTGATTGGCCCAGTAAAAATCCCTCTGCCCATTTCATTTCTTACCTGTGGTTGGGTTTCTCACATCAATTTAAAATTGAATGTCCAAAATTGGGAAAGATTATTTTTCTCTTTGTTGCCCAACACAGATTTTGGACATTTCCATGTTTCCTAGCATCTTTGGGCCACGAAAATTAGAAAGACTATCTTGATGGGAGCAGAGGACACTCATCGGAGCTCAGCGGACATGAAACTAAAAGCTTGTTTCTTACTTTTAGTCTTCAAAACTCATCTTATTGGCCAATGGGGCATGTTGTTCATTTGGATTGGATTGTAGTTTTCTTTAAAACTCTTCTTTCATTCGAATAAGTACAGAGAGGTCAACATGTCCTCCTTTGTTGAGTTGTTTGAATTAACCATACTAGAGGAACATTGTGGTTCTTCGTGGCCTCTGTGAATCACACCCTCGGTGATCCGCGCCTGTGCAGAGCCTCATCGGAAAGTTCTAGAGCTTCTGCAGTAGCAAAAGAACACATTAGAAAAAGGCCCCTCCCCCCTCATATAAGTACCTTGGCACCAAGGCTCCCCTTTCAGTTTCTTTCAACCGCCACGTTAAGAGCCTCATAGTTCTGCTTCTGTGAGTAAAAGAGAAAGAGAGTTTATTCTGGATTCCTTCCTGTTATTAGTCTGTTTTTCCCTTTAAACTATTAGAATAGATCAAATTTATTATCATCAGAGATTTTTCCTTTCTACCTCGCTCAGCCTCCAGTTGCAGCACCCCCCCCCCAATCATCGCTTTTTCTACTCAAATTGTTTTCTCCTATTCATGGCCCCTTTGGGCCCATTTAAACACTGCATGATCTGTGATAACAAGATACCATCCTCCGACAGCCCTATATGACCCAATGTCTAAACAAATCAATATCTAAACAAATCAATAACCTCTACAGAGTCCATGATCCCGGAGCTTTATTCCTTGGAAAACAGCCAGCTCCAAACTATTTTTGTCAAAGTCTCACAATCCAGATCTCAACATCAACAGACCCTCATGACACCAAATAAAGACAGTAGAAGGACTGACTCAATGGGAAGATGGCTTTATTCATCAGCAGCGTTCACCATGCGTGTCGCTAAATACCAGGGAGCCATGGGTGCATATCAACGTTTCCTTTGGGACAATACGTCAGTCTTTGTCGAATCTTTACCAGAAGATTAAAAAGTACTTGCCCAAACCTTTCAACAAGAAGGTCTTTCCGTTGCCAAACAACAAATGTTTTCTGCTAGGCACACAGTAGTTGCCACAGCAAAGCCAATGGCCACTTCATTAGCCTTATGACATTTCTTTTGGCTAAGGACAGCTGGCCTGGCTGACGATGCCCACACACATATTGAAGACCTTCCATTCGACGGGCCAGGCCTCTTTAATGCTGAAACTGATGATATTTTGGAAAATGTGCAAAAGAAAAGATCAGCAACTAGACATTGGGGAGTTTATCCATCTTACCAACAACGCCCCCAACAAAATCAGTGGAGATGACCATACAACTCATATCAAAAATTCCAACGTGATCCTCCAAAACAAACATCTTATACACCTTATTTCAGAAATCAAAGAAAGAAACCCCGCCAAAAACCCATTACTAGGCGAAATGACCGCAAACCCAAACATCACCTTTGACACTTCCATAACCGAGATCACACACCACTCCACCCATCCTGCCCTCTGGAAACACCTACCTGTCTGGGAATCCATCACTACAGATGCCTGGGTACTGTCCATCATCTGTGATGGCTACCGCATTCATTTCCGGCAACACGTGTGATCACTCCACCATCTCCAACCCTGTAAGAGGAAATAAGAAATTTACTCCTCAGATACACCATACAACCTGTCTCACAACCCAACAAAGGGTCTTTCTCTTGCTATTTCACCGTACCCAAAAAGGACAGAGGTCTTCGCCCTATCTTAGACCTACAAGAGTTAAACAAATACATCATTACCACAAAATTCCGTATGGTTACCCTCAAATCAATTCTCCCTTTACTCTGCAAAAATGACTGGTTCACTGTCATAGATCTCAAAGACACATACTTCCATATTTCCATACACCCTTCACACAGAAAATACCTTCAGTTTTCAGCTAGGATCACAAGTCTACCAATTCAAAAGGCTTCCTTTCAGACTTGCATCAGATCCAAGAGTATTCACCAAGTGCATGGCACCAGTAGCTGCTTACCTCAGATTGCAAAAAATTATCATATAGCCATATATCGACAGTTGGCTCCTCGTAGCTCATTCCCGTTGCACGGCCCAACGAGACACTCACTTCACCTTTACCCTCCTTCACAATCTCAGTCTCTTTGTCAATGAACAAAAATCAAATATGAAACCTACAAAGATTATTCATTATATAGGCACATGCATAGATTCCACACAAGGTTGTGCCTTTCTTCCTCCAAACAAGAGAGAAAATTTCATCACCTTACTTCCAGGTTTTCACCCCTCATGCTATGTTACCTGCCTTGACTGTGCAACGTGTACTAGGCACCATGACCTCTATGACTTCAGTAGTGCAGCACATATGTCTCAAGATGAGATCTCTTCAGCC
This sequence comes from Pogona vitticeps, assembly GCF_051106095.1. NCBI lineage: Eukaryota > Metazoa > Chordata > Lepidosauria > Squamata > Agamidae > Pogona > Pogona vitticeps. The sequence continues at coordinate 130,986,529 of NC_135784.1, forward strand.
GTGGTTTCTTGCCGTCATCCCTTCAGTCGTGGTTTCTTGCCCTCATTGTGGCTCAGTGTCGATGGAGGCTCACAGACCCTCCTCACACTCTTTTAAGGGTCACTCTAGAACTCGCCTCCCAACATCAGTGGTGGCGGTTTCCTCCCAACCTATCCTTTGGGCAGCCGTTCCGACAACCACGACCACAAATACAGGTCACCACCAACGCCAGCCTCACAGGCTGGGGAGCTCACTGCAAATCTCTCAAAATCCATGCCAAGTGGTTTTCCAGAGAACAACTCCTTCACATCAACGAATTAGAGCTGTTGGCGGTTTTAAGAGCTTGCAAAGTTTTCAGAAATCTCCTTGCTGGCAAGATGGTACAAATTGCCACCGACAGCACCACGGCGATGCACTACATTCTGAAACAAGGCGGCACCCACTCTCCCAAGTCTCCTCTATTTAGCAGTCGACCTCTGGGAGTGGTGCCTAGCACATCATATCTGCCTCACGGCTTTACACATTGCCTGCCATGACAACGACCTGGCGGATCTACTCAGCGACACAGACTCTCAAGCTCATGAGTCAGAGTTAGACCAATCAGTTTTTCTTCACCTATGCGAATAATGGGGCAAACCAGCTCTCAGCATCTTAGCCTTCCATGTCAATCGAAAGTGCAAATGATACTGCTCCCAAGCTGGCATTGGCAAACACTCCCAAGGAGATGCATTCATAGGCCGATGGCCCAAGACCCTCACTTACCTTTTTCCGCTGTTCCTGTTTCTCTACAAGGTTGTGGTTCTCCTACAACAGGACAAACCCGATGCCATTGTTATAGCCCCTTAGTGGCTGAGACAACCCTGGTTTCCAGTCCTTCACCACCTCCCTCACCTACCCTACCTCCTCACGCAGAACGACGCCCAAGTACTCCACCCAGACTTACCTGTTCTGCACCTGGCAGCGTGGAGGATTCTGCCTAATGAACATCCTCTGTCCAGCAAAGAAGCCCTCCATTAGGAAAACTTATCTGTATAAATGAAAGAAATTCAAATCTTTTACTGAAGCTTCTCCATTGCCTTGTATCAACCCATCATTTGTTCTACGTTTTTTGCTTCATCTCAAGTCTAGCGGCCTTTCCCTCTCTTCCTTGAGAGTTTACCTCTCCACCAAAGTTTCTTATCAGCCCCCTAACTCTCTGGCAGCTGATTTTTTCAAGCATCCAATATTAAAATGTTTTCTTAAAGGTCTATCTTATATCTACCCAGATACTTGCCCGCCTTCCCTGCAGTGGTCACTAACACTAGTACTGCAACAACTTACTAAAGCTCCTTTTGAAACTTTAGCTTCAACTGATTTATGGCTACTTACCTTTAAAACAGTTTTCCTCGTCGCCATCACCTCAGCTCGACGAGCTAGTGATTTAGCAGCCTTACAACATTTACAGTTTTTTCCAGACAAAATCAAATTATCCATGGATATTTCTTTCCTCCCCAAACTCGTATCTCAATTCCATCTCTCTCAGCCATTTATCCTTCCTTCCTTCTTCCCGTCACCGTCCACAACTCAAGAAAGAATCCTGCATACTTTAGACAGTAGGTGAGCCCTTGCCTTTTATGTCCAATGCACACAACCTTTCAGGCATTCACCTTGACTTATCATGTCACCAACCACCTACTAAAGGTCGCCAGGTGACGTCTCAAACTATATCTAGATGGGTCACTTCAACCATTCACCTTGCATATCAGCTGGCACACAAACCATGCCCGAAGGTGATTTCACCCTCACTCCACCAGAGCAGTGGCGATCTCTATGGCATTCCTACGCGGCGTACCTCTTCCAGACGTCTGCGCCTCTGCCACCTGGGCACAGCCATCCACTTTCATCCGGCATTATAGACTTGATCTCTGGCAGAAGTCTGATGCGGCCTTTGGATGTGCTGTCCTAGCCTCTACCTTGGCATGACACCCTGCCTCCAGGTAAGACAGCTTTTTAGTCACCCCGGGTGTGATTCACAGAGGCCACGAAGAAGAACAACAGGCTACCCACCTGCAATTGTAGTTCTTCGAGTGGACCTCTGTGATTCACATATCCCACCCGTCCTCCCCACTGTCACACCATTCTGCTTAATGTAGCGGCGGTTGACACAACTGAAAGCGTAGCCTTGGCGCCAAGCTACTTATACAAGGGAGGAGGGGCCTTATTCTAATGTGGGTTTTGCTACGCAGAAGCTCTAGAACTTTCCGATGAGGCTCCATGCAGGCGTGGATCACCCAAGGTATGAATCACAGAGGTCCACTCGAAGAACTAGAATTACAGGTGGGTAACCTGTCATTTTCATGGTTCCAGATGCCTTACATATAGAGACTTGGAAGTAACCGCACATTCACTTCAAGGTGCCTTTTTGAGTGATTAGAGGCTCACAAGAATTACTGACTTTGTTTCTTGCCTGGTTTCAGGAGACGATCTCATGCGCTGTGTGGATCTGTATAATCAAGCTCAATCAAAGTGGTTTGAAGAGATGGTGACCACCTCTCTGGTACGTCATGTTGGGTCTTTACTTTGTTTATTTTCAAAACTGGATTTTCTCCTAAGTTGGAAGGAAAATGACTCAGCTGGATGAACAGTAACTTTTTATATCTTCGCAAATTGCTTTTCTTTTTCAATTGATTATACATGCTATGAGGGGAAAGATAGCACTGTACCTTCCTATACCTTCTGCTATTTAATGTAGTGTACTTGGAAGTCATCACCTGTGATTTTGCATTTGTCAACATCTAGATTATGCAGCCGTCCTTTGTCACACTCTTAGGACCTGTTGTCCAGTTTTGCCAATATTTCATCCAATGTCTGACATTCTTCAAACTCTTTCTGATTCCTGAGGAACAAAACAAATCATTATAAGAACATTGTGCTGCCACTAGAAATTGCAGTCCAAAGTGAAGTCACCTCCGCCTGATGAGAAGAAAAACATTACCGTTGCAAATCAGCTACGATTTAGCCTGATATCATTATACAGTGCATTTCCTTGCCCTCCCTCCATATCATTCCCTTTTGGCAGTCTGGAGGATGAAGTGTTTGACGTAATCATATTTTGAGTAGCTGAACTTGGCTGAATGTGCTTCCACACTACAGTCATCTTGAAAATCATTTGTATGTGCATTGGTGTAAGAAGCATGTGGATCAACATTTTATGGGTGCAGAGTATAAAGTGCTAGCAGTTTGAAAGACAGGAAGAAGAAGAGGAACCTTTTGTAACCAGAACTCTCAGAGAACTAGATTTTTTCACATCTGTCATCAGTAGGTGACATCTGTCATTTATTGCTTTAGAATAAATCAAGTTGATACTCCCCAAAATTTCTTTGATGTGGTGGATGAAAATTCCTAAACGTGTGAAGCTTTCTAAAAGTCTATGTGTATTGCACTGGCCATTATCAGCTTTTGGGAGGTCACTAATTCATAGGGTTGTGATAAGTTAGAAGCAACTTGATAGATGTAACAGCAGCAGCAAATCCACGGAAGAATATGTTTTTGTACCTCATTATGTTATATGGAACCAATGTAACAACTGTTTTGAAAATACTTTACAAGCCATGGCACTTGAAATTTGCATGTTTCTTGAAAAAATGGTATTTCAGTCAAAGTTCTGAATTATGTATGCTTCTGTCTATATTGCTTCTGTAGTCTGCGTTTTTGAACATCTTTTCATTCATCATTGTAAACTGTTTTGCTGGATTGAAAGATAATTAGCACTTTGTGCAATTGCTTTCTCTCCCCATCACCCCCATATGCAGCCCATAAAATGGAGAGTGTCTCTACTATGAATTAGAACAGAACTCCCTCTTCCTAAAGCTCTCTGGACAGAGTGCTCCATGACTGCTCCAGTGATTCTGAGCTTGCTGTTGTGCAAGCTGGAGATTGTCCTTTGTTTAATAGTGATACTTATGCATGCATGAGGGGCACACTGCCTTATGCAATTGATATAAAATATAATAACCCTGCACACAATGAACTGTTGTATGTTCAGAGAAACAAACAGGATTTTGACCAGTGCATCCTTAGTGATGTTAACTTTTCCCAAGCAGGTACGAGAGTTTTTCCTGGTCTTTGCTTTCTTGTCCATCATTACAGTAGCCCATTGTCAAGAAAGCTAATTGCAGAAGCCATAGATTGATTGTCAGTGGAAGCAACAGGAGGGAAAATCCTTATCTGTATCGGATGTTACTTGACTCATGGCTGAAGTAGAGGAGTATTTTAAACAGTTGTAATGAGGCTCATAATCCAATTTAAACAATGGGAGTGATAAAAATCCTAATCACTGAAGTAATACTTTTAATGTGAGTTCAAATCTGGTTCCACACCATCCCATCTGTTAACGAAGGTGCTTGGTTCTTCCCTTACAGGAACTTGAGAGGTTAGAGGTGGAGAGAGTGGAGATGATTCGGCAACACCTTTGCCAGTATACGCAGTTACGGCATGAGACAGACATGTTCAACCAAAGCGTGAGTCTGCTTTAAATTATTTCTAATGTACTTTAAACATGCACTACAGACATTTGTTATTTCTGTACTGTTTCCAGCGGGGCACAGGGGCATAGAAGATAGAGAGGTGGTCCAGGTTTTTTTCCAGAAGGATTTCGTTCGTGCTTTGGAAAATAACACTGCTGCTGTTTTTATGTTGTTCTCATTTTTAGACAGTGGAACCTGTGGATCAGTTGCTTCAGAAAGTGGATCCGGCCAAAGACAGGGAACTGTGGGTGAAGGAACACAAAACCGGAGATATCAGACCTGTGGATATGGAGATATAGACTGCTATTATGGGCTACCTGTAAGTGGTGGGCTGTTCGGCTGAGCCCAGTTCCAGGGCGTTCTGTGAAAGCCTCAAGAGGAGGGACAGCAGAGACTTTCCACTGTCAGCTTCCTTATATATTTATTATTGCCTGTAGAGACTATTTCTGTCATGTTTGATCATTATATCATTTCCTATTGTGCTATGCCTTAAACATCAGACATTCCAGGGTTGAGAAGCCAACTGTTTTCACTTCCGGAAACAGGCTCCCAGCAGCCAGGCACATACAGCTCTCATGATAAACTGCGGGACCTGTGTGGAGTTGTTGTGTTTTTTTCTGGTACAAACAGAGTTTTGCTATTCTGTGGTTAACTATTTTGTGCTACTCCCCTTGCATGATGCTCTCTGTTTTGTATAGTAATGTTAACACACAGCAAGCCTCTGACAAACATGCAGAACGGTGAATTTGAATGTGACTCTGGAAGCAGGGAGTGGGTCCCGAACATTGCCATTTAATTAGATGGGAATGTGAAAACGGTTCCCTCCTTGTGTGCTTTAAGAAGCAGAACCTGTAATGCTTACCTACCTCACAGGGTTGTTGTGAGGACGACAATAGAACCTGTACAATATTACTTCTTAACAAGCCCTGGTTCTCATAAGTGCAAGTGCTGTTGACATTGGCAGGGGGTGGGAGTGGGGGGGTCAGCAAAAAAAGAAAGAAAAAGAGGTACTGGCTTAGAAGAGAGTATGCCCAAAGGATTGACCCTTTTATACTCCCTCTCAGGTACTTAATGATCTCGGCTCTCCAGACACTTACTCTCATGGTCTCATTGACATCCTTGGGGACTTACTGAGGAAGTGATCTGAGAACTGCAGTTGTTTCCCCTCTAGGTGAAAAAAAAAACACAGAAAAAGGAAGGCCCTCTCATGAAGACATTATAAAGCCATCCTGCTTAGGGCCCTGATGCCATTCAGCCATCAGAACCTTTGAAAGCTTCCCTTGGATGTCAGTCACAAGATGTCTCAAGGAATGACTTTTAGAAGTCTTTATTTACCACCAAAATCATACAGTTGTCAGACTGTAGGGGGCAGGACTTCCTCGCCAATGTGTCTTACCTCAGAACGGAGCTACCTAATCTATCTGATTGGATAAACCTAACTACTCATGTGACCGTGTTGATGCCACAATAGAAGAGTCAAGCAGAAGCTGGTCTTTGGGGAAGGGGCAAGATGCTGTTGGCTCATGACTCCCATCATGGGAGCATAGGCATCCTTCAGTCTCGAGAGAATATGGTAACATGCTCTGAATTGAGGAGTGTCCTCTCCAGAGCATGAAGCCCGGGTAAGGTAATATGGAGGATAGGCTGTTACCCAAGCAGCAGATCCCCCCTCTCCACATTGCTGAAATGATCCAATGGAAAGGCAAGAGCCAATACAACTGGTTCCAGCAATGTCGCAGGAGTTGGCAGAACGACACATGCTGCCTTCGGGACTCCAGCTCCGGATTTTGCCTCGAGGTTAACTCCTGAAGCCTTTTCCATGAGTGAATATAGCCACAAGACATGAGAGCAGACATTTAAAAAATGATTTAACTGTACAACAGAGTCCAGTCCATGGCCAGTCCTTTCATAAGATTAGCTGCCAAGTGCCAATCAGCATAGAGTGTGGGCCCAAAGTCACTACAGATGAATGGAGAACATCAATATGAATCCTGCCAAAGATATATTATAAAGCTAGATATTTTCTAAGTGCTGCCATTTCATTGAAGTTCATTGGAGGAGAAATACAACATTCTTTATCTGTCTTCAGTTGTCTTGGTCTTGACTTGGTGTTTATATAAAACAAATATTTTCGACCCATTTTCAAGTCTCTGTGCAGTTTCTGTGCTGCCAAGTGTTTTGTTTGATCAGCTGTCCATAAGCAAATTCAAAGAAAAGACAGCCCTTAATTTCATGCATTTTTCAATTTTTCTTCCTGGTATGCAGCTTTCAGTACAGTCATTACTACTATTTACATTTTTAAATACATTTATGGGGGTTCCATTTTTTAATGAAGACAAATGGTTTTGGAATCTGGCTGTGGAGACAGATGGGAGTCTGATTCCCCATTGTGGCTCCTTGACAGCGGCTGGCCTTGATCATCCGTCAGGTCTTTTCCAGCTCTGCAGTTCTAAGATGATGAAGATAATCTGAGATTCTTGAGCTCACAGAACTGTAGCAGGGAGGGGAAAGAAGAGAGGCTTAGTTTACTTGGTGCCTTGATAACAGCAGTGTTCATGGTGAAGGATGCCATCAGGCAAGGTATTTCAGCTAATTACAACACTATCTTTACTTCATTCTGTCGTTCTTATCAATTTCTCCCTTTTATTTTGCTTTGCTACCGATGAAGCATCCTTTTTTAAAAAAAACTTCCTGTTTCATCTGATATTGTTTAAATAGGAAACAGATTTTGCCTTGCCTCCAAGAAGCTGACCATCAAGCCTGCAAAAAGAACAATTTATCCTGTTGGTATGCATGTGGAAGTTGAGACTTTGACAGATAACAACAGTAAAAAGATTTCCAGGGCATCCAATGTTCAACTCCTTGTCTCGTTTTGAAATCAGAGCCATATTTCCATATTCAGTGTATCTTTCCCACCTTGCTATTCCTCAGAGCACCTAATAGTTGCTCAGTTGAAATCAGTTTGATTTCAAGATTTTCTGTGGCTTTCCCACCCACCTCTATTTTGCAGCCTGATACAGCTGACTCCCTAATTGAGTTCTCTTCAGATATGGATGCTTCCATGTAATAACATGGTCTCCTCCCAAATTCTGTTCTAGGGCTCCATTTTGATGTGGTATCTGTAAAGTCTCAACAGTATCTGGCTGGTTCTGTTTTCTTGAATCTGTTGCTTTTAACCAAATAACATCAGTTTTATTGTTACATTTATGTACGTAGCCATTATCCACTAGCTTACTTTTTCTTTTGTGGAGAATTGAGTGAGCTACAAGACCTTTCCTTGACCCACTAGCTGAAAACGTTGCATAAACAAATAGTTTTCTATAGAGAGCTGGAAAGTCAGATACATACTGAATAATGAGGTTTTGCCATATTTCAGTATTCATTATGCTTGAATCTATTTATGTGCTTCTACCCAAGCTTCTTCCGAGGAATACTCCCTACTTGATGTCTGCTACTTATTAATTTGATGTTGCTCATGACATGGCCACATTTAAACTTCTCTGGCTGTAAAATGAAGTACACGTGCATACTCCTACGTGCCCACGTTCATGCAGGTCAGCAGAAGTTGTGATATTCTTTCTTTGCACTTGACTTTCCGATCCCATTGCCTTTTTCATCTGCCTCATTCAGTTTCTGTGTCTCATTGAGTTTCTTACCGGATGCTATTCTGCAAATATAGTTACTTTCCTATTATCACTTTCTTAATTGTACAGAATATGACATTTGTGTTATGCCTTTACAGTCATGGAATGACTTACAAGTACTGTCTGCATTTTTTTTGCTTCAGGGAGTTTTTATATCAGTTCATGTTTAATTTGGATTTTCATTAGATTAGCTAGATGCTAACAGCCAGGTTTCGTTAAATCTGGTTGCTAGCTACTTAATCTGTCATTTCACAAAACACATATTCCTTACATGCCCGCCACTTACCAAAAGCTGATTAAGTTATCTTAACAATTTTGCTTGAAAGTTTGAGGTTTTAGACCTCAAACCTTGTGTTCTTTCCAATATCCCCAATTTTTTCTCAGAGAAAAGGTATGTTGTAGTAGAAGAGAACTTATAAACACGTCTGATGATTTATCACAGCTGTATGATGTTTGATAGATAATGCCAACTATGAATCAACACTTGGGATTCGCAACAACATTTTTCAGCATGGAATACCCACTGTTCAGTATTCCAAATGTGCTATGCCATTCCATTTCCCCATTCTGGTTTTCTCTGCAACAGTCCCTCAATTTTCTACGCCTATCGAATATAGTCAGTCCTCATTGAGTTGTTATGGGGGGAGGGGAAGTTCCCTGTTGATATTTTTTTAAATAGATGTTTTTACTAGGGATGTGCATTTTGGATTTTTTTGGGGGGGGGGGCTAAAAAATCTCATATTTTTCCTTTCTGGGGTTCTACCTGCAGAACCCAGATATAACAAACACCTAAATTTGTACTCGCCTGGAGTAAAGGCCCAGCTGGTAGGCTTCATGCCTTGGATAGGCTTAACTTCCTGTTTGAAAAAAAATGTTGCCCTGAAGCCCCAGTGGTTGCTGGATAGGCCTCACAAGTTAGACCAATCCAAAGCATGAAGCATGCCAGATGAGCCTTCCTTCCAGGTGGCCACAATTTAGGTATCTCAGAGGTCTGGGTGAGTTTCCCAGAAAAGAGAATTATTGGACTTGTAGTCCAAAAATAGGTCCATATCTTGTTTTTACTTCTGCAAAACCTGAGTTTTTCCAAAGTCTGTTATGATCTTGTACATAGGTGGTGCTGTTTTGACTGTCCTTCCTACTGGCCTGTGGCATCTAGAAGGGAATGCTTGCTTCTTTGTGTGGTTCATCTCACTCCTTAATGTGATGTTTTCGCCTGTCCTTATCTGACCCTTTCATATTTTGTTCTTCTATTTCTTCCTCATTCATTTACATCCTCTTCATTCATTCATTCATTCATTACCATCATTCATAGTGCATTATTCTAATACAATCTGACAAAAAAACCAATTCTTATCTGGCACTTCGAGCAACAGGCAGTACATTCAGGTTCTTCAGTGTTCTGTTATGTGCATCACAGCTAGTCCTGTGTTGTGTAACCTGAGCTCTGCTTCCTTTTCTATATTCAGAGCTCAGTGACATGACCACCTAATTTCTGCTTTTCGTTTGTCTTCAAAAACATCCCTATAATGAGTGTGTGTGGGCTAAGGTTGCATGGCTCATGAAGAATTTAGAGAAGGACGTTGATTTTGCTATTTCAAATATTTTTTCCCTTAGGCTTCCTAAAATTGTCATTTACGTACTAGTACATAGATTAGCCTAAGCCTAATGATTGTCACAGCAGCCAACCGTATGTAAACTACCTACTTCTGCTACATTTCAGACCTCTACCCTGCCTTCTTTCTAGAGACATCTCAGAGTTATTCATTGGACTTTTTAAAAAATTGACTTTGACTCTCAGAAACACCAACTTCGTTTGCCATGAACTCATTTTTGTGAAACTCAGTGGTAATACTGCAGTGAAGGGGCACGTTCTCCAGTAGATGTGTGTTGCAGTTATTGGGGCTGATAATATACTCAGAATTTTTCCAAACAAGCTTCACTGACTGAAATACTGAGGCAAACCATACGTCAGATTCATTGCTAAGAATCTTGCCCACTGTCGAGTCTCCCCATAGTGTGAAATGCAAGGAAAATCAAACTCTCTTACTGCTTCTGTCGAAGACAGTGCGAGCTTGTTCTGGACTAAGCTTGACAATGTTACTCAGACTCTTTTCACAGCTGCTTTCAGTTGGCACGCTGACCTTGCATTCCATTATTAGCCAGGCTCAGATGAGAAAACAGTACAGAAGGGCAATCGTAAGGGTGGCTGTGTGCTCAGGAGGTCTTATGTTTGAAGAGCAATTTCCTTTTTTCAAAAGGGGGGACATGACAAGATGCTTACAAGGGCACAAAGTGAGAATGCGGGAACCGGGAAACATCGTTCAAAATTTAGCAAAGACATTTGAAAGGAATGGAGGAGTGAAATGAAGAACTCCTGAAATATCGTGAGCAATTAACCTGCCCAGCTATTTGTCAGAAGATGTTTGAAAGTCAACTGCTTGAAAAGAAAGGAAAGGATTACATACATTCATATATGGTTCATGGCAAACAGTACCTAGTCAAATAAGCATCTTCTAGTTGTTGTAAGGCCTATTTTTCTGTTCAGAAGCTAGAATTAAGGACGAAGAGTGGATCGATGCTCGGTACTCCATTTTTTTTTTGTACAAATGTCTTTCCTGCCTTTCCACGAATAGTCACTGTCACTACTCAGGATATTTATTATTGTTCAAAGCTTGTTTGTGAACTGCTGATATAAGGGCCTTGTTTCATCTCTTCCTGCACAAGTAGCTTACCAGAACATCCATCAGATGTATGGAATTCAGAGAGGCTGACTAAGTTTTAATATACTGACCAGCACGGGGAAGAGTAGTTTGGAAGAGTAGATTGCAAGTATACTTGGATGGTGTTTCACATTTGTTATCAATCAGGAAAGTAATATATTTTAGATTGCACAATTTTTTTTTCTCATGGACTGCAATGAGGAACAGCACATCAGAAATGCTCCTGTTGTGAAGGATTTTCATAGTCACTGCATCCAAGAGCATCAACTAGAGCCAAGAGATGCAATTAAGCGCAGAAAATTCCTTCAGGCACAACTAAAAGAACTGCCTGCAAGTTTTGTATTAGGTCAGTATCTTTACTGTGCCAACTTAAGGGTCGCAAAAAGTGTGCAAGCTTTTGAGATTTCCGAAACCAGGCAAGATTTTAACAACAAACAGATGGGAGGGGATACAAAAGGGTAGGAACAGGGGGCAGCAGTGCTGACTTAATGTTAAAGTTATGAATGATGAATGATCCATCTTGAGAAGAAATTTAGAAATGATTGAATCCTTGTGAATTCAGTTTCTTGGCTTTCAGTGGCAGAGTTGCCCAAGGCTTGTTTGAAGAGGGCTGTTCAGGTTATAAATCCCTGAATAAACTGACGGGATAGATCTTCTAGGAAAGCTTTTGTGCTTTTCTTCTGAGGAGTGGATGATAGTTCAGTTAAAGCAAGTTTTCCATGAGCAGATGGGCACTTGCCAAGTTGGGAACTAGAGGCAAGGTGCACGTTAATAATATACAGGTGCATTTATTTTATGCCCATTGAAAAGTCATAGGTTCTTTCAAAGAAGCCTAGCGATTGTAGTTTAGTGAAAGAGTGACCATTTTCTGTTCGAGATACTCAGCCTCTGTCACAGATTTACAGTTCCCAAGGATATCTGGGACAGAGAAATAAATATCAGACTGGTTGGAATCTATAAGTTAGATACAGCCATGCTTAACAGTTTCAGAACTCAAGTGTACATAATGTGGATAATGATATGTGAATAATGTAAATAAGTAAATTTCATGCAGTCCAGTGGCTTGGACTAACTTTCTCTCCAACAGCAGACATCCATTAGTTGCATGAACTCAGGACTGACGGTTTTGGCCAAAGAGCGATTGCAGCTGCTGTTTGTGCTGGGAAAGAGAGAGGGACAGAAAAAAAAGATGGCTAAGTATTTTGTAGGTTTCTCTCATGGTAGTGAGAGAGTCCAAAAGTGGAGATTACTCTCAAATTGAGTTCTTATATTCTACTGGATGGAATAACCCATATGTGATGGGGGGATTTTGAAGCTTAAAAGAGGAACATCCAGTTGCATTTGGCAGGAAAGTTTCCCATCAATTTGACTAGCATCTGTGTTCACATGTAGCTATATATAATGCCAGGAGGTGGCACCACTTTTATCACATGTGGTTGATCTTGCATGGATTATTTTTTCTTGCTTGACTTTTCTGTGACTCTCTGCACCTAGATTCTGTCAAATCAGCCAAAGTGTTTGTGGCCATAGTCTTCTAAGGTGATAGTTTGAGGATTTACTACCATAAGGTGGTCCCGTAATTGCTATGAAATGAGAACTCTCCAAAGTTAGACAATGTCATATGCTGAGGATGTTGGCTCATCTAGAAAGCTTCAGCTTTCATCCTTAAAAATTCTGCATTGTACGCTCACCATTTATTCTTAATTTAGTCCTTGGCAGGATAATCTGTGTTCTTCTATGTGGTTGGTAGTGAGACACAATGGGAGCATAGTTTATCATCATCCACAGGGCCAAATGCTTATCATTCCTGACTCGGAGTGTAAATCTTCACTTATTTCATTTTTGCAGGTGAGAATGTAACATTCCAGAGGCACATTCTCTGTTCATATATCTTGATTCATTTGCTTAAGAATATCAAGGATAATGCAAAGTAATTTACAGTATGTTTAAAAACAACAACCCCATAAAAACAATGGCATTTATGTCACTGATCTTATTTATACTTTCTAATCCCTTGTTCACTTCACATGCCAAATGTTGTACATGCTTAGTTAAATACTGTAGTTCTGATGTTTGTACTATATGAAAATTTCTATAAGGAAAATATATTGCAGAATCATAAAGGATTGGAAATTAGATATATTATATTTTTAAACAAGATGTAGGTTGTATTAAACCTGTGATTTCCTCCAACGTATATCAGTTAATTGAAATAAAAAATTTAATAGGGATATAAAGAACAACTACCTTTCAGTTGTGTTCAGATATTCAGAGCAAGCTGGGGTGGGTGTGTCTCAAAGCAAATCATAATGGTGTGGTTAAATTAATCCTGCTGATGGAGTTCTAGTCAGCACTTGGAATGTTACTTTTGAGCAGTAGCCAGTTGCAATTTATGGTTCTAAAGTTTAAACATTAATTGTTATTATGGTCTTATTTTAAAAGGAACTAAAGTTACCCTTTAATTCTTAAAACCATCAGAATCCTGCAGACTACTTTGTGTATTGCCAAACATACCCAAGTAACAAAGCTAAATGTATATTGTTACTATAAAAGTAACTAAAACCAAATTACAATTACAGTATACCACAATATGAGTAGTTATCCCTCATTAGGTTACAACTGCAATGTGACTGACTTATGCCTCAAGTAATGTGAAAAGGAGTTAATTAGAAGTAACTTGTAGTTTTATAACTAATTATTTTCACATTCTGGTTGCAGTCCAGTCCAGTTGCAGCTGGTTTTCTTCCAGAAAAAATCAGCTGCCAGTTAAGGCACTGTTAACATCAATGCCAAAACTATTTCTTGAATCACAGGCCTGATGCCCATTTAAACATGTAGGCATAAAAGAAGAAAACCAACTCAGAAGATCAGATTTCACTATGTGGATTTTTAAAATATAACTTTTGTTTGTTTGCTTACAGATGCACACAAACTTAGTGTTAGTGGAATGTCATGTTCCACCCAGTGAAAAGTTATGTAAATTCAGCCTTTTGCTTTGAGATGGGTGAATTTAGAGCTTCCACAAGACCGTTGCAGGGAGGTGCTCATGGCAATCCCCAAGCAAAAGCAAAAAGCAAAGCGTGCTGCTTATATACTGCCCCATAGCGCTTCAAGCACTCTCTGGGCGGTTTACAAGTTAATTATGCAGGCTACACATTGCCCCCCCCCAGCGAGCTGGGTACTCATTTTACCGACCTCGGAAGGATAGAAGGCTGAGTCAACCTTGAGCTGCTACCTGGGATTGAACCCCAGGTCGTGAGCACAGTTTTGGCTGCAGTACAGCGGTTTAACCACTGCACCACGAGGCTCTAAAGTGGCAGCTTTAGATCCAAACAGATATTCTCCTCTAATAATTCTATTATTTTTGTCTTCCAACTGATACTTGTGGAGGATGGTTTGAATGGAAACTGTAGTGAAAATTTTGGATGCTTAAGATTTCTAGAAAGTGACGGTGGTCATTTTATTCTGCCAGTATGCATCCATCCTTTGACTCAAAAGCACATTAGCTACTCTTAGCAGAGAAATAATATTGCCTTCCGTCTTTGCCCAATTGCAGTTTGTTTTATCATGCTTGTGCCGTAGCAATAAAGTTTGTTGCACAACATGCAAGTGGCCATGGCTGTCATCTTGTGTGCAGCAAAGTGAAATTAAGTCCCGTCACAGTCAATGGTACTTTCAGATCCCTGCTTGTTAATGCAGAAGTCCTGCGAATTTCAGAAGGACTTACTTAGTCCCAAATAAGTGTGCGTAGGACTTCAGCCTTAGACAGGCCTAACTTTGTTGAATGCACTTGAAATCTGGGAAATAGTTCCTTTCTGCTCCTTTCAAAACTTCAGCAAATAGAGTCTTTTTATTCCTATGTGATGATTCTGTTATTTGTTTGTTGATAATTCAAATCTCCCAAGTTATCTGAATTTGCTGTGTGTCTTCCATATCAGAGCAACCATATGAAAAGGCTGACTCTAATTCAGACATTTTACACTTTTCAGACATATGGATTACCGTTTTCAACATCCAAGAGCAAATCAAAATTGCATGGTACTGTTCTACAGATGTACTAGAGGGCAGATCTGCCTAGTGGCTAGTACATCTTCAAAGCAGATTTTTTAATTGTCTATCTGGTCTTTTTATCTTGTATCTTTTACTAAACACTTTCTAAATTTTCTACAATAAAATGCATCTTCTACGAGAAGTAATGGCTTCAAACTTTGCTAACATTTTCCTGAAGATTTTTGGCTGAACAGATATTTAAAAACTTGATTCTGCTGTAAACTCTGTGGATGAATAATAGCAGCAAGCCTTTTTAATCATTGTGAAAATTGTTAATATGGCTTTTTCTTTGTCACATGCAGTTGTATGACTAAGCCACAGCAGCCCAAGAGGTAAATGCTCATTAAGATTTAAGGGCCATGTTGTCAGTTCAGGTATGTCTCCTAAATGTTAATGGAGTTGCACTGATTTTGCCCTTAAATGTTGAAGGTATTTGCTAATCAATTTTTTGTCTTATGTACAAACATTTCCATAAACTTTGTATTTTCCTCTATTTTAGCAAGTTTGTATTATGCACTTCAAAAGCTTTGTCTCATCTCATGTAAAATAAACTGTACAGTCCATTAAAATTCATGTAACTGAACTAGTATTTTCACCAATTGTTAACGTGGATTTCTAGTATTACTGCTGAATTCTGTCAAATTCATTCACATAATTTGTACATTTTGTTGTTGTTGTTTAGTCGTTAAGTCATGTCCATCTCTGTGTGAACCCATGGACCAGAGCAATTAAAAAGAAAATTGCCCCTTCTCCCAATACCCAAGAGAAGCAAGCAAGCAAGCAAATAATGAAAAAAAAAAATCAATCAAATCCACCCCATGCCAAAACTATAAGGGGAGATTTTCTCCCTACTACCACTACTTGGTGCCTTCTCTTCTTGCCTTTTAGTCCAGCAGTGAGGCCAGGCAGCAGCAAAAATAATTCAAGAAAGGAAATAAGTAAACATACAAACAAAACATTCCCAATAAAAAATGTGTGGGACAGATCCAAAAAAGAATCTTCTGGATGCATGCTGGCACAGGCAGGTTGCTTGGGAGCAACCAAAATAATCCAAAACAGTGGGGGAATCCCTCTCATCAAGACAAAAAGGCAAAAATAGAAAATGATCCAAGTTAGAGGTATAGCAGACAGCTAATCAGGTAGGGAGGCAGCAATCCAAGATGGAGGGTACCAGAAGCTGAGCACACATAATCCCACAAGGCATGTTTGTTTTGTTCTGTTTTATTTTCCTTCCTCTCCTTCCAGTGTTTATATTTATTTTTGACACTGTAAGCTACCTTGGGCCCTCTTGAAGAGAAAGGCGGTGAATGAATGAATGAATGAATGAATGAATGAATGAATGAATGAATGAAGCAAAGAGGATTTGTCACTGGGTTCCAGACCATTTTACAGATGCAACATTCCCCCACCCCCAGACTTTTTTATTGACTAGCTACTGACAGTTCTTGCTATTGACAGACAAAAGGTGAAACGATGCCAACTGGGTAAACAAAAAGATGGAAAATGAAAGGCACGTGAAACTTCTGTATATCCCACTTCTGTAAACATCAACCATTAAATGTTTACGAGTTTCATTTTTGGCAACTGCTGAGAGAACATGAAGCTGTTTGCAGCTGTACTTCCTTTGGTTCATTTCTGTCAGTGGTTCTGCCACAAGCTTTACCGTTCAGTGGTGGCAGAAAGTATTTGAATACCACTGCTAGAGTGCCTGATTCAAGATGGCCAGCCACTTTAGAAGTGGCTTCCATTCCCTTTTATGAGTATCCTGGTTCACACTATCTGTTCTCCATGTAGCAAGGCATGTACATATAAAGCTACTGATCCTGACCCTGGCTCAGGAACCTGAACAACTCCTCAGTGGCCCATCTTTCCTGTTTATCGACCTACTTGTCTCATAGTTCTGATCCCATTTCCTTGACGGTAATCGTACAGCTCCCACATCTCTGATTATTTCCATTTGGACTTAAAGCATGTTCCAAGCCAAAGGCTTGAGGAGAATTTCTGACTCCCCAATTAAGTTTTTGTTGCACAGACATGGAAGAACATAAGAGGAACTATTCTGGAGCAAAACAAAGGTGAAGCCCAAGGAGCATCATTATGTTCCCATAAAATAACCTGTTGCCTGTGAGAAGCCTACAAGCAGAACAGAAAGGCAAGAGCAATCCCAGCCCTTCTGATTTTTCTATCCAGTAGCTGAAAAGATATAGGAGTGCTGCCTCAAATGCTAGAGGTGATATATATATTCCTCAGGGCTAGTTGCCATTTATGACCTCATTTTTCTCCTGATTACTGAGAAACTGAATTTATCTGACTTCTTTTTAAGAAGGTGACCAGCAGTCTATAGCATCACTCTACTGTGTGGGATATTAAATTCCATAGTTCAGTTATTTGCAATAGCTACAGATATGATCAGGGAAGAATTTGATAATGTAAAAGAAGATTTGGGTCTTGATTTACTGCCGACGGAGTCTGAGAGTTTTAGCACTACCGTGTTTCCCAAAATATAAGACAGGGTCTTATATTACTTTTTGCTCCAAAAAACGCACTAGGCTTATTTTAAGGGGATGTTTTAATTTTTTTTTAATGCACAACCATCTATATTTATTCAAATACAGTCATGTCATCTTCTGGTTGCTGCACAATGGTGGAGGGTGGGCTTTCACTTAACTAGGGCTTATTTTTGGGGTAGGGCTTATATTAAAAGCATCCTGAAAAATCCTACTAGGGCTTATTTTCGGGTTAGGTCTTATTTTGGGGGAAACAGGGTAATGCTCCAAGCAAGATTGCCCCACCACTTGTGACACAAAGGTAAGATTTTTCTTTTCCTTGTCTAATTGCTTTTTTGTTTGTTTCACTGTGCAGCAGTTGCTTTGTTTCAAGGCATGTAAAATATGGACTGATTTTGTTATACACACATTTTACTCAGCACATTTATTCATTCATAAGAGGTTAGAGAAACACAGCCACTTCTGTTCTTATGTATCTCCCCATGCATCTGATGAAGCAATTTTTTTTTGCTGAGAGAGAGAGCTAGAGAGAGCTAGAGAGCTACAATAAACTAGTCTTCAAGGTCTTTCACTGCACAAGGCTTGCTCATTCAAAGTTTCCCTTGGTGATGGCATGCTATATTTCCCTTGCAACTTCTGGCTTCTGTCTCAAGACATACTGTATCATCAGCCTTCTTTGCTTAACTTTACACAGTTACCTGGAACAGGGAGTGTTAATTCATGGTCAGTGTGGTTTTCCTTTCACCTGATCTTGCCAGCAGGCATAGTCTGTTCAGGCAGTATGTGCACCTGCTAATATCCTCTCGTCACACAGAGATACGATATCAAGAAGTTAAAGTTTGCCTACAGCACTCATTGGTTCCCATAATAGAACCACAAAGTCTGGTCTGATGGCCATTGCACACCTGCATCGTGTTAAATGGAGAAGGAACGGAATGTGATTATGGCTAACCATGCTGTAATAAGATAAGGAGTACTGGGGCTATGGGGCCAACTGCTTGTAGCTACATAATAAACTCCAGTTGACTATTACTCCACATAGACAAAGTTGGCTTTCAAATGGCTACCACAGGGGGAGTGGGCATATGCAGGTCAACCCCACAAGTCTTCCTATTTGGCCTCCAAGCATTTTCTAGTAATTCGTCCTTCTGAGGAACTTCTGCATTTCAAAATAGAATCAATAAATAATTATGCTACCATTTGAGTGAGGCAGTGAGGTAACCTAAACAAATGTAGACAAAATGTTTATCCTTGGACAAATAGGACAAAATTTCACGGAAATGACTGATTCCCTATGAAGCAAGTTTCCTCTTCTTTTGATCTTTAATGAGCTTGTCTTATTTTTACATGGAATAGTTATTAACTCATTCAGAAATTTCTACAGCACGTTCAAATGTGTTTTCTCCTCACTGTCACCATGGCCATGCCAAAGTTCTTATCTATCCATCTTACACACATTGATTTGTGTATCTTACACATTTACTTGGGGGAGGAATGAGTTAAAAATTGGCATCATCCCTGTGAGGGCCAAATTGTGTGCACTTAGAAGCTAAGATCTGTTAGTGTTCTGGACATGATTTAGATACTTGAGCATGAAACTAGTGTTTACATCCAGAAGAGCAATCACAAAACAAAATAGGCTAATTTACAAACTACGGGAGGGGCAAAAAGCCGCTCTTTCAAAGCCTTAGGGATCAGACGGTGCCCATCATACCTCTCCCTGTACTTGGGGGCTTTTCTATCTTATACAGGTCACTGGTAATGTACAGTTTTGTCCTGAGTGGGGTTTGGCTGGTTACAGTTCCTAGTGCAGCCACTAAGTCACGAGCTCATTTTCAATAACAAAAATTAATGAATGAATGGAATGTAGCAGTTGGCTGGCTAGGAGAAAAGTCTTGCTACTTTATAGTGGCTGCTGTGCCAACCCGGCATTGTTAGGTAGGAGAACAAAGGGCCATTCTGTCCCATGCACAGCCCAACAGCAGGTCACGAGGAAAGGCAATTCCTTCCTCTCTGCTCAAGTACTTGGATGGGGAGATCATGACTGTTATCTTGAGGGAGGAAGCAACATTCGCACAAGCACTTCACGGAAGACAAATAGCTTATGAGGTTGCAGTAAGAGGAAGCGCAAGAAGAAGCCAAGGTAGAGGCTTTTCTCTCTCCTCCTCCTCCTCCTCCTCCCCCCATGAGACTTTCTGAGGCTGAGTCAAGGATTCTAGATTGTTAGTCTGGCAGTAGTTCCATGAGATTCCCAAGAGGCCTCTCCATTCTGCGAAACCTGTGAACACTGCCTCAAAAAAAAAAAAAAAAATCAGTTTGCCCTTGAAAATCTGGGTGTAATTGCTGTTCAGACTTTTATAACTGCTGAGGGAATTAGTACCCTCAGAGTGAATTTCCTGCCCGATGGCCACATTGTCTATTACAATTCACCCTGTGATTCAGAAGGACCATCATGTAGTGACCAGAGTTTGCATAAATATCATTCAGCAGGGGAGGGATATATCGTTTTGCAAGGGGCAGAACTTTTTTGGGGGGGGAATTCTAATAAGATTATATACCTGGGTAGGAGGTATTATTATAAAATGGCAGGGCTCCATGATGAGTGGAATGACCCACAGGATGTGCTAGACAACTGCTAGCTAGAGAGGCAGGAAAATAAAGAACACCTTCACTTGCTACACCAGACAAGGCAATCACAGAGACGGGGTTACTGACAGGACTTCTGCACGTGTCTACCCATGTTTCATCACCATGGTCAGGTCTATTATGTCTGCTTTAAATTGGACTCTTGCTTATCTGTAACAGTGTTTTTTCTTCCCCACCTGACCCATAATTCTACATCCCTCTATGAAACTGCATTCCTCTGAAAACCTTGGAAAATGGATTGGCAGGAATGGTCTTGAGGTCCCAATTATCATATGGTTCACAACATCTCAGGAGGCTGTACCAGTTGTTAGCAAATATCTCCCTCATGTTATAGCTTTCTAACCAGGTGAGAGTGATAACAAGGATTCCCTCCAATTACCTAGTCTTAAGTGGTTTCCATTTGAGATAAACCCATTAGAATAGTTCCAGAGGATCAGTTCCCCTACCTGTTGTTTTGGTGTACATCTCCTATCAGCCGTAGGCAGCACAGTCCATGTTAGTCTTAACATTTCTGAAGGGTTAGGAAACACCTGCATTAAAGAAGCAGTAAACACCTAATGGGTTCTCTCACACATTCTTGAAGATGAGCAAATAATGTTCTACTCCTGTGAGGCTCCATATTAAGAACACAGGAAACTGCAGTGTTTAGGGAAACAGGAAATACTTCCTGCTTTGAAATGTTTATGTTAGCCAGGCCAAGACAGTTAGATCTTGTTGTATAAGACACATTTCATAAAGCAGAGCCTTCCAAAGGAGTCTGCACCTCTTTGACTTTAGCAAATTATAGAGAAAAGATACTGAAAGAACTGCCTTGGTTCTGGAATCCCATTTGAGCCTACAGTGTTCCATGGTACAGTTTTGGTCCAAAAGCCCATCAACCACATGATGGCAAGAGAAGACAATAGTCAGCAATGAAAAAGCAGTTGCTACAGAGAAGTTTCCAAAAACCTCCATAACTTGAAAATAGTGGATTTAGCTGAGGAAATGGTGTTTTGTTTTGTTTTGTCCTGTTTTTTATATTTGTATCTCCCTCCCCCTTTCCTCCTGAGGCAAGTACAAGGGCTACATACCTCAGGGCGGTCTGTATGGCTCTCCTCCTCCTCCTCCTCCTCCTCACTTTATTCTCCCAGAAACATTTGAAGCAGGTCAATTTGAGAAAGTTTGGCTGGCTCAGGGTCACCCTGAGTGTTCATGGTCAGGCAGGAATTTGAGCCCAAGCCTCTTGAGTCCTAAGCCAAAACACCCGATTGATGGTGCTCTTTTTTGGGTTGCTCTGCACATTCCTGAATAGTGCAAAGGAGAATGTGGAGAATCCACAGAAGACAAGAGTACAAAGATAAAATATTGAGATATATAGAACATTTAGATATCCGGCTGCAGAGTCAGAGGGCCTGTCCAGGGGTGGGGATATAGAATGGTATTTGGATTGCTGTTTGCATGGTTGTTTTGGACCAAATTGTGTTGCTCACACATTTCTACTTAAATCACCCATCATGTCCCTTTCAGAACTGTCCCACCCCTTTCTGTTATTTATTTTATTTATTTTTTCAAAATATTGTAACCCCACCTTTCTGCTTATAATGATCCAAGGCGGCTTACATCATTAATAAAGTACAGACAAGGGTCTTCTGGGTTTTTATTTTTTGTTGCTGTTGTTTTTGGCAAAAAAATTGTATGCTTCCAATTATCCTGTTGTGTAGCCTCTGTGGATAGCTAGTTCAGGTGGCTGGTGGTGTCAGAGATGACTAAGCTATGTTGTAATAGGTGGGTTGTGACATTAATAAGCAGAAGGGAGAAAACCCCTACTCTGTCGTCTTCTTCTTCTTCTTCTTCTTCTTCTTCTTCTTCTTCTTCTTCTTCTTCTTCTTCTTCTTCTTCTTCTTCTTCTTCTTCTTCTTCTTCTTCTTCTTCTTCTTCTTCTTCTTCTTCTTCTTCTTCTTCTTCTTCTTCTTTCCCTGACTGATACAGTGCAATTTTAATACCATACTAGGTGAATGCAACGCTCTTTCGATATGCCGCTTACTTTATTTATCAAAAATAAAAAAAGGAAAGGCACTGCAGCCAGCTGAATGACAGGTGGAAAAGTGCTAGATCTACTCCATGGGATCTGCCCAAGGCAACAGAGCCCCAGCAGAGCCCCCAGCTGAGCAGAAAAGCAGGGAAAGGGGGGAATCTCCTTTTGATCTCCTCAACCATCCCCCCCCGTCTTTTCCCCTCATGCCAGTACCACTGCAATGAACCTGCCTCACCATTGTTGTCCTCCACTGCCACTTTCTTACCTATGAGTAAACCAGGTAAACACATATTAGTAAACTAGGTACAGTTACATGTTAGTAAACCAGCAATCCAAAGACTTGTACGGACCCTTCTCACAGAAGAATAAACATCCCCATAAGAATTGCTCAAGAGGGAGATGAAATATATTGCACCAAAGAGAAGAATCTTTTAAGTTTGAACCAGGCTGCTCCAAATTCCCCTATCAGGACAGGCCCAGGGATTAGGAGTTCTGTTCCCCACTGTGCCTCCTACGAGTAGAGCCAGCCTCTGTGGCTGTGAAAAAGCTACACAGTCCCAGAGTGCCCTCCTCAGGGAATGGTAAATCACTTCTGAGTAGTCTTTACCCAGAAAATCTGAGAAAAGTATGCCATATGTCTGAATTGACTTGACAATACATAATTAATTAGAGTCTATACAGAGATTGCATAGATACATAAAGCAAGATATGTCCAACATCTCTATTCATATTCTTCACTCTGCATATTTTAGGTAAATTGTATGGCAATAAACAATTATTCCTTTTGCTTCACATACCGCCTGCCAAAACATCCAGCCAAAACAGAGATAATTTTTTTTGCATTTACTGTTGTACACAGAGGCAGTGTTTAAATTGCTTTAAAAGTGGCCTTTTGTTATGTTTACACCAACATTGCAGATTCCAGTGGAATTAGGCAACATCTTTTTTTTGTTTATAATAATTTCACTTTTTCCATGCTTGGAAGATACGTGCTCCTCAATTCAGTTGGCAAACAGTGGCCTGTTATCTAACACTGAAAACCAAATTCCAGGTCTCCTCAGGATACAGCATAAATTGTATCTTTTTCTGTTTACGAACCCATGACATGCTTTTGACCGTGGAAGATATATTAAGCCTCTTACCCTAAAGAATCTGTTTGTGGAAGGATGCCTAATTCCCATCTCTAATATTATTTAGTTTACTTGTTTTCCTTGATGACCTCATATTCATCATGTCGCAATGATATACTTCAAGTGCCGAAAGAATCTTGGCAGACTGCCTTATTTTAACCTTGGTGCTCGAGCATGCGCCTTCATTTTCAGCCGGATCCACCAGACTATAGAATGCCATAGTCACAGCAAGAATTTCACTACACTTCCTAGTGTGATTACAGCCACACAGTATGTTATCTTTAGTATATCGCCTGCAGCTTAGTCTGTGTTTTTCTTACTCGAAGTGAAGTATGGTGAGACTAATGTGGACTAGGACTCTGGTGAACAGGAAAAGAGGACCTTAATCCAAACATACTTAGGTCTTAATCTGGAACAACTCCTGCCTGCTTGCCACACCTGCAATTTGCATAAGCAAAAGATTTTCTCCTTTGTAAATTGTGTTTCTTGGGACCTCAGGATTAAGTTCACGCTGGGAGGGGAGAAAGGAGAACATCTTCCCCTCACCAAATAAACACTAGAATGCCAAACCAGATTGTGTCTACCATGCTTAACAAGGAAAACATTGGTGCATTCTATACTTAAAAATAATGTGTAGTTTGGGTAGGAGGAGCAATGAACAGAATGGAGTTTAGTTTCTTGGTAAATATCTTTTAGGTCATGCTATAAAGGACATAAAAAAACTAAGCTCAACATCAAAAAAATTCTAAGATCATGGCCACTGGTCCCATCACCTCCTGGCAAATAGAAGGGGAAGATATGGAGGCAGTGACAGATTTTACTTTCTTGGGCTCCATGATCACTGCAGATGGGGACAGCAGCCACGGAATTAAAAGACGCCTGCTTCTTGGGAGGAAAGCAATGACAAACCTTGACAGCATCTTAAAAAGCAGAGACATCACCTTGCCGACAAAAGTCCGAATAGTCAAAGTTATGGTTTTTCCTGTAGTGATGTATGGAAGTGAGAGATGGACCATAAAGAAGGCTGACCACCGAAGAATTGATGCTTTTGAATTGTGGTACCTATCCATTCTGAAGGAAATCAACCCTGAGTGCTCGCTGGAAGGACAGATCCTGAAGCTGAGGCTCCAATATTTTGGCCATCTCATGAGAAGAAAAGAATCCCTGGAAAAGACCCTGATGTTGGGAAAGTGTGAGGGCAAGAGGAGAAGGGGACGACAGAGAATGAGATGGTTGGACAGTGTCATTGAAGCTACCAACATGAATTTGACCCAACTCCGGTAGGCAGTGGAAGACAGGAGGGCCTGGCGTGCTCTGGTCCACGGGGTCAAGAAGAGTCGGACACGACTTAACGATTAAACAACAACATAAAGGACTTTGGAAAGTCCAGGGTAATGGTCCTCATGATGTCTCCGTGAGGATTTAATGCAGGAAAGGAGAGCCTCAAGAGGTCCAGGGGCCGTACACACCCTTGGTTGCATGCCAAGCCCCTTTTAGAGGACACAAGAAGAATTTTGAGTCATCCTTCTCCCAACCAAACAACAACAACAAAACAACTGCCGCCACCACCACCACCTAAATATAGAGAGTACATTTTGGAGTATGTGGGATTTCTCCAATGTGCTAAAGCCATATTTGGGGCTCTGAGGATATTGCACACAAACCACAGGTTGCCCACCCTTGATTTACTGAAGCACAACCTTGTATTTTTAAATATGCATATCTGGTTTCCTGTGCAAAGTGGAAAGAAGGGAAAAAGCTTTAATCAACATTGTCAGGAGCTGAATTACATTCCCCAAGAGTGATGAGTCTTTCATCGCCCTGTAATTCTTGCTGTACTGGTAAAAGCAAATGAGGTTATTAAGCATTTATGTGCTGGTTCTATACCTGTGTGTTATGCATTCATCAGACGAGGCCAGCCTGTCCTACTTGATGCCCTCAAAAGCCAGCAGACCCCGTAGAGTAAGTGGCTTTAAATGTTAAGAAATAGGTCATTTTAAGCCACTTACTCTTGAATAATTTGGAATCGTCAACCTGATGCCCTCCAGATATTAAAGGGTACTACTGCCATTAGAACATGAGAGTGAAAACAACAACACCATGAACATGCCTCAATCAGTTGGCCATGGGACATTCCAAAGTTCTGAATGTGTTCTAAATTTTCAGTTGCCACAGCATTTCATTCCAACTTTAAGCAAGACTTATCTTTAAATGTATTTACAGCACTTTATTTTGAATACATCATACAACAATGAATAGGTAACTGTGATACAGCAAAACAGAGAGTTCATCTGTTGCTTAGGGCCCAGAGCTGCCATGGATTCTGCTGATGCATCACACTAACAATAATACATCTGAGACTCACAATTTTTCTATTTAAAAAATCTGGCCTGATTGAAATCCAGCTCTCGCTTACTCCTACCAATGATATGGTGTTGCACAGTGTGCCATTATATCTCTGTTGTTTCTTCTCCTGCCAGAACCCCACCATATATCTACTTCTGTCCATATCTTGGACTACACGGTGTATATACTTCCTTGGCATGGTAGAGGGAGCCCAGTAATATTTACAGCAGGGCTACAGGAGATCACGCCTTGCAGAAGAACACTTCCTTTCTTAGCCCCCAAAGGCATCATCTTTATTTGACAAGACTTGACTCTCTAGAGCTACAATTACATCAAATCAGTTGAAAAATCAACAACAACACATATCTCCCTCACCTGTCTTTTGTAGCATCTTGACTCAGGAAGAAATCTTGAAAGCTTGCTGGCATTTTTGTGACCTTTTGGTTGACCTAATGAAATTGATATGAAATTTAGATTTTTATTTCTCTTATGGCTGACGCATCTGTCTTTGCTGTTTGTATATGAATTGCCCCATTCCTCTCCTGCACGCTCAAATAGCTCCCTTGCTGCCAGTCATTTCTGTCCCCCACCCATCCTGTTTCAATAGGTTTCTCATATTCTGGTTCTTCAAATCCAGGTGACTGAGTTGTCATAGTATGTAAATTAGGCATTTTCATTTGGACAATATGCAAATTGATAAAGTTTTTTCATATTATGCAAATTAAGCACATCAGATTTTACATGTTTTTTTTTCTACCAGGAGATTTCAGCTTGGCATAATTTGTACCACAGACCCATTATAATGGAAAAGTTCAGAGGGACAGACTTAGAATAGGGAGGATCAAAGTCAAATTCAATTTATCTAGTCGCAACATTTCCTTGGTTTCCTTGGGCCAATCATTAAACGCATCGCACAGAGTTGTTTTTTGGAATAGAATGGGAAGAGTGGAGTGATCGAAACTTGACATGAAACACGGCTGGTGCGTATTACAAACAAAGAAAAGGTAATGTTTTTCCATATACCAGTGCTTCTGGCAATATTTTAATGAGATGGCTATTTTTAATTGATGGTTCCTTCTCCCCCACACCCCACAAATCCATGAGACTCTCTAACAGAAATCGCCCAAGTTATACACTCACCTAATTCACCCTTCTAAACCAGAATGTGAACTAGAAAGCAATTATACTGGGGGCTTTACTATTTTTGAAAATGTTCAATGCTGTTCTCCAATGAACAAAATCTGTGCAAAAATGTATGTACGGGAAGAAATCATGTGCAAATAAGCATGTATTGGGGGAAGAAATAAAAACATCAGGACAGATGCTTGCAAAAATGTGTACAAATGGTTATGTGAACTTAAAACATTTGCAAAGTGATGCAGAAATAGTTTTAAACAACTAAATGCTGGGGGGGTGAACCATTTTGAAAACAGGAGAGAGAGAGAGAGAGAAGTTGGTCCATCCCTTGCGATTAATCCCTAGAAACAGGGACAAAGAGACACCTCTTAAAAAGAAAGTGTCAGCTTCCTGCTGTGTGGAGAACAGCAGGCTGCACTGTTTCATTTTCCGGGGGGGGGGGAGGGAATGAATGAGATGGGCTGCTGTTTGATTTAGATAGTCACCCCCTTGCACTAACAAGATAAACCACATCAATGACTAGCATCAGTGTTCATGGATCAATAATGGCATTATGCTCCAGAGATTAGAATCGTCGATTTACACAGTTACATTTTTATCTCCAGCAATCCCACATTCAATTTGAAGTGGCCAAGAAGATTATTTTCACCTGGCCTCTTGGATTTGGTTATATAAAGTCAGCTGATTTCCTGGCCTCATCCCTTCTCAACAAGCAGGAACCAGCTGAAAGATTTATGCTCCTCATGGATGAGAATGTTGGTGGGGGAGAGAACAAAGCTGGTCAGAGGCATCGGCTGCCTGGATCGCTTTCCTTGAAAACCAGACTGTTTCCACTAAGAGCCTTTGATGAGCTGAAGGGCTACAATTTGGGTCTATGCCCCCTATTTCTACACAGGAACCCCAATTCTGTAACTAGACCAAAAGAAGGTGGCTTCCCAAACCTACGTACTCTCAACATAAACCAAAGTCAAACCTGAATGTGTTGTTCTTTCTCTGAGCAGTTTCAAAGGAAGCTGCAAAAGAAATATTGTGGTAGTAATTTTGCTTGGGCTGAGGCGAAATGGTCCATTTGTTTTGGGACATCTCGTTTTCATTGGTAGCTGGGGAGGTGGGGAGGGGTGAAATAAATTCGAAGGGGTAGCTTGTTCAAAGTTTTGGGGTTGTATTGTTTTTGCCAAAGATTAAAATAACAGACATGAGTTCCTGAAATACTGGATAATAACAGGTAATTTAAAGTAGAAAAGTGACACTGGGAGCAACAGAAGGCCATATAGGGCATTTCTTAGCAGGACTCTTCACCACATGGAGACTCATCCAACAGCCTTTACCTGCAGCCCTTTCCTTACTGGTCCCTCCCACAGGAATTTGCTTTTTTCCATGTCTGCTAAATCCTGTGGTGCCATTTTTTATTGATTACAAGATCTCTTCTCCTGTTTATTGGCACATTTACTAACGTTTGGGAGGGGGTGGACAAGGAAGCTTTGTCTTCCCATCATCACTTAGCTTTGTTTGCCTCCCCCCCTTTTGCTCACTCACCTTCCCATCAGAATTTCTCTCTCCCTGCTCATCCTGAAGATAATTTATAAATTATCGACTATACAACTTGCTTGCTTGCTTGCTTGCTTGCTTGCTTGCTTGCTTGCTTGCTTGCTTGCTTGCTTGCTTGCTTGCTTGCTTGCTTGCTTGCTTGCTTGCTTGCTTCCATCCACTGTGGCTTATCCATGCACTTCTCCCTGTTCTCATGTTCTTTAATGAGTTCTTAATCAGAAAGTGTCTCAGGAGAGCCACTCTGGATCACAGCAGCATCTGCGCAGTGGCCAATCAGCTGTCTAAGGGAAGCCCAACAGCTTGTTCCCTTACCCCCCAAATGCCATGTTTGCTCAGGAGCCTTAATGAGGAAAATGCACCCAATACATTTGAGAAGTTCAAAACAAGGCCCCTGCCTTCTACTCTGGCATTCACAGACTCTGCCTTTTGATCAGACCTGGGTCAAATTTTGCAGATTTTCTTTGTCAGCCCCTGCACTTGATGTTCAGATAATCACCTTTTCTTGAAAACTCGGATTGCATAGTTACGTACGTTCAACGGTCAGGCAGAAAATCCTCTAATCAGACCGGTGAGGGTAGCAGCACTGTGTTGGAGTCTTATTCCTCCCTACTATGGATTATGTTCCAATATTCTACAGGAAGATAATCTGATGATACAATTTGTAACCAAAAAGCTAAAGTCTTTAATGCCATTTTATTACTTTCCCTGGGGCTGGGGTTCTGCTTTACCATTATTTCCACTGTTACCAAGACTCCACAGAAAATGCCCCAGATGCCAGCCAGTTTATTAAAGCTCCTATTGCTCTTTGCTTTATAATAAAATTAGCAAAAAAAAAAAAAACCCACACCACACTCTTCTGTTTTTTAAATATATAGAACTAAGAATACACCCTTCCATAAGATTCGAGGAAATACATGCCTGTTTTCAGCTGTTAGCTGCACATTGGTTATGAAAGGCAGTTGCCTGAACATCACTTGCCGACAATAACCATTTGTCCCTTGATAAACAGACTGCACACAGTGACTTTTGCTCTTTTTTTTTAAATGAATGACTCATTTTTACAGATGGCAAAAAATATTTGCAGTATCTGAAAAAAAAAAGTCCATAAGATATATTTTCACTGCACCATTCTACTCTGCAGAAGAGTGTGTTGGAGTTTTATTTGTAACCTCACCTGCTACCTGTCGTTAGTGTGACTGGGAAGGATTTTTTCTGGGCTGAGGTGATTGTTTAGCACTAACCCATTGTTCCTTCCAGCCAACGTTGATTTTAAAGAGAGCCCCACCTCTCTGCTGAGCCATCTTTTCTCTCTCTTTTTGGGGTTCATGGCAGTTGTTTATTCCCTGTTGATCTGTTCAGTTGATTCCTAAGTACGCACTAAAGAAAGCAGTATGCACAAATCTGTAATTTCAGGCAAATGTAAGTAAAGAAATGTTTTTTATTCTTCCCTCCTACAAATGTCTCAGAGTGAGTTACTAAGACTTTAAGTGCCAATTACAGTGGTGCCTCGCTAGACAGTTACCCCGCATGACAGTTTTTTCGCTAGACATTGACTTTTTGCAATCGCTATAGCGATTCGCAAAACAGTGATTCCCATGGGCAATTTCGCTGGACAATGTTTGGTCCCTGCTTCGCAAACCAATTTTCGCTAGACGACGATCTGCTTTTTGCTAGACTATGATTTCGCTAGACAGCGATTTCAGTGGAACAGATTATCATCGTCTAGTGAGGCACCACTGTAATGAGAAAGGGAAAGGCTCAGGGGAAATTGTAGCTATTCTTCTCTGTGAATCTCTGTACTTCTACTGTGTAGCAAAAAGGAATTTTACCAGAAATTGAAAATTCTGTAACAGGGTGCTCCCATGATGGAGCACCCCTTCCCCCGCTTCTCTCATGTACATGATCCAAAGTGAAATGCCAACCTCATTCATATGCATATAACAGCAATGCAGCACAGTGAAGGGCAGGTCAGAACTTTTTTTTCACCATTGTTGGTTTTGTGTATAGGGTGAAATGTCAATAGCTAATGCCAAGCGTGCTTGGTGGCTGTCAGGACTGGTAGGGCAGGGTGGCCAAATGGAAGAGAAAGCCTAAATTAACAATATGTGGAGCCAAAGTCACCAGTAGGTGGGACCTTTTTGTTCTGGGCTTTACCCCTTTATCCTCACTTGCAATGACCTCGCAATGCGCCATTTTAATGTTTAATATCTAACAACTGCAGCTCAATCTCTTTGGTTGCATCAGGAGGTTGCCAGACTATCATGTTTGGTTCTCTGCTGGACAGAAAAACAGGGCCTTCCAGCCACTTCTGTCTTCCAATTACATGACACTATAAAAACATCAGGTGTAAGGGTTGTATGTGGACATAAGATGAAAAACTGAATTGCTGCAGGTCCCATCTAATGGATCAAGAAAGATGTGCCTAGTGTCATGCCTTTTCAGCAGTTGTGTCGATGGCCTGTTCTCTCTCAGTGATGTTCCATGTAAATTGATTACTTCTGCTGGGCCAGTCTCTGAAGCGGACATGTAATAAATGTGTGGCATAACAGACCAATGAACATGTGCCTGAGGAAAGAACGAGGCCCAAACCAAAAACACCTTAGGAATTCATTTCTCAGGACTCAAACGAGAGGCCTGAAGTGGGCATGAGTCCTGGGAGAAGGCCTTCCGTAAGCTTATTAGCATGAATGAAAAATAGGAAGTACAGTTAGAAGAGAATGCTTAAGCAAAGCTATTTATGTAGAATTTATTTCCCCACATTTACGAGGTGCCCTATCTTGTGAGATTTACTGAAGACAGACAGATGCAGTGGCCCAGCACACTGGACAAGTAGCTTTCTCCTTCCTTCACCTTATTTTGCTCATTGTAATGATATCTTCCTCAAATTGTGTTTTGTATCAGTTTGTTAATATTTTAAACAAACCTGCTTATAAAGAAAAAAAAAGTGTAGCACTTTTGGCCCGGAAACACACCCTTACTCTCTTGTTAGGAATGTCCTTAGACATCTTCCTGGAAAGCCGACTGTTCCTCTGAGCAAGAGCAGACTTAGTCTTATAAGCCCAGACAAGGTCTCGCAAAACAGATAACAAGTCTTTCTCCCTTTTACACCAGTGACACCAGGGAGAAGATTCTGCTCAGTGAGGAAACATATTCCATTATCTGAGTAAGTGTGATTTAAAGGCACAAAAAACTATAAAATCCTCACATTTTAAATGTTAAAAGTAGAGAATGTCAGAATATTTCATTTTTTATGCTAGCAGAGTTCAAGTGGTTAATACTCAGCTTATGGTTATTTGGCAGGAGTAACGACTCTGAAATGCATAATTAGGCAAAAATAGAGAACACATCAGAGATAGATAGTGCAGGAGACTGAGCCATGAACAGGGCTGGAGAACCCTCTCAAGCTGCTTCAGATGTAGAGATCTGCTACCCTATTAAAGAGAAGCCTGAGTCCACCTCTTTTGTACTGGGAAGGAAAAGGAAATGAGCTTAAGTCTTGCAGTCTAAATATAGATCTAGAAATGACCACTGGGGAAACC
Organism: Pogona vitticeps; assembly: GCF_051106095.1. NCBI lineage: Eukaryota > Metazoa > Chordata > Lepidosauria > Squamata > Agamidae > Pogona > Pogona vitticeps. The sequence continues at coordinate 131,018,294 of NC_135784.1, forward strand.
ACTTCATCTTTCTAATGTATTGCCCTAATTCAAATCACTTGCTACCTGAATTGATGCTCCATTTCCAATAAGGTAAAGGTAAAGGTTCCCCTTGACAATTTTTGTCCAGTCGTGTTCGACTCTAGGGGGCGGTGCTCATCCCCGTTTCCAAGCCATAGAGCCAGCGTTTTGTCCAAAGACAATCTTCCGTGGTCACATGGCCAGTGCGACTTAGCCACGGAACGCTGTTACCTTCCCACCGAGGTGGTCCCTATTTATCTACTTGTATTTGCATGCTTTTGAACCGCTAGGTTAGTGGGAGCTGGGACAAACGACGGGCGCTCACTGCGTTGCGTGGATTCGATCTTACGACTGCTTGGTCTTCTGACCCTGCAGCAAAGGCTTCTGTGGTTTAGCCCACAGTGCCACCACGTCCCTAAAAAAAAAAAAAAAAAGCTAAAAACTCATTAATTTATTTTGTCAAGGCTCTTGATTCAGATGAATACGAATCGATGAATTAGCAATTTTTGATGAATTTTGCATTTCATTTTTACATTCATGTCCATCTCTAATCTTGATATGTTCTGTCTCTCAGATGGTAAATAAGAAACATTGGTTCTGAGTGTCAAGCTTGGTGGGCAATGCTGCTACTTCATGTTGATTCAGAGGTTGTTTACGGAAGCTTTTGTGCCAAAGGGCTGTATGTATAAACCACTCGTCCCAGCACCTGTGCTTTAGCTGCAAACCATTCATTCTAACACCCGTGCCATCCCTTAACTATAGGGAGACTTCCACTAGTTATCTGATGAATTGCATGGCCAACATAATGGTACAGAACAGGGATGTGCGGGACGTTGTCCAACTCCCATTGTGTAAACATCACTTCAGTGTGTCAGCAAGGAGATGAATCCCAGAGTGTGTTCAAGTTGGCCTCAGAGGAACTGATGTTTGTACTATGTAGGCTGTGTGATTGTAAGTGCAATTATATGGAAACAATTTCCATCAATTTTGATTGGGCTTGAGTGCAGCTTTCTCTGGATTGTATCCCATGTATCTAATGGGGGTGGCCATTTCAGGTTCCTTTTATTTGACGACATAGTGTTTTAGGAAAGAACTGTACAAGCCATTAGAGTCAGGAAGACGAAGGCAAGCCAACTGAAGTTTTGAAAACTAAAAGCTGCTGTGCACAGGAAACTCATACTGCAGAAGATTTTGCCAAAGAAGAAGAAGAAGAAGAAGAAGAAGAAGAAGAAGAAGAAGAAGAAGAAGAAGAAGAAGAAGAAGAAGAAGAAGAAAGGAACATTTTATTAGGAGATAATTTTAAATATGTTTAAATCAAATTGATTCAAGGAACTGGCCAATGGGTACACAAATTGACAGACACAGCCAATGTTCTTGAAAGGAAATTAATTCTACCAAGGCAGATTTATGCCTTCAAAGAAATTGACAGATCATTATCCAGGCTTCTTGAAGAATATCGATGTTCATTCTGTAACTTACCATCAGTCAACAGATCCTAAAGCCTTATATATTTAGGAATACCACAGTAAACCAAGCTGCACACAACCAATGTATACACATATAGATCCCTCAAACATTTGTGTCCTGGATTTTGTATAACCCTGCTCCACATACATATATTTCTATCAGGCCCTCTCTTCTGCGGCTTCACCCAGCACAACTGGAGATGCATCAGGTCTTCTGTTTTCTCTTTCATTCTTACCTCACATAAGCTCACCTTCTGCCTCATGGGGTAGACACCCAGTCCTACCTCTTCTCCTTCCCTTCTGTCCTGGAAAATTAGTTGGCCTCTTTCTCTTAAATCAGATACTCCCCTTTCTGCCTTCTTTCTTCTACTTCTTATCCTTCTTCCGGTATTGCTAAAATAAAAGATGCGGGACTTCAAATCCCATCATTCCTGCCATGCACAACCATGTCTTCATACCCGAAACAATGTCTTCCACATTGGGATGTATTTCATTTGCCTGAATAGCCCTTTAAACAATGTTCTTCTAAGACAATTTATGAGCAAGTAAATGAATTGTTTTGATATTTGTGATTATCTTCTTTGGTTTATGTTTTAAAATAAAAATTCTAAATTGTGTTTTACATTTCCAACAAAACGTACTGAGGAAAATACTTGTGAATCTTTTCTTACATGTTAGACAAAGCCAGCATCATGAGCAGGTTGTTGTAACAGCACTAGGTGTGATATATAAAGAATGAAAACATAGAGTCTCTGAAATTCACAAAGGAGCATTTCTTGGAATAAAAACACCAAAACAAGTTCTAGAACTGGAGGCATAGCTTAGCACTTCCTCATGATTCTAGGCATAGTATATAGATGCTTTTGTTGTCTTTCCTTTTATCTCCCACATGGAGAAAAACAAAAATTTTAAATCTAGGAAATGATATGGATAGTGGCAAATGAGGTAAATATTCATGCTTGGGTGTCTTTCTTCTCAAGAATATAGACTCCTGGCACAGCTATTCTGGAGAGAGAGAGAAATACCTGAGGAAAACCCATTACATAGATCTACATGTAAATGTCTTGTTGGTACCTTCTCATCTACCAAGTTTGGAAGGAAGGAATGCAATAAAATGCAGTGTTGCTTTGTAATGAGCTTATCTTGGTAGTAATAACCTCCAAATGTCATATCCTCCCCAATTAATGCAACCTGGGGCTGGACATTCCTCTTTCCCTACAAGGAAAACAAAGCATCTGCATTATTTGCTGTGTGGGTTCCTCTTCCAAAAACAGAACAAAAGAAAAGAAACCTGACAACTGTTCACATTGCTTTGTTTTAAATAGCAATCCCAATCATGGTGGGTGACATGTATGGTTTCACCAAAAAGATGATAATGGTGCAAAGAATCTCTCAGAAGAGCTAATCATATAATTCCTGGGAATGCTCTCTGTAGGTAAACGGCATTAATATTGCATAGTGTAAGAGGTGATGTTGGAGAACACAGCACCAGACCAGTAACAATCTGGATGACAGGCTGAACAATGAAGCTGAGACCAATGAACAATAATGAGTTCTCTTTCTGGAGTCATGTGTGAAGCTCTGCCTCCCTATTCGCTTAATTAATCACTTGCTCTTTTTGTGTTTATATGTCACAAATGTCTTGACTGCTGTTTAGCAAGTAGATATATTTCAGAACTTTTCCTTCAGTCCTTCTCTCTCCCTCCCTTTCCACTGTGGGATTTCTGAGACTTCTCATAGTTCTTTTTCTCCTCTGTTCAGCTCTGAGTAACTCATATTAGTTTCCAGTCTGTAAACTTAAGTAATGATTATTCCATTACAGGCCTGTTGGAAGCATAATGGTGGATGGCGGGGAGGAATACAAAACAAATTTGTTACGTTGGAAGCAAATAGCAAATGCTGGAAAATGTGCTTATAAATATATACATGAAACCTCTTATATGTAATGTGTGAAGCCCAACAGTCTGTCCAGTTTATATATTCACTACAAGAGTTTAGCTTCTTGTTTAACAGCATCACAAAAGCAACTGTTGTCCTTTACAGAAAGCTGCAGAGCAACCCCATGCGAACAGATCCATAGTTCAACTAGACTTGGTTTCTAGTGGCGTTGAATACAGGGCGTTCCAGGCAGACTGTAAGCAGCAGGCCCTTACGGGCCGAACAATTCATACTTTGGATTCCTAATTTGACAATCAGCCTAAGGAGAACCAGAGAGGAAGCCAGATCCTTCAGTCTTCAGGGAATATTTTCACAGATAAAATGAATAATATTGGAAGGAATAATGCTCTGAAACTGTTTTCATTCTTTTGTTCCTCCTCTGGATCCTTAATTCCAGTGGCTTCCACACAAAGCATGATGCAAGATACCCCACTGTTTCTCAAGCCAATGCCTCTATTTTTTGCTTCTGTCACAAGTCTAAATTTCACTTTCTTCAAAGACCTCTTCCACTGTCTCCCCAGTGGTGAATTCTCCTTCACTGTCTGAGAGACTTACTCTTGGATTGCACCTTAAGCTCGGTCTGAGCTCCACATCATAGCTTGTTCTCTGACTGGCCATGGGCACGTTCTGAGGTGGCGTCACTTCCAGGGAGGCACAATTATTGTTCAAAGGTGATTTCTTTGGACATTTCCCCAGGTACTTGATGTTCTTTCTAAGAAAGCAGGGCATGCTGATGAAGGGCTTGGCCAGCAAGAAACGGGACCAATGCTTGTGCAGTTCAGCTCTTACCTGGGGAGAGGAGAGAAAAGGGAAAGGAGCTGTGGCAATTGGTAAGGGCTACAGCAAAAATTACATCTGTACAATGTATGTGCCTCACTTACCGTATTTTTCGCACCATAAGACACACTTTTTCCCCACAAAACAGGGGGGGTGAAAAGTCTGTGCGTCTTATGGAGCGAAGAAAACAGATTATATTTTCCTGTTTTCTTCTCCTAAAAAATTGGTGCGTCTTATGGAAAGGTGCGTCTTATGGAGCGAAAAATACGTAATTTGCATTCTGCCCCAAATGGCTGTCCATGTGTGATGGACTGCATAGTAGGGTGACATTGTCCTCGTAATGAGGATGCAGATTCCCTCTCACATCAACACCATCTCCTTGAAACAATCCTTCATTTTTCTATCAAGGAACAGGAAAAATAACTGGAAAGGAGGGGCAACTTTCTTCTCCAATCTGCTAGTTAGTTAACGTGTAACACCCAGACATCTCCCAAAAAAGAGGCACTCAGACCCACTGCTCGACATGAAAGATAGGGCAGCTTCTCACAAGTGGCTCTGTTCACAAGAAGCTGCCCCAAAGCACTGTTTCTCATTGAAGAGGATTTGTTTTCTACAAGGTCTCTCAAGCTATTGCAAGGAGTGCTATGGAAAATTCAAATCCTGATACCAAGTACGTTACTGATGACCCAGTACAGGCCACATAGGGCAGTCTGTCCTGGCAAAATCACATTCTCTCCCTATATCCCTGCCCAGGAAGAAGGCAGTTTGGGAGGCTTTCGAGAGCTTCTTTCCAAAGAAAAGGAAGGTATTATAATATTAGAACTGCAAACTAGAAGAGACCCCGTTCAGTCCCTATCAGGAAAGCACAGTGGAGAATTGAACTCCCATCTTCTGGCTCTGCTAGATACCCAAACTACTGAGCTATCCTTAAGTTCCCAGGTGAGGAATCAAAGCCTTGATCATCTCCTGCTTTTTCATCATCCTTGAGGAACAACCCACCTTCCTACACTTACATGTTGGCTTGAGTATTCCAGATGTTCAATTGTGATTAAGTTGAGATTTGAGCAGCAGTGGCTAGTGGAAAGTATTTTTATGGTTCATGCTGCACTAGCGGCAGATAAAGCATTTAAGATTTGGTTTGTTCTCATTCATTTATTCATTTTGTTTTGTTTCTGTTTATATTTTATTTTATTTATATCCCCCCTTTCTTCTTTGCAGGGCCTAAGACAGTTTATAACATGGGTTTCAAAACAGATACAGCTAAAAACACTATCCTACCTACTCATCCCACACATTAAATGATTAGTATTTCAAAGTATTTCAAACATTATTAAGAAAGTTGCCCCTTCAAAGCAAACACAGAATTAGCACACTTTAAAAGGCATTTAAGAACACAACACAAAAAGTGCACCTCCCATTAAAAAGAAGACTTATTCTCTTATTGGCGCACAGGTTGGACATAAAAAGTAGCCCCAGTGGATACAAGAGCTGGTTTGTATACTGAGCACCTTTGGGGCATCTGTATGACAAAAGGAACATTTCACCTGCCCCCTCATCATAGGCCTGTATGAAGGGATATGGAATAGCAGCTAGAGCAGGGGTCTTAAACTCAATTTACTTGGGGGCCGCTGAAGGCAGAATCTGGGTGAGGCTGGGCCACATCAGATTTTACGCCAAGCCAAGCAAGAGCCCGAGGAAGCCACCGAGGAGTTTCCTTAGCCCAGCTGGGGCTCCGAGGAGGAGGAGGGGCATGCGAGCCCTCGCCACTGGCCACAACCCCCTCCGGCTCCTTCTTCACTACCACCACCACCACCACCACCAGCAGGACAAAGAAGCGGAGAAGGGATGGAGTGCCGATGACCGTCTAGTGGGGTGGAGAGGAGGGCACAACATAATATTTTAAAAAAAACCCTCACAGAATTCTCCTTGCCAAAGGAGAAAAGCCCCCACCAGTACCCACAAAATTAAACAGAACGGGGCCCCCACAGGTGCACGTGCACATGCACACACACAAACACATGGAGGTCTGGCAACCTTCCTGAGGGCCCCCCCTCAAAAAGGCGTACTCAGCAGCAGCAGCTACCCCCACCAGGGCAAAGGAGCAAACTTCGCGAGGAGAGCCCAGGCAGCCTCGAGAGCTGAGGCAGCTGAAGCAGGACGAAGAGGAGGAGGAGGAGGAGGAAGCACCGCCGGGCGCTGAGGTGGCCACTGGCCGGGCTGGTGCTGGGGGTGCCAAGAGAGAAAGAGAGCCAGACAGCAGCTTTTCTGGAAGAGGCGGCGGCAGCTGCTGTTGCTGCCTTGGAGGCACTCTTTGAGGATGGGCCGGGAGTGAGCTCCGCTCTCAGGTATTGCTCGGTGGTGGCTCGGGCACTCGGGGAAAAGGGACGGCAGCACGCCTTGCTTGCCGGCTCTCCCCCAGAACAGCACCTCTTGCACCCTCCATCTGGAACTGCAGCCTGCCAGCCGGCAGACAGGCGGGCAGGCTGCAGTTCCAGATGGAGGGTGTAAGAGGCGCTGTCTTGGGAGAGAGCCGGCGAGCGAGGCAAGGCTTTTTTTTGGACTCTTGACAGCAGAGGGTGCATGGGCGCTTCAGGGGGGCAGGCAGGTCGGGGGCCACAAACTATCATCTGGCGGGCTGCAAATAGCCCCCAGGGCCGCATGTTTGAGACCCCTGAGCTAGAGGTTGTGTCTAGAGGTTGTATAGTCCATTAGGGCAGATGAGGCAATGCCTCCACCAGGCTTGGGCTGCTCCCAGCTACCTTTATCTTATAACCAGTCTATGAATTGGCACATGGTCCATCACAGGAAGATCACACATTTGTGTGAAAACCTACTGAGCCAACGTACAGTAAAAGATTCTTCTTCAGTTCAATTTGTTACTAAGTGTTAGGGAACTGCCGTGCAAGGGGCAGGATGGGAAGAAAATGTGTTCTACCTGCTCTTGATGTTTGATCATCTACTATTGATCATCATGGCCTACCAGTCCTGTTGGGTAGCACGGAACACGGGCTATATTGCCACGTGACTGTCACAACCCTGTCAGTGCCCCAAGTTTGTGTGCTAGCTTGGACAAGTATCAGCCAGTCAACAGCCTCACGTGATCCTTGACATCAATGTTCTGTCATTGTTGACAACCCACAGCGGGGTCAGCCAACCAGCTTTCTCCTGAGGAACAGGAGCCCACATTAAATCCAGTTAGCCATGGATGGAGGTGTCCCTCACTGCAGTGTTTTTTGACAAATTATATAGTGTTGTGCCCTGTCTGAATCCACTTCTTGCCTCCTGTCTTCATTCTCAGGGTGGAGGCTAGTTGCAATTGGTAGCAATATAGACAAAAAATTATAATATACCTCTCCATTAGAAAAACAGTATAAAAGTGCTACCAGAAAGCCCTGGAAGAGAAACAGAGAGAGATGGTAAATTAGATTGGAGTGGAATTTGCCAAAGTACTATTCAGTTCTGCGTTTATGCAATCATAGAATATTGTTCCCCAAAACACCTGAAACCTGAGCCATCATGCAGCTAAATTGAACATTAGCACAACTAACTTCCTTGTGCTCAAGAATCATCTCTGTCTCTGGGTAATCATGTGGCAAGGCATCAGACTTGCATCCATACCCGGTAATCTGCTTTATTTTGCTTCAAACGATTTTGCTTGCGGAAGTGTCTGGCTTGCAATTTGAAACCACTAAAATCAGTCCAGTGAAATATATCACTTTTACCTAATCTCTGCTTTTCACATTAGAGTCTGCAGGAAATATTGTAGCCTGACATTTAAGGGCAAAATTATATTCAAGCCTGTGAAGTTAACTCTTCCCACGATAAAAATGGGAAATCATGAAAGTGCCATATAAAACTTATCTGGTATCAGCCTTAGCTGGCTTCCCAAAAGATCAAGAGATCATCATACCTCCTCATTATTACTGTCCTTACAGGTTAGAACACAAATGGCAGAAATACCATCAATATTGAACTGACATGAACCTGAATTTGTTCCACATGGTTTCTGAATGCTGGTAGGAATGTGAGAATACATTGATGACTGTGTGAAGGGGGATCGTCTCAGGTGCCTCTGGTAGAACACCTACCATCATCTCACAGTCCCAGGGGAGCCTGGGGGACATTGAGCCCCCCCCCTCAGCCCCTTTCAGGCAGAGAGAAGCTGCCATAGCTAGAGGAAGGGAAGCTGCCAGATACAGGATAGCTGGAGGGCAAGTTATGGTGGGAACGAAAGGGCTTGGGCTGGAGAACGTGGGGGGGGGGGCTTCAGTGGAGGAAGAGGAGGAGATGTGGGGAATAGTGGAGGAGTGGGATCCCATTTTCTGTGCCACCACAGAGTGAGATAGAGGATCCCTGGAGCTGCCTTCTCCCCACTAGCCCATTTAGCTATGGGAGGAGCTAAGGTCCTGGAGCCCCTACGCTGCAGCCTGCTGCAAATTTTATGCCTCCACAGCTTTGTTGTCCTCACTTCCCAACCCACCCTGACCCAATTCCAGTGCTGGAGGCACAAGAACCAATGGGAGCAACAGGGGAGGCTCTGGGAGAAGCAACTCAGAGGCCCCTGGTTCCTGTCACCCTACTCTATCAGCCATTGGTAAAAAGATGGTCTAGGATTCATTCTCCCATCATGTTTTTTTAGAGGGTAGGACTTTTAGGGGACCCAGTGAAATCAGCTAGGGCCCGACTCAGACATACAGCACCAGGGGATTAGTGCCAGAAACCAACACCCCTGGGAAGCCACGCAAAGGACAGTGGTCACAAGTTCTACAATTCCAGTAAAAGCTGTTGAAGTTCAAAATCTCAATACGGAACCTATGGATTACTAAATGTCCTTAGCTTCTGGGCACTCAGGAGGCAAGACTAGCGGCACTCACAAAGTGGAATATTTTTTTCTTCTCCAGGAAGATTAAACACTTATATATAAAACACTTGAACAATTGTGCATTGTTTACAATGAAAAATGAAATTGATAACACCATTTTCCTTAGTCCAAATGGGTAATTCTTTGGAACTCAAATTCCCCAGGCAAATGTGAAATTGTATTTTAGCAGTAGATAATCAGCAAGCTATAAAGTCTGCACAGCAATATTGTATTTGTAAATGAGTACAAAAGGCAGAGTAACGAATATCTTGAGAATGGTGATAATTCATCATTTCAATATACTTGTTCTAAAAGCTCTTCCCTGAATCACCATACAGTACATGCAGTTCTCCAAGTAGCATTATTAATGTCTTGAATTCCCTAGCCCTTGTTTGCAAACTTCTACCAGCTGCCTGTGTTAAAGAAACTCCACTCAGCAATTCTTGAGAACAATATACCCAAGAGTACCCCCTAAGTGACTCACAAATTTACACACCAGTGGCTTACTAAGCTGACTTCACAGATCTAAAAGCTATACCTGGGTGTTCCAGAACTGTCCCAAGAGAATATAGTCTTTCTTTTGAATGCCGAAACTGAGATTACCCTATCTTGAAAGAGGCTGAGGGTGCAAACATTGCAGATAGTCTGACGATACAGCAGACTGCTCTGCAAGTATTACAAATTTTATAGGAGAGAAAAACACCAGAACACACTGCAGGAAATGAGGTGACAAAATACAGAGGTGGTGGTGGCCAGCACTAATGCCCCTCTAAGATTAAAAAAATGTGCTATTTTTCTGGTTGTCTCTGGTTTTTCAAGTCATAATACGTTTTTGGTGCAGAGGAAGGAGCATTCAGCAATGTTGTTCTTTAGATAAATATCAGTAGAAGTCTAAACATGATGTTTTCTATGGGTCCACATTCTACCACCTAATGATGTGAGGAGATACTTATAGCTATGGTAGCGCACCAGTCGTTGGATACCTCCAGAGATGGTGAGTGCTCCAAGATGGGAGGCATTCAAGAGAAACTTAGACAACCACCTGGCAAATATCCTTTGATTTGTATGGCTGCATCAAGCAGGGGGTTGGACCTGATGGCCTTGTAGGCCCGTTCCAACTTCATGATTCTATGATTCTCCACAGAAGCTGCCTTGGAATTAATGTAGTGATCTTGATTTTCTTTGAACTGTTCAAATTATCTTTAATCCTTAGAATCATTGTTTTCCTCAGTATGTTGCTTTTATTTCTACTTAATGCTTCCTGAGCTGGTCACCCAACCGTAATAAATAGATTCATTCATACATAATGCTGCCCTATGTCGGTTTTATGTTGCTTTCTGTTTTGGCTTTGAATATTACACAAACTGATTTTTGTTGATTTCGTTTTGTTGTTGTTGTTAATTGCAAAGCTTTGTGAACATCCCAGAGGATTTGTTTATTTAGATGGGGGGTTTTTTTGGTAAATAAATACCTGAGTGTGTCAAATGGTTATTCTGTTTAGTATTTCTATACATGGATCTCCAGCTACAGAAAGTGGCTTCAGTGATCTCACTAAAGGAGGGCTGCCTGTGAAGTCACTCACTATCAGAGCTCTGTGGAAGCTTCTGCAGTTGGAACTTGGTGAGTCCATAAATACT